>NC_141551.1:29661250-29967000 GCF_021556685.1 Rattus norvegicus | reverse complement strand
AAATGGAGCACCGAGCCCCGGAAATCAGGACAAAAGCACCACCCACAGCTCTGGTCTCGATGACTCAGATTCCACCTCCCACAGCCTCCTCCTGTGTGTGTTTCTGAATGTGTGTACCCGCGCGTGCGCCTGTCAGTGTGTGAAGCTGTCAGCTGTCTGTATGCTCATGTGTGCACGCACAGACAGGAACCCACTCATGCACATGCCCGAGCTGTGTCCGTCTGTAAATCTTTCTCCAAGTCCTGACCGTGCAATGACCCACAAGGCCAGCAAGAATCGAAATATTAACAGTTTCATGCTTCCTGTGTTTTAAGGCAGTGTGTTGAGCATTGGCATACTTATAATAGCATGAAACTCCAGACTGCAGAGTGCCATCATTAATCCCATTGTACTGATGATGAAACTGAGGCACAGGGAAATTAAACTTCTTTTTCAAGGTCACTCAGCCAGGAAATGGTGAATTTAACAGCTGCCAGTCGGTGTACAGTATCGTGGTCCTTCCCTCCTTATATCCTCTAAGGTGTTTGGAGAGGCCAAAGGACTCCTTGGTGACCAGAAGTCAGCGTAGGTCCCTGGAGAAAGACCAGAAACCAGAGTCGTGTGTGTGTGTGTGTGTGTGTGTGTGTGTGTGTGTGTGTGTGCGCGCGCGCGCGCGCGCGCGCGCGCGGGTGGGGACGGGCAAAAGGCAGATAGACACATGAGCAGGAGGGGGCAGGGCAGCTGTCTCAGAACAGGTGTCAGAGAAGCTGTGACAGCCACTTAGAACCACAGTGGCAAGCCTCCTTTACATGGCGATTTGCATGTATTTGCATACATTTGCATCACCAAATCTGTGGAATCGGTCTTAATGGTCCCTGCCTCTGAAGACTGGCAGAAAACGGAGAGGGTGGGAGTGACAGGGAGGGCCTTGGGAATTCAAGAAGGAAACGAGGGAACAGGCAGAGCGCTGAGGTTCTGGGAGGCACAGGGTACTGTCAAGACAGTTTCAACAGGAAAGATGGAGGCTCTCCCAAGTGCCCTCAAGGAAGCCTCATCATCCCTAGTCGATATCTAACTACTGGGCACAGCAGGAAAGGGCGTGCGCGGGGAATGCAGAAATCTGGAAGAGTGGAGGAAGGCTGGGGACCTTCGCTAGTGGTAGCGGGTAGGGCTTTGCACAACGCCTCAGCCTCGGGGGAGAGGGGAGGAGGCGCCCACTGGCCGGCGGAGGTCAGTGGCTCGGTATAACAGCACCATCTCGTGGACATGCACGGAAATGCGCCTTCTTGGTCACAGCCCCTTCCTGCAGCTATCTCCAAGAAATGCCTGCCTTTTTGCCTGTTTCTACAGGTATATACAGTGGAACCCGGTCAAAGAGGCCCTGGGAATTTGAAATAGTCTAGAGGATCACGAGACTCATACAGCTTAATTGTGGAAAGTGAGAAAAACATAGCTATGTCAATCTCAACAGAGTGACCTTGGAAAATTGACCTCATTCGGTTTCCTTATACAGTGGGGGAGGGGGTGATAATATTTGCTTGTGAGAATGAACGGATATGGTACAGGTGACACGCTTATTGGAACGGCCCGGGGAATAACATTTAAGGCTTGAGAACTGCATAACCTTGAGACTTCCTGGAAATCTGTACTCCTGCCTCTTATGCCCCCCTCTTTCTCCACCCTGGTGCTGGCCCAGCTTTCAGCACAATGGCCACACTCGAGGGGTATTTCATCAGCAAGACTGGTGACCATTTGTTTATGAGTACGGGGGGAGGGGGTATCAAGGCCTTGGGAACACAGTACTCTAACCTGCTCCTATCTGGAGAGAACTGGCTAGAGTGTGAAAGGAGGTCAGGGGCTATAGGTGAGGGGTCAATTCCCAACGAGTCAGAAGTAAAAAGAAGTAAAAACCTTTGAACGGGAGCAGATACCAAGGAGCTTTCTTAGAGTCCCTGTGGCCACTTGATAGTTAAGGAAGAAACACCGGCCTGACTCCAGAGGTTGAGTGTATGCTTTGCTGGTGAGTTGGAAGGCGACTGCTGCCACTGCTGGGCAGTGGGAAGGACAGTGGCTGAGGGAGGTGGAAGCACAGAGCAGTGGTCCCAGGCAGCAGCTTTTTCTCCACAAAAGTGGAAGAAGTGTGGCTATTCCTTGACTCCTAGGAAATAAAGGATGGAGTGTTTGGTTGGATTGGAACCTGATTCCCTTGTTGTTGTTGTTGTTGTTGTTGTTTGTTTGTTTGTTTGTTTTTTTGAGATAGGGTCTCTCTATGTAGACTTTGCTGTCCTGGAACTCCCTCTGTAGAACAGGCTGACCTTGAACTCTGAGATCTGTCTGCTTTCCTCAAATGTTCAGACTAAAGATGTGTGCCACCACCACCTGGCAAGAGACTGATTCTTAAGGACAAGAGTCAGTGACAGAGATGGAAACTTGGGGGTGTGCACTGAATGTGCAAAGCTCTGGGTCTCAAGTAAACCCCTTTGCAGCACCTGCGGCCAGAAGCTTCCCGACAAAGAGGCAGAATGATGTAATGCAGAGTGAGCATCTCTGCCACTCAGAGAGAGGTCCAGGTGCTAGGGACTGGAGCTGTACAAGTACGGTGCTCAGCCACCTTCCCCCAGGCTGAGTTTCACTTCCTTGACTCTGCTTGCCTTTAGCTAACACCAGTGCCACTCAGGCCTCAGGGGGAAGGTTGGCTGCACTGAAGCCTCTCTTTAACCCTGGAGAGGAAAATGATTTGTCCTTAATAAAAGCCAGTGCTTTCTCCAGCTTTGGACTCATCTTGTTTGTCTATGGTGCTCCTATCAAAGAAGATATGTGGCACATGCCTTTTATCCCAGCACTCAAGAGGCATGTGGATCTCTCTGAGTTCAAGGCCAGCCAGGGCTACATAGTGAAACCTTAGCTCAAAAAAGCAAAACAGACAGACAGATAGACAGAAGGTTCGAGATGAGGCCATGTAAGACTTTTATAGTTTCAGGATACTTTAGGACTTAGGTTCATTATTTGGTGTGAGGTAGTGAGGTGGTTAGTAACAAGCTCATCATCCTAACTCCAATGTATCCTCATGACCAAGAAGCAGCCAGCAAAGGGGAATAGGAGGGCAGGCCTTGGGTCACTCAGGGAAGAGGATGGCAGGAACATGATACATGTATGGCTGGGCTCTGAGGCGCTTCTGATATATTCTAAACAGCACTTGATCCTTTCTATACAGAGATTGTAGGCCCTTAGGGGAAGGATGTGACACCTTGCCCTTAGCTGGGAACTATTGGCAACTGCTAGGGAGGGGAAGTCATTTTTTCTTGGAAGTGTAGCAGCTGGGAGGTAGCCTGAGCATATGCAGGCATCGCTAATTGAACTCAGTTGGGTTATTAAAAGAAAAAAAAAGAGGAGGGGGATATGGCTGGAAAAAGACTCAATAGTTAAGAACACTGACTGCTCTTCCAGAGGTTCTGAGTTCAATTCCCAGCAACCACATGATGGCTCAGAACCATCTGTAATGGGATCTGATGCCCTCTTCTGGTGTGTCTGAAGAGAGCAACAGTGTTCTCTTATACATAAAATTAATAAATCTTTAAATAAGCAAACAAACAAAAGCCCATGAAGGTAGAAGGAACATGAATTGGATGTAGGGGAGTCAGAGGGTAGAGTTGGGGTGTGTATAATCAAGACACAGTGTCAAAGTAAATAAAAGTGTTTAAAATATAAACTTTCTTTTTTTTTTTTTTTTTTTTTTGCTTCTTTTTTTCGGAGCTGGGGACCGAACCCAGGGCCTTGCACTTCCTAGGCAAGTGCTCTACCACTGAGCTAAATCCCCAGCCCCATAAACTTTCTTTAAAAGTTGTATTTGACAGCACTTCCCTCTCCCACAGTGGCCATATTAGATACTCCATGTGCCCAGAGCCCCAGAGGCAGTCTCCAGTCTAATCTAGATCCACCTCCGAAGGATCGATGATATCTTCCTGAGCCTTTAGAATGCTAAAGTGGTAAAAAATAATAAATTAAAAGAAAGTCATTGCAAAAAAAAATAATTGCTTTTTTTTTTTTTTTTGCTTCTTTTTTTCGGAGCTGGGGACCGAACCCAGGGCCTTGCGCTTCCTAGGTAAGCGCTCTACCACTGAGCTAAATCCCCAGCCCCATAATTGTTTTTTAAAATAAAAAAATTGTATTTCTTTCTGTTTTATGTTTTGTTTGGTGGAGGGTTGTTCTTTTTTTTTTTTGCTTTTTGGTTTTTTGAAACAGGGTTTATTTGTGTAGCCCTGGCTGTTCTGGAACTCAGTTTGTAGACCAGGCTGGCCTCAAACTCACAGAGATCTACCTTCCTCTGCTTCCTAAATTCAGGGAATAGTCTTTTAAAAAATATTTTAAAAATTATTTATATTTACTCTATGTGCATTGGTGTTTTGCCTGCATATATATGTGTCTGTGTGAGGGTGTCAGATCCTCTGGAACTGGAGTTACAGTGTAAGCTGCCATGTGGGTGCTGGGATTTGAACTCAGGTCCTCTGGAAGAGTAGGCAGTGCTCTTAACCACTGAGCCACCTCTCTAGCCTCCTCTTTTTTCTTTTCTTTCTTTTTTTGTTAATTCTAAGTATTTATTTAATTAATTTTTTATTTGTACAGGTGTTTTGTCTGAATGTTTGTATGTGTACCATATGTATACATCAGAAGAGAATATCAGATCCCCAGGCTGGAGTTAAAGACATTTACGAGCTGCCATGTGGATGATGGGAATTGAACCTTGTCCTCTGGAAGCCAGTGTTATTATTAACCATGGGCAATCTTTCCAGCTTCTAAAAAATAATTTTAAAAAATGTCATATCTTAGAGTCAAATATGGAAGTGAGAGTGGACTATTTCATACCTGAATTCTCAGAATAGTTGGTTTCTGTCCCCAAAACATCTGCCTTTGACTGCTATGGTTCCTAGTTTCCACAGAAGGAGAACCTTTATTCTAGGGACCCAGAAATTTTCCACGGAATTGGAAGCTGGAAGTACAACCAGCCACCCTAATGCTATTGGACCAATAGCCTAAGAACGGCATTGCCAGGGTCATGATGCTGGTGACCAGGGGGAGCCAGGGCTGCAAGTGTAATGCATGTAGATGCAATAAAATAGGAAAGGCATGTATCATGCCTTAGGACCTCTACACTGTCATGTTTGGTGATGGGTAACCTCAACAATGATTGTTTTGAAAGGAACACACAGTCAAGAGCTCAGCTATCTCCAACAGGAAAGCCTGTAGAACCTCCGTGGGCCAGTGCCCAGCTCTGCAAAGGGCCAGCTGAGGGTAAGGGACAAATAATGACGGGCTCAGAAAAGTGACAGCAGTGGGGACTGTGGCTTGCTTCCTGACCTTCTGACCTTTCCCATCCCGGAGACAATATTTGGTATAGTCTTGAAGAGGCATGAACCATATAGAGGGTATCAACTCTGTTCTTGGAAAAGAAGACAGGAAGGCCATGCCTGGTGCAGAAGACAGACATAAATGGGGAGGGCATGAGGGGAGTTTCTCTGGTATGGAAGGGACTGTAGCAATGCGAACCTTTCTCCTTAAATCCTTCAGCTACCTTCTTGCTGCCTCTGAGGTTGAAATGTGCTTTCTATTGCTGTGGTTGTCTTAGGGTTTCCCCTGCCGTGAAGAAACACCATGACGACAAAGCAGGTTGGGCTTACACTTCCACAGCACCGTGAGAGGAGTCAGGACTCGAACTCAAACAGGAAGGATCCTGGAGGCAGCAGCTGATGCAGAGGCCATGGAGGGTGCTGCCTCCTGGCTTGCTCCCCATGGCTTGCTCAGCCTGCTTTCTTATAGAAACCAGGACCACAGCCCAGGGATGGACCCATTTACAATGGGCTGGACTCTCTCCAACTGATCACTAATTAAGAAAATGTCTTACAGCTGGATCTTATGGAGGCATTTCCTCAATTGAGGTTCCCTCCTCTCAGATGACTTTAACTCGTGTCAAGTTGACATAAAACTTTCCAGCACGCTGGCCAAAAGCAACTTGGGGAAGAAAGGGTTTATTCATCTTAAGCTTACAGTCTATCATGAAGGGGAGCCAGGGCAGGAACTCAAGGCAGGAACTGAAGAAGAGGCCATGGAGGATGCTGCTTACTGGCTTGCTCCTCGTGGTTTGCTCAGCTACATACATACATACATACATACATACATACATACATACATACATACATACACCTATCTACCTACCTTTCCTTCCTTTTTTAAACTATTTATTCATCCTCTGTAAGTTTCACATCATGCACCCCAGTCCCACTCATCTCCCTGTCTCCTTGAATCCACCTTTTCAGCCTTCCCCCTCCCCGCAACAATAAAAAATATACAAACAAAAACTAAACAAGACAAAGCTTAGAAAACATCTCATTGTGGAAGCTGTGGTGTATCACAGTGTGTCCCACAGTACACCCCTCTGTCCACACATCTTCATTTGTGAATGTTTATGACCACGAGTTAGAGACTTCTGGCTTCTGTGACACCATCAATACTGGATCCTCACCAGGATTCCTCCCGGCTATCCTGTTGTTACTCTGTGTCATGGAGATCCTGCAGCTTTGGACACAGCAGGACTGGCCTTTTCACATGCCCCAAAAGTTCACAGATGATGTAGATATTGGGGTGGGATAACTCAAAGCCCTGGATCTGGGCCTGGGTGGAGGCTGAGCTGGCCAGCGGCCCTTATCCCACCACCAGGGTGAGCTCTCCAGCACTGCTCTGGCTGGGTTAACCAGTGCTGCTATCAGCAGGAGGCAAGGTCAGCTCTCCTAGTCTCATGTCCTCAGTGCTGGCCAACCCACACTCATGCCCTCAGAGCCAGTTCTACTGCTCTGCCTAGTGAAGTTGGGCCCTGTTCTTCCAAGTGCTACAACCAGTGAGGGGCAGGGCTAGCTCTTCCCAGCTTGTAACCTCAGGACCATCTTAGACCTTTATTATACTGCCCAGAACCACCTGACCAGAGGTGGTACTGCCCATAGTGGGCTCATCCCTCCCACATCAATCATTAATTAAGAAATTGCCTCCACAGACTCGTGCACAGGCCAATCTGATGGACGTAGCCTTGCAATTAATTTCTTCCCAGATGACTGTGTCCAGATGACTGTGTCCAGTTGGAGAAAAGCCGTCCACACAGCTCATTTCCAGAATCAGCTGAAATGTTACAGAGGCATAGAGCAGAATCTGTTTTCCAAGTGTCACCAAAAACCATATACTAGAACCAGAAGCATGGGATATTCACTTCATGGGAAACACTGACCATGGAAGGCAAATGGTGGCTGAGAGGTGTGGGTCATCACAAGGTGGGCTGTCTCCTTGCCTCCTGAGGAGATGTCTCATCCCGTGCTTCAGGGAGCAGAGTCCCTGAGGCTCATGGAAAGCCATAGTCCAGAACGCAGGGTATGATGCCAGCCTGCCTTGCATCTTCTCTTGTCATTTATTTCTTTTTCCTCAACCCTGTCTTCCCTGGACTCCACATCAATATTAGCCATAGCTCGGTCCCCTTCTAGAAGACTTGTTTAAGAATAGATATTTCGTGGGGTTGGGGATTTAGCTCAGTGGTAGAGCACTTGCCTAGCAAGCGCAAGGCCCTGGGTTTGGTCCCCAGCTCCGAAAAAAAAAATAGATATTTCCCGTGGGCTGTTTCCTTCCTGTGGTCATGGTGGGAACCTGAATCTTACATCTCCTGCATTGGTGCTGGAGCCAAAGAAGTCAAGGCACCAGAGGGCAGGAACCAACCAGATGCCACCTTGATAGGGAGGGAAAGGGAGCTGACATGGTCGGGTAAGAAGGTGGTACACATAGGGAGCTGACAGGTGGGGACACGAAAGGAGTCAAGGTATGTGAGGTAAAACGTCAGGCTCGGGGAAAGTTGTCCTTATACCAGGGTCAGTGAGTTTCCTGAGAAAGGTTGGATGGAGCTTGAGGGTGAAAAGGCTGTTGTTGCCTCTGTGCCTTGATGTAGGGTCCTCTGGGCCTCCTCAGGCCTGGGTATTCCTGGGTGAGGCCAGGGTCTGCCCCTAAGATGCTTTGGACAGGTACGGCATGAGTGGGTAGGGTGGCACTGGGCTAAGAGACAGTACCAGGCAGAAGGTAGTTCCAGAAGAGGACAGTCACTGCATTATCCACAGGTGAAGACTCAAGGGACTGAGCTGAGGCTGAGGGAAGCCCCTCTTAGCCTTGTCTCTGCTATAGTTTGAATATGCTCGCTTCGAAATCCCAGTTGAACCTAGTCAATCACATTAGCACGTGGGGTCTTTAGCGGTGGTTGGGAGTGGATCTTATGAAGGAGTTGGTAAAGTTTGCCCCTTCTTTTTTGCATGACATCAACACATTTTTGAAACTCTATTATCTATCTATCTATCTATCTATCTATCTATCTATCTATCTATCTATCTACCTATCTATCTATCTACCTACCTACCTATCTATTTTTTGCTTTTAGAGACAGGGCTTCTCTTTGTAGCCCTGGCTATTCTGTAACTTGCTCTGGTGATCTGGCTGGCCTCAGGCCATAGAGCTCCGCCTGCCTCTGTCTCCTGAGGGCTGGGATTATGTGTATGCACCATTGCTGCCCAGCTCCAAAGCACTTCTTTCCTCCAGTGGAAGCAGTAACAAGTCACTGTCTCATGTGCAGAGAGAAATCCTCACGAGACCTTGAACTTGGACTTCCCAGTGTCTAGAGTTACAAGAAACTCATTGCTAGTGTTTATAAATTACTCAGTCTAGTGTCTTTTGTTGTAGCACAGAGTGGAGTAGTCCCCCATCTTCTAGGTACTCCTAAAGACCTGGTTCATAAGCAGTACACGACCAGGGCACAACACCATCTCCAGACCAAGCTTCATATTCCTGTAGAGTTCTGTGCCCCGAGTAAGGACTCACCTAGGGACAGCACAGTGGTTTGTAAGGAGGGAGGACAGGGAAGTTAGCACACACCAAGTATTCCTAATACTACCCTGCACCCACCTGCCTTGCCTTTCTTTGGATATGTGTGGAGTGTGTCATGCTGACTGAGAGTTGTCACTCCAAGTTATTTCCTCAGGTCATAACGGCCATTCCTCTGCCTCTTGTGAAAATCCCACTTCTGCATTTTCAAGACAGAAAGAAGGGAAGAGAAGATGGTGTATATAGGGAGGCCCAGTCAGTTTGCTGCAAACCCTACCTGTCTGGGATACAGACGTGAGTTAAGAGGAGGTTGGATGCTGGGTATTTTTCCAGGGGATCGTGTAGAGATGATCCACAAATATTACCAGATCCTTGAAACCATGTAAGATTGGCCTGTGCTGTCCCACATGGTAGCCAGTAGGCACAAGAGGCTCTTTAGTCACAATTAGACCACGAACTGAGTTCTTTTGGCTTACCAGCCACACTGATGTCTCCTGGCCACATGTGGCCTAGGGATCTCTCACTGCACAGCACAGATATGAAATGTGCCCTTCACTGCACAAAGTTCTATTGAACAGCGCTGTCATTAACTTCTGCATAGGGGAGCTGAGTCCCAGAGAGAGACTTGCCCAAGGCCCCAGAGGAACTTTGTGGTGGCTGTAGTACTAGATGACCTTCATAAAATGTCTCACAGGAAAACTGCATAAAATTATCTCTATATAATACATCCTATGCTGCCAACAGCCTAGGGTGGCAGGAGCTGGGCCCAGATGTGGGGGTTGGGAATGGGGGAAGGGAGGTGTTTCATGCCGTTCCCTCCCCCTCCCCTTCACTATCCCAGCTCACCAACATAAAGGAGGCTTAGAGGCCTGGAACTCTCTCTCCTCCCCCATGATGACCTCATTGTCACAAAAATGCAAGGAAGGCAGAGTGGCAAGGGTTGGATAAAGGGTAACCCTGGGGCCTGGGGGAAATGGCCCAGACTTCAAGCCAGAAGAGTTGGTAGTGGGGAGGGTACAACTGACTCTAGCCAACCTTGGCACCACCATTTCTTAAAATTCAAACCCGAGTGCCCTGTACTTAAACTTCTCCCTGGTTCCCCAGAGCTCATGGATTGGAGACCAAATCCCAGCCAAGAACTACAGGAGCCTGCATGACTGAACTCCCAAAGTCTCTTCCTTCTCAGTGCTCCACTCCATCCCATGTTCCTTTTTTTTTGTTCTCTCATACTCTCCAGGCCTGCTTCTACCCCAGGGCCTTTGCACTGGTAACTTTTCTACCTAGCACAGCTCTTTACCCAGTCCACTTAACTTCCCTTTGTTCTGATTGTTCTAAACTCAACTCAAGCAGAGTTCTTTTTTTTTCTTTTTTCTTTTTTTTTTCGGAGCTGGGGACCGAACCCAGGGCCTTGCGCTTTCTAGGCAAGTGCTCTACCACAAGCAGAGTTCTTTAGAACATCTCCCCAGACCCCCAGAGCCCCAGAGCCAGGGAATCTGCCTCTAAGAACAATGTGTTCTGACAGAGTCACTCCTGTGAAGCTCCATCCTGACCTGTAATGATGTTTTCTGGGGCTGGGGATGGATTCTTAGGTGAATTTTCCCTTCCCCACTCTCTATACGCTAATGTTCCGTCTCTTTACCCTGGAGCAGTGGCTGGTCAGAGATGCTTGGTGAAAATATGAGAAAAAGATGAAACAAGGGGCTGGGCAGATGGCTTGGTTGGAAAAGTGCCTTCTGGGACAGTGTGAGGACCTGACAGATCCCCAGAATCCACATAAAGGTTGGCAGACATGGTGGTTGTACTGGCTGATTTTGTGACAACTTGATACAAGTGTGGGTCATCAGAGAGGATGCAGACTCCATTGAGGAAGTTTTTCGTAACATGGAGCTATACGTCATTTCTCAATTAGTGATTGATGGGGGAGGGCCCAGCCCATTGTGGGTGGTGTCATTCCTAGGCTGGTGGTCCTGGGTTCTATAAGAAAGCAAACTGAGCAAGCTATATGTAGCAGACTGTAAGCAGCACTCCTCCATGGCCTCTGCATCAGCTCCTGCCTCCAGGCTCCTGTCCTGTTTGAGTTTTTGTCCTGACTTCCTTCGGTGATTAACAGTAATGTGGAAGTCTAAGCAGAGTAAACCCTTTCCTCCCCAACTTGCTTTTTGGTCACAATGTTTCATTACAGCAATAGAAACCCTGACTAAGACAGCCAGGAGAATCCTGGCTTATAAAACCAGCCAGTTTAGGGGTTGGGGATTTAGCTCAGTGGTAGAGCGCTTGCCTAGGAAGCGCAAGGCCCTGGGTTCGGTCCCCAGCTCCGAAAAAAAAAGAACCAAAAAAAAAAAAAAAAAAAAGAAAACAAAACAAAAAAAAAAACAGCCAGTTTAGTCATTAAGTCTGTGCCCTTTGCCTCCTGGAGAATGAAGGGCAGGGGAAGGAATGAGACCTAGAGGACACTACAGGGGATGCTTAGAGGGGCAGAGATGTTACAGGAGTGACGGGAAATAGGACCAAAAGTAGCAAGAGTGGTAAAACCGATAAAAAGACAGCTGGGAACTGGGGAGATGGTAGAAGTACAACAGAGAAGGTAATCAGAGTAACTGGACCATAATGGTAGCAGGGGGTG
Organism: Rattus norvegicus; assembly: GCF_021556685.1. Taxonomy (NCBI): domain Eukaryota; kingdom Metazoa; phylum Chordata; class Mammalia; order Rodentia; family Muridae; genus Rattus; species Rattus norvegicus. The sequence goes on along the minus strand of NC_141551.1, from coordinate 29,955,503 downwards.
GGGGCTAAAAAACACAGCTCCATATGGCCACCTAGAGGAGCCTGAGGATGTGAGGGGTTTCTGTTTTGTTTTGTTTTGTTTTGTTTTGCTTTGCTTTGCTTTGCCTTTTGAGACTCAGGTAAAGCCAGAAGCTTTGAAAGTGCCCCAGAAAAGAGTTTCAGCACAGTCTAATATGAAGAACAGCTGAAACTTATTAAGAAGAGATTTTAACACAAATTTGAACAGGGGTGTAGTAGAAAGAGGGGTACTCAGGGAATGGACGGTATATGCACCCAAGCATGAGATCAGGAGAACCGCGCTTAAGTGTCTCAGCAGCAGCTGTATCACACAGTTTTAGTGCCTCTCAAATTAAATCTCAAAGGGCTGCGCAGAAACACACACTACCACCACCCCATCACTTTTTTCAGTAAGTGAAATCATAGTGTGGTTCCTGGGGTGCCTTGAACATGCTTGCAATCTGATAAAATAAAACTGTGCCTCTCAAAAGCTGAACATGGGGTTCATGCATTGTTGTAAGTGGGGTTCCTTGAGAAATTCATAGACAATTGCAGGTTTACAGCTGGTAACGGGGACAGGCGGCACTCAAAGCCCATGCATATTTAGCCTTTGAGCATGGTTTGTTGTTTTAAACGTTTTTATTTGATATATAAAAGGGGTACTGTCTATACATAGACACCCTTCATGGCAAATGATAATTATGCCGCCATTCTTAACTTGATTTCTTTCTTTTCCTTCTTATTTTTGTCTATTTGTTTGTTTTGTTTTGTTTTCTCAGACAGGTTTTCTCTGTGTGGTCCTGGCTGTCTTGGAACTCGCTCTGTAAACCAGGCTGGCCTCAAACTCATGGAGATCTGCCTGCCTTTGCCTTCCAAGTGCTGGATTGATGGCATGTGCTCCCTCTGCCTCGCCAATTCTTGACTCTTAGCTGGGGAACAGTGTCTGCCTCTCCTTTGCAGCCCCTTAATGTTCCCTCCTTTTATCCTGCCTTAATGAGAAGCCACAGCAGACTGATTAAAACAGCCACGGGGGGTGCCAGGGTGATGGGGTACTAAGTAGGCAAGCAGAATGTATTTCCAGAGTTACCAGGCAAGTGACAGGAAAGGACGCCAGCAAGGAATGGGGACACTTACTAAGCCTTTGTGAATCAGGCCCATTCCATACATGACTCATGTATTTCCATGGACTGATCTTCACAAGAGCCTGCTACAGTTCCATTTATTCAGAAAAGGAAACCAAGGCGCAGAGAGTTAGGTCACTCGCTCAGGTCACACAGCAGGTTGAACCAGTGCCAGGGTTGTTTTACTGCAGAGACTTTTCCCTCTTCCTTTCCCCCTCCCCCCCTCCTCCTTTGGTTTTGTTTTTGAGGCAGGGTTTCTCTGTGTAGCCTTACCTATCCTGGACCTAGCTCTGTAGACCAGGCTGGTTTCCAACTTACAGAGATCTGCCTGCCTCTGCCTCTTGAGTACTGGGATCAAAGGCACCCACCACCACCAGGGATACTTTGTTACTAATCACGATGTGACACCTACTTTGTGTGAACAAAGTGAGTTCTAGAGAGATAAAGATGCTGGTAGTCGTGTTTGGGTTGAGGAAAAGAGAGGTGTTGTCATCATGGAAGGAGGTGTTCTGCCCCTTTGCACTGGTTCTGGCCGGTCTCTGGTTCATCAATGCCCTTTTGTCCCTTATGCTAGAGTTAAAATTTAGTATTTCCCAATATCACACTTTTTTCTGTCTGCCTGCAAAATGCCAGAGACCAAATCAAACCACACGGTGAAGGACATGGGAAAGAAAAAGACTGGGCTGGTTTGGGGAAAAGGCGTGGAGAGATAATGTATTGGGGGGATGAGCCTAACGGTTAAAGTTTGCGGTGGCTCAGAAGGGCTGTCGTGGGTCCTGGGACCTTCTGTGAGGTACGGCTTTGAAAGAGCTGTTCATATTTTATGTCTGTATGGAGACTTTCGTTCTTGTGGGTCCTAAAGCTTCTATTTAGGTTCCATAGAGCAGGCAGCCAGGAGCTGTTCAACAACATCCAGTTCAGTTATCTCTTCAGTGAGCTTGGATTGGTCCTGATGTTCTTATTGGGAACAAGGTAGTGATGATCTGACTCAGTGATGATCTGACTCAGGATGCGGCGTGGCTCCAGGCTGGCCTCCTGGAAAAGAAGAGAACTTTCCAAGCAATGCTAGCCTTCCACTCATACTGGCTTCTTCCCTCCTGGGACTCATTCATTTCTTACAGAAGCAGGCCTGCTCCGAGCCACCCCTGTTCTTGAGACTCACAGGAGACCGGAGCAATGCTCAGATGGGTGGTGGAAGAAAACAGGGAAGCCTCACCACCCAGAGCCTCTGTATTAAAGCTCCATGGCGAAGTGTGGGAAAGACTCACCGTGCCTTCATCCACACGCACAGGGGCTTCAGCGTTGCCTCCTTCCAGAGGCACTCTCCTCCCACCCCAGCCTTTACTGCCAGCTACCTGCTCTTGACCTGTTTCTATGTTTACAAAGGCTAAGAATGAAAGGGGGAAGAGAAGCCTTTTGGCTCACATCTGAGCCTGAGGCCCTCGGGCACTCCTTATCCAGAGACTCTAGCTCAGTGGCCCATCATTAAGAATAATGATGCCATCCTTTAATACAGATGCTCATGTTGTAATGACTCTCAACCATAAAATTATTTTCATTGCTACTTCACAACCATAATTTTGCTTTTGTTATGAACCATAATGTAAACATCTGTGGCTTTCAATGATCTCAGGCAACCTCTGTGAAAGGGTTGTTCAATCCCTAAAAGGGTTGTGACCCACAGGTTGAGAACCAGTCCTCATCTTTCTGAGTCTAGACTGCTGGAACCCCCTTGAATCTGATCAATGCCTTCAAGGATGACTTATGAGAACCCAGATGCACAGAGAGACAGAAGCCAGGGGCTAGACATATAGGAACGGGGGGGGGGGGCAACAGAAATGTATCCAAAGTGGATGGTATGGAGACCAGAGCAAGCGGGACAAAATGGAGCAATAGAGAGAGCAGAGGGGACTGGGGAGATGGCTCAATAATTAACAGCACTGATATCTCTTCCAGAGGACTTGTATTTGATTCCCAGCACCCACATGGCAACTCACAACTGTCTCTAACTCCAGTTCCAGGGGATCTGATGCCTTCTTCTGGGCTCTGCAGACACTGCATGCAAGTCCTGCACAGATACAATCAGACAAAACTATCCAGACACAGGAACTAATTTTTAAAAAAAATTACAGAAAAAAAAGAGGAGGAGAAAGCAGGGAGAAGATTGATAAGAAGAGGAGGAGGAAGAAGAGGAGGAAGAAGAGGTGGAGGAGAGAATGATTTGGGAATAAAAAGAGAAGAAAGTGCAATCTAGACGCTTTCCACCCACCTCTTATCACTGAGTGGAGGAAGAGAGGGCAGAGCCTGAGAGAGGAAGCCAGGTCTTAATCTTTGTAGCTCTTCCCTGACCCTGGTGTCCTTAACTTGGAACTCAAATGGAAGGAAAATTGGTGATATTTACCATCCCCTTCAGCTACAAAGGGATGACAAGCCGTATTTATATTATTTTAGCCATAATTATAGCTTTGTTAGGAGTAGAAATCACATACATTTCCATACCACAATATTGTAGACCTTTAAAATATCATTTATGCTCATTACTGTTTTAAAATTATGTAAGGTATCAGCCTAACACTTGATCTTATTTAAAGCATTAATAAAAAAAGCACATACATTACTAGATGACATTAAAATAGTTTTATAACTTTATTGCAATACAATTGGTTTCCTTTATACCCCTATATGTTTTGTTTTATGCATTTTAAAACATTATGTGAGATGGGGTTCATATGGCTACATGGCTGCCAAAAGGAAACAAAATCTAATGGCTGGAATTTCTGCACCTTGGTCGGATACCCCTAGTAATGTTCCTCTCTTGCAGGATCAACCTGCCCTCCAACAAGAGGTTGGACGGCCTGGGAAAGAACTAGAGGTTTTGATAAGGGGGAATTGCTGTGAGAGGGCAGGAGCCTGGGTCTGGGAGAGCTTAGGAGGAGGGGTCACAGACTGGCCATCATGCAGTTTAAGGAAAGTCCCCAGATCTCTTGCTAAGCCCTGTTCCAGGCTGGTCTTACATCAGGAATTCATAGTTTCCAGAGGGAAGCAGTGGGACCCTGATTAATGTAATTCCTTATAGCTGAAGCTGTAGGGTGAGAAGCATTGTCATCAATATGAAGGAAAGGAGGGGGTCCTCCTGCACAGGGAGGGACCTGTTTCAGGAGTCCTGTCCAGGGTTTATGGGTGACTTGGACAATCTGCCGCTTTCTAGCTTAATCAAGTCATTTAACGGTCCTGTCTCCTTATCTATAAAACGAAGGTCGTAAAATTTCCTCTTTTATATGAATATTGTGATGAGTAATTGAAGTTTGCAAAGCAGTGTTTGCATAGGGCCTGAGACACAGGCAGCTCTCAATAATTGGTAGCTATTATTATGGGCATTTTAATTATTAATTATTATTATCATCCTTTTTCTAGAAGGGAAGGCCCTGGGGAAGTGGGGCTGTAGGAGGCTGAAGATGACAATTGTTCCTTGAGCTGGGACAGCAAGAAGAGATAGGACCTGGTTCCTCACACTCCCCTGCTCTTCCCCCAGAAGCTGGGGTCTTCCTCTGGTTGCTGACAGTTCCTGTGTCTGCTGACTCACAGCCAACTTCCTCTCATAATACAAACAGGAAAACACGCTGGCCAGAACACACACACACCCACACCCCCAACTCTCAACACCACGCATAGCTAAAGACCGGCCCTGTTCTGAGGGGGAAGGAAGTGTCTCAGAGCTCTGGGGGACAGGCTTTAGTGCTGGAACTCTTGCAAATGCCACAGGGAGGGGAGAGAAGCACCGTCCCACGGCCCACCCTGCTCCAGCACGTGTAAGGTGGGAAAGTCGAAAACAAAGGTTTTTCCCAAGCATGAAAGGGTCCAAGCATGTTTGGTCACCGTGAGAAAGGCAGACTCAATTTGGAAAACTCAAGAAAAGAATCCTAGGCTGGGAACTTGGGGCAACAGAAGCTGGTGAGCCTTCTCCAGCGGGCTTCAGCACAGAGGCTTCAGCACAGAGGGGAGGGGCCTCAGCACAGAGGAGTCTTCAGCTTTACCCATTCTGTTCTCATCTCCCATTTAACTGGATACTTGAGTCCAGCGGTCGCGGGAGAGGAGCTCAGAAGGCTTCAGGCCCTACACCTTCTTCCCCTTGGCAGAACCCGGTGCAAAGGTCCTCAGCAACTCCCTTTCTTCCTCCGTTTCTACTCTCTACCCCTACCTCTGACCTGACCCTCCATCTTTGTCCCTTTCCCAGACGGTTCTGAGTCCCAACCTTTTTTTTTTTTTTTTTTTTTCTGGAAGAAAGCAGAGTCTAGGCTCCGGATAAGCAAAGGCGGTTGGGTAAGGGGCCCAAACCACCTGAAGGCGGGCACTTGCACAAGGAGCAGCGAGCCATCCAGCCGTCGGGGCGGAGCCGGGCTGTGGGGGGTGGGGGAGGGCTGCGGGGAGGCGGTGCTGACACGGCCGGACCCCCTAGCCTCGGATTGCACAGCCGGCACCCTGAAGCTGACGGAGGCCACAGCGAGGTGAGGATCCCGAGCCCTCGGGCCCAGTTTCTCAGACTCCACTCTATCACCTCCTCCGGGACCTCCGTGGGCTCCGTGGGCTCCCTGGGCCCCTCAGTGTCGTCTCCTACCCTTCCTCTCCTTCCTCCTTGCCGCAAACCTGCCCCTCTTTAGTGCTGGGCCTCTGCCTCCTCCCTTCTTGCCCTCCCCCAAGCCCAATGCCCTGCTTGGTCCGGGCCCCCGCACCGGCCATCTCTATCCTGCAAGCAGTGAGCCCAGGCTGAGCCGCCAAGAAAGTGGAATCTAACTCAGGGCCCAGAGGCTTAACATCCCAGCCGGGATTGGGTATGGACACAATCAATAGGAGAGCAACAGGAATGGGAACAGTTGGGAATAGAGCTCAACAACAGAGGGGAGAAGAGGGGAGGGGAGGGGAGGGGAGGAGAGGGGAGGGGAGGGGAGGGGAGGAGAGGGGAGGGGAGGGGAGGGGAGGGGAGGGTCAGCGCCACTGTTAGAACTTAAGACTTGGTTAGAAGTATGGGACCTGACAAATTTCATAACACAGAGTGAATACAGGGTGGAGGTGGGGCAAAAGTGAATTTAGAAAGGTGCAGGTAGAGGTAGGGACAAGGACCGGACAGAGCTGAAAACTCTGGTAGAGCCGAATCTGAGATGGCCGGAGGGTATGGAGCAGGATTAGAGGTAGGCTGGCCCAACGGCTATGGAGACCGAATCACAAACAAGGGTAGGGAAAAGGCAGGCTCAGAAAAGGAAGGTTTGAATAATGTGTATATGTGTGTGTGTGTGTGTGTGTGTGTGTGTGTGTGTGTATGCATGTGTATGTGTGTGTTCACAATGCAGAGTTCGAGTTTGTGTGTCTCTGTGTGTACGCATATGTGTATCTTCGCACAGCTGAGTGTGTGTTTATGTGTATGTCTTCACACATCTGAGTCTGGGTGTGTGTGTTGTGTGCACATGTGTGCACACGTGTGTGCAGGCATATATGTGGGTAGGGAATAAAGAACACTTTCGACTGTTTCTTCCCTTCAGGTACTCATTGTATGGCCAGATTCTCCACTCATCCCTCTTTCCTAAGTGGCCTCTGCCCAGTCCAGGACCCCACATTGGGACTAGTTGGGGCCCTCTGGGCAGCCTAACCACAGCAGGCAGGATGTGGGGGTGGCCAGCCTAGAGGGACAGGAAGGAAGTCTGAGGATAGACAATAGGTGGAAGGGGAGGAGGGACTGGGAATGACCAGGATTAGGATGTCCACCCTGAACCTCTGCTCTGGAAACCAGAGTGAGTGGAGTCTATTTCTCCTCCCTCTCTGGCCTGCCCCCTCCTGTATTACTGTGCAGCTGGATCTGGTCACCTCCATGGCCCATTTCTCTACCTCCTCACCCTGCCCTGCCCTGTAGCATTCCAACATCTTGTTCTATGCTCACCCAGCTGAGTGCACAGAAAGCAGGGCCAGAGCTGAGAGGCAGGCACTTGGGGACCAACACTAGCATAGCTTGCTGTGAGCATGGACCTCTGTTTCCTCAGTTCCTGTCAGGAGAGAGTCCGTTTTTATGTTCTGGCATGGTTCTGTCCCCAGATCACAGTCTTTGGGCATTCTCCTTTGAAAGAAATTTAGAGGCTGGTGCCCCTGTTCCAGGCCTCAGACTTTGTGGTAGGGAGTGGGGAATCTCAGCCTGAGCCCTCCCTTCACCCTGAACCTCCCCCCAGCAATGGCCTGAAAGCCCATGGCTGCCCCTCAGGACCTGGACATCGCTGTGTGGTTGGCTGCGGTGCATCTGGAGCAGTATGCAGACACTTTCCGACGGCATGGCCTAGCTACAGCTGGTGCAGCCCAACGTCTGGGCCATGAGGAGCTGAGGCATTTGGGCATCAGTGCTACTGGACACCGGAAACGCATCTTGCGCCTGTTGCAGTCAGGCTCTGCTGAAGGTTTCCTGGATTCTCAACTGGATAGTGCCATGGAGCCAACTCCCAGCCCAGCCCCTGATGCCCAACCCTCCAAGCCTGTGCCTAAGCCCAGAACGGTGTTTGGGCTCAGCAACCCTGCCAATGCCCAGAAGCCTGGACTGAACCCAATCTTCTGGAATCCAGAAGTATCCAGGAACTCAGAGTGTACACAGAGGTCCCCTCCTGTCCTTCCGTCTTCCTCTGAACAGCCTTCAGCCCTGAATACCATGGAGATGATGCCCAATGCCATCTACTTTGGCCTGGACTTAAGAGGTCGGGCCCAGGCAGCTCAGGACCTGTGAGTTGGTTTTCTATCTGGGGATCTGATCCTGAGGAGGGGAAGAGATCAACAGGGCATGAGAGATGTCCCCTCTTAATAACCAATAGAATTTCCTTTCAGGACTCCAGACAGTTCCCAGGCAACTGTCCCAACCCCTGCCTTCAGGCCCACGACAGGCACAGGTAAATGGGTTGCTGGTGAGGGATCGTGACCACCTGCATCTCAGACACTTCCGCGTAACCCTTCTTTCTTTTCAATACCCCTCTTCTCACCCTGACAGTGCACATTATGGATCCTGGTTGCCTGTACTATGGTGTCCAGCCTGTGGGGGTCCCAGGAGTCCCTGACAGAAGAGATGGCAGAGGTGTCTGTCAGGAAAGGGCTGAACACAGGTAAGTCCTTGGAAAGACAGTGGTGGAAAGACGAAGGAAGCTTAAGGAGCAGTTGGGTTAGCCATGATGGCTATGTTTGTAGTTATTCATCAAATGCACATTGAGCATTCATTCCCTCAGTGACTGGTAGGCACTCAAGGTGCAGGACATATATATAACTGTCCCCCCTGTTGATTTTTGCTCCCAGGCAGCTTGTGAATAAACAGGTGGGACAGACCACAAGAGAAGCACACAAGCAAATAGACATATAATTAAAATTCAGACGTACATCTTCCCTTTCAGCAAACAGGGAGCACTGTTACATGCTCAAAGTTGGTATTTTTCAAGACAGGGTTTCTCTGTTGCCCTGGCTGTCCTGGAACTCGCTCTGTAGACCAGGCTGGCCTTGAATTCAGAGAGCCAGCCTCTGCCTCCCAAGTGCAGGGACTAAAGGTCTGTGCTACTACCCAGCAATAGTTACTTTTTACAAAATGTAGTTGAACAGGTTTCCAGAGCAGGGGTGGGGTGGGGGAATTATAAAGTTCTGCAACTTTTCAGTAAGTTATTAGACCATTAAAAACAATAACACATACAAACAGGGCTGGGGAGACAGCTCAATGGGTAAAGCATGAGGACTTGAGTTCGGGTCCCCAGGACTACCATACAGAAGCCAGGCAGCAGTATGCACATATAACCTCAGGGCCAGAAGGGTGAGCAGGCCGAGTCCTAGAACTCTATGGCCAGTCATTCTAAGTGAATCGATGAACTCCAAATAAAGAACAACCGAAGAAGACATCCGACATTATTTTCTGGGTTGCGTGAGAGTGCACAGGCAGAGAGACAGACACATGGTATACAATGGAGAGAGAGGAAGAGGGGAAGGGAAGGGAGAGGGAGGGGAAAGGAGGAAGAGTGAGGAAGGGCATTGAGGATAACATTTGGGCAAAAAGTTGAAGGGCCTGAACTAAAGAATTGGCTTTGGAGAGTTCTAGAGACAGTGTATCCTTGGCAGAGGGGAGGTTGAGAATGCAGCCTTGGGAGATGGAGTGCAGTGGGAAGGGAGGGGTGTGACCAGGTCTGGTGGCTGATGGCAGAGGTAAAGAGGCCCGTGGGTAGGACCTGCAGGGAAGGTCATGGTCACTGTTACACTTAGTGATGTGGGAAGCTGCTGGAGAGTTGTACTGAGAAGGCTGTGGGAGCAAAGAATGGTGGAGCAGGTGGAGGGGCTGCTGCAGTGACCTAGGAGAAGGAGTTGGTGAGAAGTGACAGCAGTTTGAGCGTGCAGAGTCATGTTCTACTGCTGTCTGAGAGGAAAATAGCAGCCACACTAACTTTGAGGGCTTCGGCATGGGCCTCTTCTGTCCCAATGGTAACCACTAACCATTACACGTGACCACTGAGCGTGTGAAACATGCTGTTCTGCCCTGAGACATGCTGGAAATGTAGAACATCTACCAGAGCTCACTGCCAAAAACATAATGCTAGAGAAACACAGCATATACAGAAAGAGCTATCTTAGTCATTTTTTTTTTTTGTGCATGTGGGATGTATGTATATGTGAGCATATGTTTGTGCACAGGAACACTTGCGCGTGCATGCATGTGTGGAGGCCAGAGGATGACATCAGGACATCAGTTGACTTTCTTTGTTATTTTCCATCTTTTTTTTTTTTTTTTTTTTTTTTGAGATGGATCTCTCACTGAACCTGGAGTTAGCAACCTGGAGTGTAGCAGTGTAGTTTGGCTACACTGGGCAGTGATCGAGCCCTGGGGATCAAACCACCTTTGCTTCTCAGTGCTGGCCTACAGCCATCCTGCATGGTGCCTGGCTTTTCATGTGTGGTGGGGATCTAAACTCATGCTGTTCCGTTCATGTCGCCAGTACTTTATCCACTGAGCCAGCCTCTATTTCAGTGGTTTTTACACTAATTACATACTAAAATATTATGTTTTGGATCTATCGGCTTATATAAAATATGGACTACTAAAATTAATTATTTTTAAAAACATAAAAATTATTTTGTGTGCAGTGAATGTTTTGGCTGCATGAACATTTGTGCAGCACTTGCATGTCTGGTGCTCACAGTGGCTGGAAGAGGGTGTTGGATCCCCTGAAACTGGGTGCTGGGGGGTCCTCTACAAGAGCAGCTAGTGCTCTTGACCAAATCTAGAGTAAAGATTTGGAATGACAGAAATAGAGATGACTGAGCCATCACTCCAACTTCAATATTTGTTTTTTTTTTAAAAGTTGCTAAATTATATACAGAGTCCTTGTTGATTTCTACGGGATCATGATTCTGAGCACCTAAGAGTTCATGAAGTTGTGATGTGAGCCAGGGAGGCTGTGCATCAAACAGGAGGGAGGAGATTGGCCGGGAACTCTGCTTCAGATATGAAATTGGAGATGTTTAGTACATCTAAGAGGCAATAAGTACGACTGCTGACCACATCTGCCTATTGTTTGGGTGGGCTATCTGAGCCAGAGATTTCAGTATGGAAACTGTTAGTATTTAGAGGACCCAGAGAGAAAAGGACCCAGTCCAGAGCCTCTGTGCTTTCCTACATCCAGAGGTTTGGGGAAGAGGAAGAATCGTTAAATAGACAAAACCAAAATAGCCAGAGAAGGAGACGGAGAGCTAGGAGAAGATGATGTCATTGAAGCCGAGGGCACAGGAGGAGGGAGAGTCCAACCTTGTCCTGTTGTTGAGCAGTCTGCTGCTTCTTAGTAAGCTGGGACAGAACTGACCTCTGGGATCATGGAGGGTCACAGGGGACTCTGACTAGGAGTGGAAGGGAAGAGAGTCTGATTGGTGCATTCAAGAAAAAAAAATAGAAGGCAGGGGGTGTAACACTCAGGAGGCAAGACAAGCAGATCTCTGTGAGTCGAGGCCAGCCCAGTCTACAGAGCAAAGCTCTAGGACAGCCAGGATTACTAAGAGAAACTGTGTCTCACAAAAAACAAAGGAACAAAACAAAACAAAAACAACAAAAAAACCCAACCCAAAACAAAACAAACAAATGAAAAGGGAGAGAAGCCTGGCACCTTTAATCCTAGCACTCAGGAGGCAGAGACAGGTGGATCTCTGTGAGTTTGAGGCCAGCCTGGTCTACAGAGTGAATTCTAGGATAGCCAAGGCTACACAAAGAAAGCCTGTTTTTTGTTTTTTGTTTTTTTTTGTTTTTTTGTTTTTTTTTTTTTAAGAGTAGAAAGTATCGGAAGGAACAGAATCAAGCTTTGGAATAGTTTGGACAGTTAATGGTAGAAGTGGAGGTGAAGCAGTTGTTCTGTGGAATGTTGTATGTGTCCGTAAGTGTGTAAGAACAACTTGGTGGAGAAGGGTATGGAGGGGAAGGTGAGAGAATCCACAGTGATGTCTCCTGCATAGGTGAGGTTGTGGGATCCAGTGCACGGAGGAGAGTCTGGCTTTAGACAGGTGTTTATTACAATCACAGGAGGTAGGCAGAATATGTGTGTGAAACCGGATTGATCTGGCGCTGTGAGTCTGTGGGGTTCTTGTCTGATTGCTTCAATTTCTCAGTGCAATAAGAAACAAACAAGGTAGAATAGTGATTCTCAACCTGAGTTGTACCATAACCTGGGAACTTTTAAAACTACAGGAACCTGGCTGTAACTTGCAGCCCCATGCATAGCAATCTGAGTTTCTCCTAACTGTGAATAGAGCATTATGGAGGGGTTTCCTGTAGAGGAACGCAGTAACCTCATTTGCATTTTCCAATGAGCACTGCTGGCTTTGAGAGAATGGACTGTGGGAGGGAGGACAAAATTGACCAGGTGACCAGTTGGGCAATTTGCTTCACACCGGTAAGAACTGAGGGGAACTAATTCAGGGAGAGAAAGCCAGGGACATTTTGGAGAGCAACAACAGTAATATATGTTGATGAGTTCCGAGCAGCCATGGCAGGAAAGCACTTGCCCATCTTTCCCTCTTCCAGAGGAAAGAGACTGACCTTTAACCAGAAAAACTCAAGCACACTCAGGAGGAAGCTTCATGGCAACCCTCTTGGGTTGCCAGCTTCTCTATCCCACTTATTTACAAAGCAAACCTCGCACCTGCCACACATGCTTTAGGTGTTATGGGCAGGGGTGGAGGGCGCTTGGTTTGACCTGTGTTCCTTCCTCTTGCACCCATAACGCTCAGCAGACAGGATCGGGAGACACGGGAGGATGCTGGTTATGCCAGCCTCGAGCTACCTGGGGACTCCATTCTTTCGCTACCCACCCAGGATGCAGAGACCAGTGATGACCTCATTTCGCCCTACGCCAGTTTCTCCTCCACAGCAGATCGTCCAGTGCCTCTGCTCAGCGGCTGGCTGGACAAGCTCTCGCCTCAGGGGTAGGGCTGCTGGGAGAGTTAGGGAAGAGTAGGGAAGGGAAAAGGGAGGAGAGGTAGGGAACTGGTTCTAGGCCTTGTGATCAATTGCCTACAGCACATTTTCTCAAACACTCAACTGATCTCAGCGTCTTCCTTCTACAGAAACTATGTGTTCCAGAGACGTTTCGTGCAGTTCAACGGAAGGAGTCTGATGTACTTTGGCAGTGACAAGGTAGGGGACTGGAGCTGCTACATGGATACTAGAGAGAGAAAGATAGGCCTGAGAGATAAGCCCATCGTAGAAGGGCGGCCATAGCTGCCAGATGTCAGCATCTGAGGTAGCTGACTCAGCAGCTGTAACCATGTGGATTGAATGCTGATCGCATGAAAGTTCAGTACATGTAGCTCAGTCCCTGTCCCCATGGGTCACTGGGTTTTCTTTCCAGGACCCCTTCCCCAAAGGTGTGATCCCTCTGACTGCCATCGAGATGACCCGAAGCAGCAAGGACAACAAATTCCAGGTCATTACCGGCCAGAGAGTATTTGTGTTCCGCACAGAGAGTGAGGGTGAGGGTCAGGGCCCACTGGGTTAGGGTAAGAGGGGAGGTTAGGTTAGCATGCACTCGGCTGACCTCTCCTCCACACCAGCTCAGCGTGACATATGGTGCTCTACACTGCAATCCTGCCTGAAGGAGCAGCGCCTCCTGGGCCACCCCCGACCCCCTCACCCACCACGACCCCTCCGCACGGGCATGTTAGAGTTGCGTGGACACAAGGCCAAGGTGTTTGCTGCCTTGATCCCTGGAGAGCTGGCACTGTACAAGAGTGAGCAGGTAAAGAGGGCTGGGCAGGGGCTGGGATGAGCTTGGCTAGTTCACTCTGCAATCTCACCATGTTGTGTGCCCTTGACTCTGCTAGGCCTTCTCACTGGGCATTGGGATCTGCTTCATTGAATTGCAAGGCTGCAGTGTCCGGGAGACCAAGAGTCGAAGCTTTGATCTGCTCACACCCCATCGCTGCTTCAGGTGGGGCCTAGACTGGTGGAAAGCAAGGGTAGGGTCTTTTCAAGGGAGATCACAAAGGTGCTGCAGGCTGGAGGCCTCCTCCAATGAATATCAATGGGGATAAATGATAAGGTGGTGAGATTCAGTGAGCAAGGTCAAGACGTCAGGAGAGGAAGGGGATGTAGCCAGAGTTGCATGTACAAAACCCTGAGTTTGATCCCCTGCACTGCATAAATGAGGCATAGCAGTGTATGTTTCTAATCCCAGCACTTGGAGCCAGAGGATCAGAAGTTGAAAGTGATCTTCAAACATGTAACAAGTTTGAGGCCAGCCTGAAATAGATGAGACCCCGATAACAATTTAAAAAAATCAGCTCAGAAGTGACTTCTAGTAGCTCTGTAGGAATGGCCATTAGGTTAGGATGTGGAGGGAGGTCCATGCCCATGGACTGGCTGTCCACCCCTCAGCTTCACAGCCGAGTCTGGGGGGGCTCGACAGAGCTGGGCAGTCGCTCTACAAGAAGCAGTAACCGAGACCCTGTCTGACTACGAGGTGGCTGAGAAGGTCTGGTCAAACCCGGCAAACCGGCATTGCGCAGACTGCAGGGCCTCCCGGCCAGATTGGGCTGCTGTCAACCTGGGGGTAGTCATCTGCAAGCAGTGTGCAGGTGAGAGGTGGGCCTCGAGCACAAGTGGGGATGAGAATAATGGAGCTGGGGGACTTGGGGCAGGACTCGGAGTTCTCTGCCACATGGCTTTCATGTTCTAACAGGTCAGCACCGGGCCCTGGGCTCTGGGATCTCCAAGGTGCAGAGCCTGAAGCTGGACACTAGCGTCTGGACTAATGAGATAGTGCAGGTGAGGAATCTGAGGAAAGAGGAGGGGGAGGAATGGACAGGGAGCATCCAAAAGTAGACTCTGGGTCCAGCTTGGGGACTAGGCCATTTGGAGACCCTTGGGTTCTGGTCACTCATCTTTTGCCTCTTACCTTCCTGTAGTTGTTCATTGTCCTGGGAAATGATCGTGCCAATTGCTTCTGGGCAGGGGCACTCCCCCCAGGTGAAGGGCTACATCCAGATGCAGCCCCTGGCCCTCGAGGAGAGTTCATCTCCCGAAAGTATAAGTTGGGTCTCTACCGGAAGCCCCACCCTCGGCATCCAGATCACAGCCAGCTTCTACAGGTAGGACAGACAGGTTGGTGTCATGGGGGGGCAGGGATGAAGTCTGTATTGGAATGCCTAGACATAGGTAATAAAGACTGCATTTGGTGTTAAAGGCTGTTCCTTGAGGAGCTCTTGGACTGTGTATGAGGCTGACGGAGATCCTTCCTTTTCTACAGGCACTGTGTGCAGCTATGGTGGGACCCAACCTGCTAAAGAACATGACCCAGCTCCTCTGTGTTGAAGCCTCTGAGGGAGAGGAACCCTTGTCTCCTTCAGCCCTCAATGGCAGCTTGCTTAGCCTTCTCCCTTCAGGTCATCTTCCTAAGTAACTCTTTTCTCTCCCTAGGAGATCTCAGCTTCTACCTGTGACTCATTTCTTTCAAGAGGGCACCACTTTCCCCATTGCCACATGTATTGCAATGTCAGGCTTGTCAGTTTCCCAACCCCTCAGACTTCCTGAGGTCAAAGGGTGACAGATGAAGGCCTGAGGTCACTGCCCATAATAGTTAGGATGTGCCCAGGTGTTAGTACCTTACCATTCTGACAGCATCAACCTGCAGGACTGGTTTCATCTTCCTGGGGACATTCTTATGCTCAAATGAATGGTTGGTTTAATGACGTTGGCTTCCATTTGTCAGGCCAGATAGGCCAAGACATTTAAAAGATGGCCATGCTCTGAAGTGTCCAACTAGAGCTGCCTGGCTGTTTGGGTGACTGGTGGGTGAAAAAGTAGGCAATCAGTGGGCTAGTGGCATCTTTATGTCCCTTTTCCAGTCGGAGTGGTCAGGGGCTCACCCCCATTGGGATGTATTCCCTGCTGTGGGTGGAGTTAGACCCCATGGTCTGGTTCTATTGGATGCATTTTCCATAGGGAGTCACGCCATCCATACACAGTCCTCACCTGATCACTTCTTCCCCTCGCAGACTCTTCCCCTGGAGTATACAATGAGGTGGTGGTGCCTGCCACTTACAGAGGTTTCCTGTACTGTGGTCCCATCAGCAACAAGGCTGGAGCCCCACCCCTTCGCAGGGGCCGGGACGGTGAGCAGGAGCCCCAAGATGGGAGGGGACGGGGCAGAGAGTAGGTTAGGTGTTGAATGTGCTGCAGAGAGACAGGAGGACAGAGAGACAGGAGGACAGAGTTGGCATAGCAAAGTGCCCTGCAGTGGGCTGGGATGCTGGGGATGAGAGAGGGACAAGATCAGGTCGCAGCCCTGGATGACAGTTGAAGAGATTCTTCTCTGACGTCCGAAAGTCTGGGTCAAGTATCCTCTCTGCTCCTTCCTCATGCTGCCCAGAGGCTAAGCCTCAGTTTTCCCATCTGCAGAGCAGCACTCAATACAAACCCACTTGGTAGAGTTACTGGGAAGGTTCTGTAGTATCAACCATAGAAGAAGGCTTGACATGAAGTGACAATGGGGAGAATGACAGCTACTCCATCTCTCTTCCACTTAGCTCCTCCCCGCCTGTGGTGTGTGCTGGGAGCTGCTCTGGAAATGTTTGCCTCAGAGAGCAGCTCTGAACCCCTCAGCCTTCTCCAGCCCCAGGATGTTGTATGTTTGGGCATAAGTCCCCCACCTGCTGATTCAGGTGACCTTGACAGGTGACACTCTTCTTCTCCACCCCTGATCTTGCTAGTGTTCCCCTTGGTAGCCCCTTTATTGTCCCCCGCTGTCCTTCTGACCTGGTCTTCTCTGCAGGTTCCCCTTTTCCTTTGAACTCATCCTCACTGGGGGAAGAATTCAGCATTTTGCCACTGATGGAGCAGACAGTCTAGAGGCCTGGATCAGCGCAGTTGGCAAGGTGAGAAGGCAAGGCCTTCCAGCAGCTCATGGTGTCCACCTCTATCTCCTCCCAGCATAGTTCACTCCCAGGCAGAGTTGGCGATGACTTATTCTGTGCCAAGCCTGTGTTTTAAGAAAGGCCCACTCAATAACTCGTTTAGTTCTCACGACAACCTTTGGAGGTAGTTTTTTTTCAAGATTTTTAAATTTATTTTTATTTTATGTGCATTGGTGTTTTGCTTGCACATTTGTCAGTGTGATGGTGTCAGAGACCCTGGAGCTAGAGTTACAGACAACTGTGAGCTGCCATGTGAATGCTGGGATTTGAACCTGGGTCCTCTGGAGAAGTCAGTGCTCTTAACTCCAACAGGCAAAACTCCTTTGTTGGTGTTGTTCTTTAATGAAACAGGGTCTTGCTAGGTAGCCCTAGCTGACATGCAACTTGCTATGTATACGAGCCTGGCCTCAGGCTTTAAGCAATCCTCCTGCTTCTGCCTCTGGAGCACTGGGATATCAGGCACGTGCCACCATGGCCAGCCATAGCCACATTCATATACTGTACCTTCTCCATACTTCGGCGAGTCAATCTCTGAATCTTACTCCTTTCCTGGAAGTAAAAAGTTTAGGCTCAGAGCCAGACATCCTGAGATCTGAGTCCTACAACTTAGCCCGGGGAGCTCTTCCGAGTCTGCAGAGTGGGTGTGAAGACTCACCCCTGGGGATGAGGATTAGGTGACATCCAAAGCCCACACACAGTAAGCCTCTGTCTGTGGGCGGTGAAATAATGGCGGTGGCAATGCTGCTGATGACGACAATCTCTCCCACCCTAAAACAGCTCTTCCCTAAGTTCCTGTTCACCTTCAACTTTTCACCCCAGTGTGCCTTCCTTCCCTCCTGACAACTTCTCAGAAGTTGTATGCAGCCTGCTTCGCCTCCTTAACCCTATGGCTGCCTAGATAAGCTGCTACCCCGAATATCACTAGCGACTTCTCATGCCCAGAGGCTATGGCTTCCCCGTGCTCATCTCTGCTGCAGGCAACACTCCTCTCACTGTACTTCGGTCTCATGATTATTTGTTTCAATTCATGATAGGATATGTACAGAACTCAAGAGGAAGCATTTTGAATCTTTCATAGCAGTTTGGCAGAATGATTTAATTTGCCAAGCCTAATTTAACAAGTTAAGGGCTTGAATGTCTTTTAGAATAGTTTTTACATTTATCTATTTTACTTTAGATATATGAATGTTTGACATGCATGCATGTATGTATTATGTATGTACATATGTATATACACTGTACATGCACAGTGTCCACAGAGGTCAGAATAGGCCATTAGATCCCTGGAACTGGAGTTGAGGATGGTCATGGGTCACCTTGTGGGTGCTGGGATTTGAACCTCTGTCCTCTGCAAGAGTAACGTAGAACACTGAGCCATCTCTCCAGCTCCCACCTTTGTTCATCTTTGTTTTCTAGCAGTTAATTTTTTAAATTGTTTTTAGTGAAGGTGTTGGTAACAGGTCCGAACTCTTAAAAAACAAAACCAAAAAATAATAGAACCCCTAGTTTGTTTCTTTTAAATCCATGCAGCTTTAGTGGGACTCCAAAACATCCCTTTTTCCATAGTGTCCTGCGGGGAGGGTTGCCCAACCATGGTGATTCCTCAGTATTACATGCTGGCTACTTCCTCTTTCTCTCCCATCTTGCTTAGGGAGCAGGGCAGCCACGCAAGGGTCTCCTGTTTGAATTTCTTCGTGCCTTTTGTTCCTCTCCCTGGGTCTCTCCTGGGCCTCTCCCAGGTCTCCCCGGGGTCCCGCCCTCGGCCCCCACCCCGTGTCTCCCCAGCACAGTTCCTCCCCCTTTCCTCTGCTCTCCTTTCGTGGTTTCTCATTCTCATTTGCTCCCCGACCCCTTGTCTTTTCCCCACCTTCCCTTCCCACCCCGGTCTGCCCTCTGCTTCCACAGTGGTTTTCCCCGCTCAGCTGTCACCAGCTATTGGGCCCCGGGCTGCTGCGGATGGGTCGCCTGTGGCTACGGTCCCCCTCCCACGCAGGCCTGGCCCCTGGTCTCTGGCTGTCAGGGTTCGGCCTCCTTCGTGGTGATCATCTCTTCCTGTGCCCAGCGCCCGGCCCTGGACCCCCTGCTCCCGAGGACATGGTGCATTTACGGCGTCTACAGGAGATCAGTGAGCAGGGGTGTGGACAGGGCTAAAGGGTGGGCAAAGGCGAGACTGGACTTTTTTTTGGGGTGGGGGTGTCTCACGGGAAAGAGTAGAATGTAATTGTTCAGATACAAGTTATAAAGTGAAACTACCTAGATTTAGACAATGTTTCTATCAGTTCCTAGCTGTGTGTCACTGGAGGAGCTATTCCAGGCTTCCAAGCCTTTGTGTCCTTATCTTAAAACGGACAATCATAGTAAGACCTTTCTCCAAGGGCTGGAGTGGGGTTCAAATAAAGAAATACACAAAAACGTTTATCACAGAACCTGGCAGGAGACAACTTTACATACTCAAAAAAATGTTATTTGCTGGTCGGGGACTAGGAGGAAGGACTGCTGTCTTCTAAAAGAGGAACATGCTAGAACGGTACCGTGGGACTCTGGGAAGAAGAGACCTGGGTTTTAACTCAGCTTTGCCATCTTATAGCAAACAGTATAAGGCACTTATTTAGCTTCCGAGCAATCCTATGTAGCACGGATATAAGTGTTCGCTAATGGGCACCTATACACCTTAACTGCCTAAGACTCTTCACTGTGATGATGTTGATGATAATGTTCAAGGATTCTTCTACAGGCGTGGTCTCTGCAGCCGACACTCCAGACAAAAAGGAGCATTTGGTCCTTGTAGAGACAGGAAGGTAATATTCTACACCTGTGACTCTTTGAACCCAGCTTCCTCTCACCCCTTCACGGCTTGCTTCCTCTCACCCTTCACGGCTTGTTGGCTTGTTTCCTCAAAATTGCTTCCTCAGTTAGGAAACTATCTGGGCTTGGTGTTGCTGCCCCCTGCTGGTAACTCTGGTAACTCACCTCTATGTACTTCTCGGCTTCCGTCTGATCTCTGAGCTGGCTCTTAACTCAGGCTTCTTGGGTCTCAGGACCCTGTATTTGCAGGGGGAAGGCAGGCTAGATTTTGCAGCGTGGAACACGGCCATTGGAGGTGCTGCTGGAGGGGGTGGAACGGGCCTGCAGGAGCAGCAGATGAGCCGGGGAGATATCCCTATTATAGTGGATGCTTGCATTAGTTTTGTCACGCAGCACGGTGAGTGGACACAGGCTGACCCAGAGCTAGTGGGAGGGGTTGGAGAAGCCTCTGTGTGTGTGTGTGTGTGTGTGTGTGTGTGTGTGTGTGTGTATGTGTGTGTATGTGTGTGTGTGTGTGTTACCTGAAAACTGATACCAGCTGACGATGTAACTCTCTGAGCCTTAGTTCCTTCATCTATAAAATGAAACCAATAATCTTCACTTTTCAGTCTAGTGTGACAATGAAATGGGGTCTCTGAAACAAGGAGTACAGGGTCTGGTAGGCTGTCCCTGCTCAGAAGTGACACAGGCATAGAGGGTGAGAGGAACACAAGATATGTGAGGATCCAACCATGTGGTGAACTGGGAGGAGGCACCTATGAGGCAAGACCCCTGAAGGTCTGAATAGAATAATTGTATGGGAGAAAGTATCTAAGACTAAAGGGTCAGTGACTGCCAGCCGCCTACTGAATTCCTCACAGAGCCTGGCCCAACGAATCTACATTCCCTATGAATTCTTTTTAGGAGGCTGGATATTGAAAAAGAAAACTCATAGAAAACCAAGGAGGTTACAGGTCCTGGGTTCAATTCTTAGCCCCAAACCAACTGAGATACCAAACAAAAGCAAAGCAAAACAACGAGGCCTGCTGATACAGGCCTGAAATCACCATTCTGGTCATTTGAGGCAAAAGGAGTCTCAGTTCAAGGCCAGCATAAGTAACCTGGTGAGACCTTATCTCAAAATAGAAAATACAAAAAGGGCCAGGTGGTGGTGGCACATGCCTTTAACACCAGCACCAGGGAGGTAGACACAGCCTGGTTTAAAGAGAAGAGTTCCAGGACAGTCAGAGCTACAAAGAGAAACCCTGTCTCACTCCCCGCCACCCCCTGCAAGGTATTGATTATGGGTCAGGTTTTTACCAGGCATGTAAGAAGTCCTGGGTTTTATCCTCAATATCGGAGAGAAAAAAAAGACACCTTTATGACCCTATGAAGAGCTATATTTTATCAGTCACGGGAGATGGATAGTCAGTGGCTTAACCACATTCTCCCCGCCTTGGCAGTGACCTCATTCAGTGACATCTCAATCACCAGTCTCTGGATCCTTTTTTAGCTTCCCTAGTGTTTATTTGAGGAATTCAGTCTGAGACCCTAAGAGAAGGCCCTGAGATGGACATAGCTTCCCCTCCAAGGTCTGCATTGCCACACTTGTTTGATAGATACTGGTTCAGGTGCTAGAATGTGGCTGTCAGGAGGTGGCGGTGAACAAGGAAGATCCTGAGGCTCACAGACTACTGGGAAGATGGGTATTAAGAAAATAAACATCATCAGCTCTGGTTATTTGCAGGAGTTATGGTCTATAAAGCCACTGCAAACACTTAATTGCTGAATACAGAGTCTCAGTGTCTCTCCCGAGGGAGAGACAGGATTAGAGTCCCCTGAACTTCTAGGCACAGGATTTTTTATCAACCAATCTAAAAGAAAAAAAAAAAAAACCAAACAAAGAGAAAAACACCACCACACACAACAAAACGCTTGTTTGGTATGCTTTGTCCTCTAAAAAGGCAGTTTATGTAAGGTATATGATTGATTCATTGACTCTCAACTCAAGGTCAAGATCTTCCTAGGATATTCGAGGCCCTGGTTTCCTTTCCTAGTTCCTCAAAAACAGAAAACAAACAAACCCCACCCAAAGGCATTTGCTTTCAACCTGAGACCTTAGCTAGGAGCACGTGTATGGGGAAAGAACTGAATTTTTTCTTTACTCTGTGTGTGCTCACGAGTTACTGTGGAGGCACCAGAAGTACACCGGGCCCTCTGCAGCCACAGTTTTTACATCTGTATATTCAGCCAATTAAAGATAGAAAATATGAAAAAATATTGTACTGGCCAAGTATCCTTTTTTTCTCATTCTTTTACATTGTATTAGGTATTATAAGTAATCCAGAGATGATATATGTAGGGTTATATATAAATACATCACTTTATATAAGAAACTTAAACACCCATGGATTCCGTTAACAGCCACATACGTGGGGAGGGTCCTAACAGTCTTGATACCTAACAGAGACTGCTGGTTGCTTTCAGGGCTTCGGCTGGAGGGTGTATATCGGAAAGGAGGTGCTCGGGCCCGCAGCCTGCGACTCTTGGCTGAGTTTAGGCGGGATGCCCGGTCAGTGAAGCTTAGACCACGGGAACACTTTGTAGAAGATGTTACTGACACACTCAAACGCTTCTTTCGAGAGCTTGATGACCCCGTGACCTCTGCTAGGTTGCTGCCTCGATGGAGAGAAGCTGCAGGTACTTCCAGGACTTACCCTGGACCCCATTTTTCTCCACCAGTATCCACAAAGTTCTCTTGTGGAACTGGGGGGCTCCCTTCCCAACATTTCCCATCCTGGTGATCATCCAGAAACTTGGCTTGGGGAATGTTCTAGTTTGCTTTCTATTGTATGATGACCATCAGACCCAAAGCAACTTGGAGAGGAAAGGCTGTAGTTGGCTTAACATTTCTGTATCACAATCTATGACTGAGAAAGGCCAGGGCAGAAACTCAAGCAGGAACCATGGAGGAGAACTGCTTACTGGCTTGCTCCCCTTGGCCCGCTCAGTCTTCTTTCTACATCTGCCCATAAATGGCCATCCACAGTGCACTTGGCCCTCCTACATCAATCCTCAATCAAGAAAATGCCTCAACAGAGGTGTCCACAGGCCAATCTGATGGAGACAATTCCCCAGTCCAGGTTCTCTCTTCCCTGGTGACTCTAGTTTTGTGTCAGGTTGGCAAAAACTGACCTTCTCAGGGAGGTAGAAGGCAGAAAGAGTTACATCCATCCTGGGTTTGTGTCTCAGAATATCCCTGCTGTCCGCATTCACTCTCTCTTCCTGGTTCCTCTCCAACTCTCCTCCCTCTGTCCCTAGAGCTTCCCCAGAAGAATCAGCGCCTGGAGAAGTACAAAGAAGTGATTAGCTGCCTGCCTCGAGTCAACCGCCGGACACTGGCCACCCTCATTGGGCATCTGTATCGGTCAGTATGGGAGGTTAGCCTCCTTTCCTGATCCCTCATCACTTCAAACCAATGCCACAACTTCATTGATTAACTTATGTCACTAATATCTGTTTTATGAGGGTGTTGCAACTAAAGGTTCAGAGAATGGGTTTGGGGACGAGGTAAACTTGGGTTTTAACCTGGCTTTCCCTTTCTAGCCAGGGGACTTTCCCTCGGTCTGCCTGCTTTCAACAGGAAGGTGATGTAATGAAGTTTCTACCTGATAGGTTGTAGGAAAGTAAAATGAAATAACCTGTGCGAAATTCTTATTATAGCACATGGCATGTTAAAAACTTCAGAAATGATTAGAAGTCAATGTAACTTATTTTTATTAGTCTATGACAAGTAAGGAATTGGTTCTAAGAAATAAAGATTATTAAGATGCAGACCCACCTTTGTCTATTAGGAGAAAGGGTTTATGATGTGGGATGCATGCCAGGTTATGCTGTATTGGTTATATAGTACAGAGTATTGCCAAATACAGAGTCACACCCATTCATTTATGTCTGCTATATGGCTTCTTTTGCAGTACAGCAGCTGAGCTGTGAAGTTACAAGTATATGGCCTGAGGGTCTAAAATATTTATTGCCTATCCTTTACATAAAAACTACGGATGCCAGCTCTAGTCATGATCAGCCACACCTTAGCTGTGTCTGAGATATTCAAAGCTCCTTGGGCTAATACTGTCTAATCCACTGACATGTACCCCACACTTAGCCCAGCACCTGACATACAGTAGAGGTGCAGTAAATGTCTTCCAAATTAATGGATGTGTTGGTGAAGTGGTGAGCAGGAGCTGGACTCACGACTATGGTGTCCCTCTCTGCAGGGTGCAGAAGTGTGCGGCTCTAAACCAGATGTGCACGCGAAACCTGGCCCTACTGTTTGCACCTAGTGTGTTCCAGACAGATGGGAGGGGAGAACATGAGGTCCGGGTACTGCAGGAGCTCATCGATGGCTACATCTCTGTCTTCGATGTAAGGCTTCCCTGACCCTGACAGACAACCTCTCTGCCCCACCCCTGTGGACTCAGACCCTCATCCCCAAAGCCCTAGCCTATGTCTACATTGGTCATTTCCTCCCAGAGTCCTGGGCTTCCTTCTCCAACAACCTTAACCCCAACATCCTCTCGTTATTGATTCCTGGCTCTGCAGGCCTCCAGGCCTCTTATCCAGTTCCCCTTTGACCTTGATATCTGCCCTGCTTTCTCTCCTTCCCTAGCTGGCCCTGAAACACTTTTGGTCCTTTTGCAGATTGACTCCGACCAGGCAGCTCAGATTGACTTGGAAGTCAGTCTCATCACCACCTGGAAGGACGTGCAGGTAACATGCCCTAATGTTAGACTGTTGGGTGGGGCCGGAGGGACATCACCATAGGAAATGCATCTTCTGTCCACTAAAGGAAACTTCCTTTTGGCCTGTCTTCCTGCACATCGACCCTTGGCTCTTTGGTGGCCAGGGGAATCCCCAGGAAGGAAGTGTTTTGGGTACTGTACTTGTTCCATTCACTCCACCATGGGGGGGGGGGGTTCTTCAGTTGTCACTTTCTCAGTGTTACTGAGTATTAAGCTTAGCATGTATGAAGAAGCCCTTAGGTGGATCCCCAGAACCACACAAAAACCTGGCATGATGGTTGCACATGCCTGTAATCCCAGCACTTAGAAGGCAGAAGCAGGAAGATCAAAAGTTTAAGGTCAGGGTTGGAAGGATGGCTCAGTGGTTAAGAGCACTGGCTGTTCTTCCGGAGGACCTGGGTCCAATTCCCAGCATTCATAGGGCAGCTCACAACTGTTCATAACCCCAGTTCCAGAAACACATGCAGGCAAAACATCAATGTATGTAAATAATAAAAATAAATACGTTTTTAAAAATTTAAGGTCATCCTCAGCTACATAACAAGCTGGGCCAGACTGGGTCCCCCCCCCCCCCCCCCCGGAGCTGGGGACCGAACCCAGGGCCTTGCGCTTCCTAGGCAAGTGCTCTACCACTGAGCTAAATCCCCAACCCCCAGACTGGGTCTTAATGAGACCCTGTCTCAAAATTTTTTTTTCTTTTTTTTTTTCGGAGCTGGGGACTGAACCCAGGGCCTTGCGCTTGCTAGGCAAGCGCTCTACCACTGAGCTAAATCCCCAACCCCTCAAATTTCAAGGCCAGTCTGAGGCCTTGGGGGATATGGGGTGGGGCAGGAAGAGTATTTTACAAAATACAATAGTAAGTACTGCTGAGGACATCCTATGTTCCAGGCCCCTCTAATCTCATTTTAGTACCATACAACTCCATAAAGTTGATAGTCTCACTTTTTCTCCAAAAAAGAAAGGAGGCCTTTGAATTTTTTATTCATAGTAGATTATAGTAGGGGAGTGGTAGAGAAGTGACCCAGGGGGTCTTGACTGCAGGCCTCTTCTTAAGCTGTTGTATTGCATTGTCTGAGGTGGCACCATATGTAGCTAAACACGCAGTTCCCTTCATCTTGGAGTTCTTTCCAAGGCCCAAGCCATGCTGGTAGTGGGGGCTGGAAGGAGATCTTTGTAGGGGGAGGTACACAGGGGGCATCTTGGCATTTTTGTAATTTCCCTGCCCTTCTTTTTTTTTTTTTTTTTTTTTCCCTGCCCTTCTTTATTCGCTCTCAGTTGTCCCAGGCGGGAGACCTCATCATGGAGGTTTATATAGAACAGCAGCTTCCAGACAATTGTGTCACCCTAAAGGTCAGTGTTAAGGGATCTGGGGCTGGGTGTGGGTCCTGCTGTCTGTCTGCTAGGTGTCCCCAACACTGACTAATGGGTGTGGGTCCTGCTGTCTGTATGCTAGGTGCCCCCAACACTGACTGATGGGTGTAGGTCCTGCTGTCTCTTTGCTAGGTGTCCCCAACACTGACTAATGGGTGTGGGTCCTGCTGTCTGTATGCTAGGTGTCCCCAACACTGACTGCTGAGGAGCTGACTAACCAGGTGCTGGAGATGCGAGGGGCAGCATCAGGGACAGACTTGTGGGTGACATTTGAAATTCTTGATCATGGAGAGCTTGGTGAGTATGGTCACACATTTGTGTGTGGGGACACATGACCAAGGTCATCAGTGACCTCTCTGTTAGCAAATGTAACGGACATTTTACTAGTCCATTCACCCACATAAGAAGGTGTTCACACTGCGGATGAATTCCTTTTCTTAATCCTCTTCTCTTGGCTTTGGCAAAGGTTTCCCCTATCTCAAAGGAGCTTCCTTTCTTCCTTTTGCCATAATTGAAGTGTTAGGAGGGCTAGGAATCAATCCTGGACCCTTTCTTTTCTTCTTACATTCTTCTTGCTTTCAATACCTCACTGACATCCAAATTCATTCCAGTGGACTGGAAACTCACTATGTAGATCAGGCTGGCCTTGAACTTATGGAAATCCTCCTGCTTCTTTCTCCCAAGGGCTGGGATGACAGGTATACACTAGCATGCCTGGCTGACTGTTTATCTCTGGTTCCCTGCACTCTAGACTTACATACCCAGTTGTCTGCTTGGCACCTCCTCTTCTCACAGGCATTTCAGTACATAAGACTGGCATTTCTTCTCTTCCTAGGCCCCTCCTCCAATAGCCCAGACTATTTTCTGGTTTTTCTTCTTCAGCAAATAGTACCATAGTTCACTCAGTTGTTAAGTCCAGAATCCTATGTCCATCGCTCTTGGTCTTCATATTCAACTCACCAATTAGTCATGTGGACAGCCCTCATGTCAATCATTCCTCTCCATTTCTGTCATTTCCCCATCTTGGTCACAATCACCATTATCTTTCTGCCTCCCAACATGAACCACTGAAATGCATGGTTCTAGACAGAGGAGAGCTGGTGGACAGGGTTCCCTTCTTGTCTCTCTCCAATCTAGTTTCGAAGAGCAACCAAATGAACACTTCAAGCATAAACCAGGTCATGCCGTTGCTATGGTTAAAGCCTTCTGATGGGTTCCTAGGGCAGCAAAACCTTGACTGTGTGACTGTCGCTTATCTCTCAGACATCATCTCACAGCAGCCATCTTCTGACCTGGCTCTTTGCCAGAGCACAGAGTACCCTCTCTCCACCAAGCTGAGGACTGAACATAGGTGTTTGAGAATGAAAGGCAAACATGCATCACTCAGTTGCATACATCCCCAGTCTGGCCGTAGTTGCTGTTTAGATCCTCCAAGAACAATTTCTTGAGTCCTGGCATCTAGTCTTACATTTTTTTTTTTTTTAGTTCTTTTTTTCGGAGCTGGGGACCGAACCCAGGGCCTTACGCTTCCTAGGTATAGTCTTACATTTTTTACCCTATAAGATCCTACCTGGAGCTATGGTGGTGCTCCCCTGTAATCTCCACAGTAGGGAGGAAGAGGCAACTGGAGGACAGTCTTTTTTACATAGAGTTCCAGGCCACTAGAGCTACAGTGAGACATTGTCTCAAAACAAAGAAACATCCCAAAACCAAATAAAAAAAAGTCAATAAAAAAGATCACCCACATCTTAGGTACAGCTTGCTCTGCCTAATCTTTCAAATGGATTGATGAGCTTCATCTACAAATGCAGCTTCTAACAGGCCTTGCCCAACTAGCCTACCTCCCTTGCTAACCTGCTCTTCTCTTTGTGCCTTTGTTTCCCCATGTGTCTCTTAAATATTATTTATCTCAAAGTGATTATTGGGGGTTAGAGAAATGGCCCAGCGGTTGAGAGTGCCTACTGGACTGGCTTGCAAAGGACTGGAAATCTGTTCAAAGTCCCCATACTGGGTGGCTTACAAACTGCCTGTAACTCTAGATTCCAGGAAAACACCACACACACAGACACACAGACACACAGGCACACACTCACTCTCACTCTCTCTCTCTCTCTCAAAAACATCCATCTTTAAGTCATTACTGGCCTCTGTTTTGCTGCTTTGCTTAACTGGTTGTCTACTGTTGGCTCCTTCTTTAGGCTGTAGAAGGCCTGCCTATGTATCTTTCTCACCGTTGAATCGGAAGGACAGCATGGTACCTGGTGTAGCCTCAGGGCTGTGGTTAGATAGGTGTATGAATGAATGAATGAACTAGTGGGAGGTGAGATGGGACCTTCAGGCTTTGGCTAGTTTTTGTGATTATTACCTGCCTCAACATTTCCTTTCAGAGAGGCCACTACACCCCAAAGAAAAGGTTCTAGAGCAGGCCTTGCAATGGTGCCAGCTCCCAGAGCCCTGCTCAGCCTCTCTGCTTCTGAGAAAAGTCTCTATGGCACACGCTGGCTGCCTCTTCACAGGTGAGCCTCCTCCCTCAGCCCAGCATCCCCTAGGCCCCTCTCCCGAGAGTCCCCACCCAGCATTGCTTTTCTGTGTCCAGGAGTCCGGCGGGAGAGCCCACGGGTGGGGCTGCTACGGTGCCGTGAGGAGCCACCTCGCTTGCTGGGAAGCCGTTTCCAGGAGAGGTTCTTTTTGGTGCGTGGCCGATGCCTGCTGCTACTCAAGGAGAAGAAGGTGATGCCCTTGGGCTAGAGGGGTGGGATGCTGGATGGACAATCAGGCATTGAGAGCCATAACTGTACCAACCCCTGACCCCACAGCCCAAATCCTCACTAATGTCATTGATTCCTGACGTTGACTTTTCTTATTCTATGATCACATACCCAGTGCACCTGTGATTTTCCTAACCATGGTGTTCTTGTATGTCTCCATCTTACTGCCTCTGCTCATGTTTTCAGAGCTCGAAGCCAGAACGAGAGTGGTCTCTGGAAGGTGCCAAGGTCTACCTGGGAATCCGTAAGAAGTTAAAGCCTCCAACACTGTGAGTTTTCCTCCCTGGTCCTGACTTAAGGCTTTCCTGCTGTCACCTCTCTGACTTTTAGTTACCCTAAGTACTGGTCCCCTTTGCCTTTCAGATGGGGTTTCACGTTGATATTGGAAAAGATGCACCTGTGAGTACCTCCTGGATTCTTCTCTGCCTCTACCCTGCTCCTTGTCTGTCCATTCGTCTGACCATCTGACCGTGCATGCGTGTGTGGGTGCATGCGTGTGTGCTCATGCATGTGGAGGTCAGAGGTCAACTTCAGGTGTCATTCACTAGGACCTGGGGTTTGCCATTTGGGCAAGGCTGACTGGCTGGGGAGTCTCAGAGAGCTGCCTGTCTCCACCTCCCTAGCACTGGGGTAATAGGCTCTAGCCACCATGCCAGCTTCAGCTTTTCTTTTTTAATTAAAGAACAGTTCTATGTATGGGTTATTTTGCCTGAATTTATATCTGTGTGCCAGTGTATGCCTGGTGCCCGCAGAGCCATCAGATTGCCTGAAACTGGGATTACAGATGGTTGAGTGCCACCATGTGGGTGAAGGGAGTTGAACCCAGGTCCTCTGGAAGACCTTTTTTTTTTTTTTTTTTTTCTTTTTTTCGGAGCTGGGGACCGAACCCAGGGCCTTGCGCTTGCTAGGCAAGCGCTCTACCACTGAGCTAAATCCCCAACCCCGCAGCCAGTGCTCTTAACCACTAAGCCATCTCTCTAGTGTCCCCCCTTTCTGACAC
This sequence comes from Rattus norvegicus, assembly GCF_021556685.1. Classification (NCBI taxonomy): domain Eukaryota; kingdom Metazoa; phylum Chordata; class Mammalia; order Rodentia; family Muridae; genus Rattus; species Rattus norvegicus. Next base: position 29,926,217 of record NC_141551.1, on the reverse strand, counting down.
AGGTGTTGAGGATCTGCTCTTATCCCTATGCTTGTAAGGCAAGCACTTTATACCAACTGAGCTCTCTCCTTAGCCCCGCTCTGTCCTCTTCCTCTACCATCTTCTCCATTCCTCCATGCTCGATGCTAGGACTCCTTCAGTTTCCACTCTGTTCACCCACAGCTGTCTGTCCTGTACTGATGAGGAGGAGATGTGGGACTGGACCACAAGCATCCTTAAAGCCCAGGTGAGGAGAAGGAAGAGGCTGAAGGCTGGGCTTCTGGTGCCTCTGGGGTCCAGCCACAGCCCCCAGTGCCACCCAGGTCCACTAGTGCCAACAGCTCACTATCTCCCCAGCATGATGACCAGCAGTCAGTGGTTTTACGTCGTCATTCCTCCTCTGACCTTGCCCGTCAGAAGTTTGGCACTATGCCCTTGCTGCCCATCCGAGGAGATGACAGTGGAGCCACCCTACTCTCTGCCAATCAGACCCTGGTGAGACCCTAGCCCCAGCATGTCCTCAGCTTCTGTTCCCTGCCCTTACCCTTGTCCTGTTGCAGGAGGAAACAGTATGCCTGTATGTCAGATGCCCCACCCACTCACCACGACCCTCTTGTCCCTAGTCTCTGTGACCTCGCTTCCCACCAGCACCTCCTGTTGCCAGGTCTCACTTTGTCTCTGTCTCTCCCTCCCTTCATCCCCACTCTACCCGGGTCCAGCGGCGACTGCACAACCGGAGAACCTTATCCATGTTCTTTGTGAGTATTGTGCTTGCTCTGGCTGTGTGTCTGCCTGCCCTCCACGTGTTCCGTGTTGCCCAAACCCTGGTGTGCTCCATGTCTGTTCTGATGCGGGCCATCAGTGCATGCGTATGTGCAGAGGACAGTGAGGAGGGATACGATGAAGAAAGGAGAAATTAATTATAAATAGAAAAGGGGTTGAGGGAAAGCATTCAGGAGCCAGGCAGATCTGAGTTCAAGCCTCGTCAACTACCATTTCTGTACTATGTGATCGAGGGCAGCTTAGCCCCTGCATCTCACTCCCCTTCAGCATGACCCACTGGTACAGGTTGTTGTGACCTCATATATGTCAAGTGTTTTGTAGTGTCTGACTCAAGGAAGAACATGACCAAGGATTAATAACACAGTGACTCTGACATCGTGCCCACCCTTTGCTGTTCATTTCCATCCAGCCAATGAAATCGTCTCAGGGGTCTGTGGAGGAGCAAGATGAGCTGGAGGAGCCTGTGTATGAAGAGCCAGTATATGAGGAGGTTGGGGCCTTCCCTGAGCTTACCAAGGACATGACCTCCACATGGGAGTGGTCGACCAAGTCAGACACACCCCTTACCAGCCAGAGGTCCTTTGATCAAACCCCCCTCACCAAAGCAAGCATGTTGGTCCAGGAGGAGAGGATACCTGAGCCTCCTCCAGGACCCCCTTCAAAAAGCAGTCCTCAGGCACGAGGGTCCCTAGAGGAACAGCTGCTCCAGGAGCTCAACAACCTCATCTTGAGGAAAGGAGAACCTGCCACGTGTCCAGAAAGTCCTTCCCAGCCCACCAGTCCTCAATCCCCCAGCCCCACCAGCCTTCCAACACAGACACCCAGCTTACCCACCCAAATCCCCTGCGCTTCCAATCCACCCTCCAGCCAGCCCCTCACATGACCCCAGGGCCAGCAGTTGAGGAGGAAGGTAACCAGAGGAGAAGCCAGGCTCTCACCGTGGCAGACAATTGCTGGGAGCATCTTCTGCCCTGGATGGATGACTCTGGGATCCAGTATGGTACCATGGAAGGAGCACTGGACTGAGAACCCTGGAGATTGTGTGTCTCAGGGAAGATCATGGCCCCTCTCTGGGCCCAGCCTATTTGTCTATACTATGAAGTCACTAAAATAAGGAGAGGGGTGAACACCGAACTGTTTCTGAGCTAGGAGCCCTGATATTTCCCTCAGTAGGAGCAGCTCCTGGTGTATATATTTGATATAGGGGTTCAGTGAGAGGTTTGCGGCATAAGAATGGTTTTACTGCACTAGAGGAAAGTGAAAGTTGGGAAGCATGATACCCAAATCTATGTTATTCTACTCCCTATGTGCTAGAACTGCCTTGAGGCCCTGGAATGGGGTGGCTGATTGGTGTTGGGAGCTGGGGCCCAGAGGGAGTTGAAAAGCAATAGGTCACTATTAATAAACTTTGGAACCGAAAGGCTCATTTTTTTCAACAACATTCATTCATTCAACAAGTTTGTACTGAGCACCTAATTGGTGCCGCCAAGTCACAAACAAATCAAACAGGGTCCTTGCTCTTACGGAGCCTACAGAAAGGAAACTAAATACACACATCAATCAGAGGCCAGTTCAAAGTGCTTCAAAGAAACTAAACTCAGCGACAGCTTGAGCTAATGTGGATGTGCCCTTTACACTAGGTGGATGGGGTAGAAGCCTTTGAGGAGCAGAAGCAATGGCAAGGAGCTGATAAGGGGAGTACTTGGAGCAGGAGAGGGCAGGGGCAGGACAGGGCAGGCAGCAGGCACTAAAGCTGTGCAGTGGCAAAAGTCTTGGCCCTGTGGGAGGATAGAAGTAGCTGGGACAAGGAGTGGGAAGTAGGAGAGGCAAGGCAGAAAGATAGGCAAAGGCTGAGAATGGTGATCCACACATTTAATCCCCGCACTCAAGAGCAGAGGCAAGGGGATCTTCGAGTTCAAAGTCAGCCTGATCTACAGAGTTAAGTTCCAGGCCAGCCAAGGCTACATAGTGAAATCCTGTTCCCCCCAAAATATTAAAAACAAAACAAAAAACAATAGGGAAAACTCTGAGGACATAGGAGGCAGAGAGAAGCCTCTCATTACAGCTTCTGGCTCAAGCCTTTGCTAGCCTCACAGTTAACTGCTTCCGGCCTTTCCTTCTCAGCCATAAATCTTCAGTTTTTTGGAACTTAACTAGAAATCCCATGACAAGGATAGAATATGCAATAAATACCTTGTGTAATTCTACTGGCTTTTGAATCTCCTGAGTTACCAATCGCATTTCTTTTATCGAAAGAGACAGAAGGAAAATGTTTTCCGTAATGCAATGGCTGTAAGATGTAAACTGAAGCCTGTTGGTTGTAGCACTTACCTTTAATTCCAGCACTGGGGAGGCAGAGGCAGGCCATCTCTGTGGGTTTGAGGCCAGCCTGGTCTACAGACTAAGTTCCAGGACAGCCAAAGCTACACAAAGAAAACGTGTTTAAAACAAACAAACAAACAAACAAAAAAGCAAACAAACAAACAAAAAAATCCTCAGCAATCTGAGAACCACCAAAGAACAGACATTGCTAGTGCTAAGACACTTAATTGCTTTCTTTCCTTTGAGGAGCCCCATACACACCTGGGTACAAACATATTTTCCCCTATGCTCCCTCCGGAAGCACATTCTATAACTCCCTTACTTGGCTGTGTCTTACTTTCTTCTGATTGAATTTTCTTTATGCTCTTGTGCTCTAACCTATATTAAATTATCTTTAATAAAATTTCTAACTCCGCCTCATTCTAACAGCCTGTTTTGAAATTCCTTGCAGTAGCAAAATCACAGATCCCAGTTTGGACTTTGTTGAGGTCAGTCTTGGGGAACTCCTCTGGGGGCTGAGGGTGACAGTGTGGAACCCTGTCTCTGTCTTCTCAAGAACAGGAGGAGAGGGGCTAGAGAGATGGCTCAGTGGTTAAGAGCACTGCCACCGGGTTGGGGATTTAGCTCAGTGGTAGAGCGCTTGCCTAGCAAGTGCAAGACCCTGGGTTCGGTCCCCAGCTACGAAAAAAAGAAAAAAGCAAAAAAACAAAACAAAACAAACAAACAAAAAAAAACAAAAAAAAAAAAGCAAAAAAAAAAAAAGCACTGCCACCTCTTCCAGAGGACCGGAGTTCAATTCCCAGCAACCACATGGTGGCTCCAAACCATCTCTGATCTGAAACCCTCTACTGTTGTGTCTGAAGACAGCTACAGTGGACTCATATGCATATAATAATTTAAAATAATAATAATAATAATAATAATAATAAAAGAACAGAGGAGAGTGCTTTTTGTAGGGGCCCAGTCTTCATATCCTCGTAGCCTATATTCTACTTGGGTTTCAGGTATTTGGGTTTTCCTTGGAAGCAATTACATTTTAAGTATGTTGTCTTAAAATTACATTTTAAATTACATTAAAATTAAAATTACATTTTAAGTCTGCCGTCTTAACTCTTTTCAATCACTGGTCACTGCAGAAACTGCGGGTTGTGGGAAAAAGGGAGAAAGCTGGAAGCGAGGAGGCTGAATGTTAGCCTTGAAAATCCATAATGATGGTCTTAGAGAAGGCTGATGGTCTTGGAATTTGAGGGAAATGGGTCACTAGAATGTTCTCTCTCTCATTCTGAAATAGAGACTGTATCTCTTACTGATGAAGGGGTTGTAGAGTAAAATAAAGTGCCCACTGAGGGGCTAGGAAGATGGTTCAGTGGGTAAAGGTACTTGGTACATAAGTGTGAAGACGTGAGTTCAAATTTCTAAGACCCATAAAAAAGCTGGATGTGTAGTGCCGGCATCTGTAATTCCAGTGCTGGTAGAATCTTCAGGCTAGCCTGACGCACAGACTCACTCTCTCTCTCTCTCTCTCTCTCTCTCTCTCTCTCTCTCTCTCTCTCTCTCTCTCTCTCTCTCTCTCTCCTCTCAAATCGGTAAACTGGGAGAAGATCCAAAATGATGACAAGAGCTTTCCAGGTCACACACCCCTTCACTGAAACCATTAATGCTCACTGGAGCCCAGGATGTACCTGTCTTTTCCTCTGGACTCATTTCTGCGGGCTCCGGGGCTATTTCTTACCTCTGTCATGCTAGCATTTCCAGTTCGGCGGGGATTAGGGAAAGGTGCCTCCCTTTGTTAGAGGCATTTTCGTTCAGGTGTCCGGTGACTCAGTTTCCCTGTCTTCTGACTTAGTGTAGGGACTGGTGATAAGCATATGTAAATGAATGACCAGAAGTAATTACAGGTTGAATCAGTGGGTATACTAGAAATAGAACCCAGGCGTCTTGACTCAGAAGCTCGACGATCTTCCGACTGCCAGGCACACGCTGCGTCCGCCCGGCGGCCCGGACCTTTCCGGGGTACTTGTAGCAGGGAATAACAGGTTCAGTTCCTCTGCTGCCCCTGTGTTCTTCCGCGCCCGGCGCGCAGCTTGACGAGCGTGGGCGGAGCGGCCCAACTCTGGGGCGGGGCCTCGTCGTGGGCGGGGCTTCCTCGAGTTCCGGAGTAGAGTGTCTGGCAGCCTTTGGTGGAATCGCGATGCAGCCGCCGCCCCGAAAAGTGAGATTTGCCCAGAAAAGGGGATTTTCTGGAGGTCTGGGGGAGCGGAGGGAGCCCGCGGGCACTCGACTCAGAGTGGGCCATAGGGAGTGGCAAGGAGGTCAAAGTCTAACACAGAAGAAACAGAGGAAAAATCCCATCCTCTCTCGGGCCCCGCCCCCTCGCCGCTCCCTGTGAGGTGTTTTGTAGGTCCCCACGCCGCCGGAATGGGCTACCAGGCGGGAATCCTCACCTCTCTTTCTTAATCCTACAGGTGAAGCCAGCCCAGGAAGTGAAACTTCGCTTTTTGGAGCAGCTGAGTATCCTTCAGACCCGACAACAGAGGGAGGCGGATCTACTGGAAGACATCAGGTAGCCCTAGACCCCTCACCTCCATGTACTCCATCTTACAAGGAGTGAGCGTCACTCTTTCCTCCGTATACAGCTGTCAGGGTTGGGCGTTGTCTGGATGAGCTTTCTGGCCTACCCATTCATGACCCTCACCTTAGTTAGGCATGCCTGTTCAGATAAGGGGGCTATATACATAAACAGAGAACCCCTTCCTCTAATTACTTGACCTTATGCCAGTCTCTCCACCTCCACAATCAAGCTTAGGGCATAACCCCCCTCCTTTTTCCAGACCTAGACCTGTTGGAAGTGCCCAGCCAGGTATTAACAGTCCTCTCACCCTCAGGCCCACAGATGGTCCTCCAGGGGTGGGAGGATCCTGCTGGGGCTCTGAGCAATAAGATGAGGCTGACCTGTGTTGCAGCCTCCAGAGGTGATCTCAAGGACTCTTGCCTCTCAGACCCACTCCCCCTGGATGGTCACACTCTGGGCTGGTTCCTTCTTCCTCTTGCTCAAGCTGAGGAGAGACCTGAGTGTGGGAAAACAGTGGCAAACAGTAACATCCCCCTCTACTCCCAATCTCCACAGATCCTACAGCAAGCAGAGGGCAGCCATTGAACGGGAGTATGGCCAGGTATGGGACTCCTCTCTGGACCTTCCCTCTTGTTCTAGCCTCTTTTACATTTTTACATGGGCAGCAGCCCCACCCCCCTTGTGTCCAGAACAAATACCTAACTGTGATGTTTTTATTTTTGAGTTAGAATAAAGTGATTTCCTTAAAAAAATTAAAAAAGAACATACCTAGAATCAGCCAGATTTATGTCAAATCCCTGCTCTATTACTTGCTTAGATGTGTGATCTTGGACAAGTTACTCAATATTTTTTGGCCTCAGTTTTTTCTCTGTAAAATGGGAATAATGATGATGATGATGATGATGCCCAAACTTCACATAAGGTTCTAAGGACTAAATGATTAATAAACGTTAAGGCATTTAGGAGATGTATGTGTTATACATCCAAAGGATGGTATTATAGACCCTGGATCCAAATTCTCCCCCAGTCGGGGTGAGTCTTCATAAAAGATCTGCCTGTGTGATGGTTTTCTCATCAGGCACTCCAGAAACTGGCCGGGCCATTCCTGAAGAGAGAAGGGCAGCGAAGTGGGGAGGTAGACAGCAGGTGAGCTGCACAGAGTTGGAGGTGATGGGAATTCAGCCCCTGTGATCTATGGGGACAAGGACCTAGTGAGCAGGGGAAGGCACGTGAGCTGAAGGTAGAGCTGACACAGCAGCCGTAGAGGAGCTGACCCAGCAAGGACACGGTGGGTGGGGGTGGAGGGCATGAGTGATCCTGTGGCTGAGTTAATGGGCTGATCGATTGCTGGGCTCCTAGATATGGGGGGGCTCTCTGTCTCTTGTGGGATTGGGATTGGGGTGGGGTCTTATGAAATGGTGGAGTGTTTCTCTTTTCAACATAAACCTTCTCTGGGGAGGGCTAGGACAGTGTTTGGTGCCTGGCGCTGCCTTCTGGATGCCACTGTGGCTGGAGGCCAAACCCGACTTCAGGCGTCTGACCGATATCGTGACCTAGCAGGGGGTACCGGGAGGAGTGCCAAGGAGCAGGTGCTTAGAAAGGTATGTCCTAGGAAATGGGGCAAAGGAACTAACAGCTCAGATTAGATGAGGTTTGGGTCAGGAGTCTCTGTATCTGCCTTTAGGGGACAGAGAGCCTCCAGCAAGCACAGGCTGAGGTGCTACAGTCCGTCCGGGAGCTGAGCCGAAGCCGGAAGCTCTATGGGCAGCGAGAGCGAGTGTGGGCCTTGGCACAGGAGAAGGCAGCCGATGTCCAGGCCAGGTGGGCTCCAAGATGTGCTGCGAGGACTATGGGGTGGGATCAATGTATCAAGGCTGTATCTGACTCTTGACTATTTTTTTTCCCTGCACAGGCTGAACCGAAATGACCATGGGATCTTCCACTCTCGGACCAGCCTCCAGAAACTGAGCACCAAGGTTTGGGGGGATAAAGGCATAAATAATAGGTAGTCTAGTGGTTTGGGGTCTAGTGGCATAGAAGTAAGAGATTAGGTTGAACCTAGCTTGCAAATTTCCAAGTGGTTCATTACCAGGCATGTAGTATGTACTCGGTAATATAGCTCCTTGGTTTCTCTGAGCACCATTTTCTTCATGTGAACAGTGGAAACAATACCCTCTTGTTGTTCCTTTTCCTATTTTTTTTTTTTTCCGGAGCTGAGGTCCGAACCCAGAGCCTGAGTTAAATCCCCAACCCCTTTGTTGTTCCTTTATATGTGCTTTTAAATACCTCTGCATGCTAGGCAGTGTTCCACCCCTGGGGATACAGTGAGAACAGGAATTCCACCCTCACAGCCCAGGTGAGATGAGAATATGCAAAAAAATCAAATGATATAAATAAAAGTTCTGTGACAGTTGGCTCAAGTGAGAAGGGAGTCCTCACTGAGCAGGTGGCCCGAGTGTTAGGGAGAGAACAGTCACCCCAAGATCTTTGGGAAAAACATCCTGAGGAAAGGGGATGTTCAATGCAGAAGCTGAAGAGAGAGTCACTTTGGTTCAAAGGTCTGAGAGAAAGGCCAGTGTGGCCACACCACTATAAGCAAGAGACCTGCACTTAAAAAGATCAGCTCGTGTAAGAGCTGGTGAACTATGGTAAGGCACAGTTTGCATTTGTATATATGTGCAGAAGCCACAAGAGGGTTTTTAAGCTGGCATTGTACATGGAAGTTTTAGTGTAGGGCCAGGCAATGATGTGAGAGCCATTCTGGTTCTGGGGTAGAGGTTGGCCTTGGAAGGCCTCCAAGAGTTCAGGACTCCCTGTTGACTCTTCCTTCCATTCCCTAGCTGTCCGCCCAGTCAGCCCAGTATTCCCAGCAGCTGAGAGCAGCCCGCAACGAGTACCTGCTAAATTTGGTGGCCACCAATGCTCACCTTGCCCATTACTACCAAGAGGAATTGCCAGCACTGCTCAAGGCCAGTCCCAACCCAGACTACTCCTGCCTTTGGTGAATGCAGACACCATCCCTGGTTCCTCCTTCTACCCAGTGCTAGTGCTCAGAGTGAATAGAAGATGCATATGTGGGTTCTGGTTCTGCTTCTTGAGGCCTGTTTGCCTCCACACTCCTCATCAGAGTTAACTCCAGTTTGCCCACATCATAACACTAATGAGGTTCAAAGGAAATGGAGGGACATACACTCTGAAGTGGTTTAAGCATGACAGACGATGATTAGAAGCAGTAATGTCTTATCCCATTTCCTCCCTATCCCTCATGTCTGTGCCCCATCCATGAATGGATGACCTTCTCTGCACTAGAAGCCTAGAAGAAGGTTGGATGTAACCATTGCACTAAGGTCCCTTGGGGTCTGTTCTCTGCAGGTCCTGGTAAGTGAGCTGTCCGAGTACTTGAGGGACCCCCTGACTTTGTTGGGACACACCGAGCTGGAAGCTGCAGAGATGATCCTGGAGCATGCCCGCCATGGGGGGAAGGCAGCTTCTCAGGTGAGGGCTCCCCTCCAGATGCTTTATGTTGTTGTCTTCAAACCCCCATCCCAGCCACCTCCCCAACCCCCGACACGCAGTTCTAACTTCTTTTCTTCCAAGAAGATCCGGGGACAGGGTTGGGTGGGCAGCAAGTGAGTGCACACACGTTTATCCCACCCTAGGTAAACTGGGAACAGGATGTGAAGCTGTTTCTTCAGGGGCCTGGAGTCTTTTCTCCAACTCCACCTCAGCAGTTCCAGCCAGCGGGGACTGATCAGGTGAGAGCACCCTGCTTGTGGAAACAGGCCAAAGCTAAGCGTAAGTCAGCTTTAGACCCCTTGTCTCATTGTTCTTGTCCCAGTATTGATTTGGTGACTGTTCAGCCTTAGACAGGGGTTTTTAGAATGCCATTCACTCTCTCCCATCTGAACACAAACAGACCTCAGACGGAAGTCTGTGTCTACATGAACACATACAAAGACAAAGACAAAGGCATTTACTTCATCTTCTTTGTCCCTGGCACTGGAGGTCAAGATGAAGGAAGGGGCTGAGGAGTTGGCTCAGTGGTTAGGAATGCTTGTCCTTGCAAAGGACCTGGGCTTAATTCCCAACATTCACTTGAGGCTCACCACTACCTCTGGCACCAGGTGTGCATGTGGTGCGCAGACGTACATGCAGGCAAAATATATATAAACACAAAATAATAAAATAATTCTGAAAAAGATTTTAAAAAAGATGAGGAGGCCTTGGGTTCGGTCCCCAGCTCTGGAAAAAAAAAAAGAGAAGAAAAGAAAAGAAAAGAAAAAGATGAGGAGGGAGAAGGGTTGGTGAGAAGGACAGACTTGGGTTTTTCCCTCGAGCATTCCTTGTCTCCTTCAGGTGCGTGCCCTGGAACGGGGAGTGGGAGGCATGGCTGAAGAGAGTGGCTTGGAGAGAGAGGTTCAGCGCTGGACAAGCAGGGCTGCCCGGGACTACAAGATCCAGCATCATGGGCATCGGGTGAGGTGGGAGTCCAGGTACTGGGAGTGGGTAAGAAAAGCTGAGAGATGTGGACCATTAATGCAGACAGGAAGGGAGGGAAAAGAATTTTAACACAATGGTATGATGCAGTAGTTACAAGCACAGCTTTTGTCACCAGACAGACTGGGGTTTGTATTCTCTCCTGTTCCTTGTGAGTTCTCTAACCCTGGGTAAGGAATGACTTCATCTCTCTGGACTTTGATTTCCTCATGGCTAAACTGGAGCCAATAATAATACCTACTTCATAGGGAAGAGAGATGACCCAACACCAGTGATGCAACTAGTGAAGTACCAGGCTCAGAGTAAGCTGTGGCCCACAATATCTCCACCCACCTTTGCCATCCTCACCAGGTCCTGCAGCGACTGGAGCTGAGGCGTCAGCAGGCTCCAGATCGAGAAGCTCCAGGCGTAGAACAGAGGATACAGGAAGTGAGGGAGAACATCCGACGGGCACAGGTGAGATACAGCCTATGCTAAGTAAGGACCATAGAAATCCTGCCTCCTTGGGCAACCCAACCCTCTTCACTGTGGTAGAGAAAAGAGGGAAGCAGCTAGCCGGGATAGACTACTCTCTTTTGCCTCATACCAGGTGAGCCAAGTGAAAGGGGCTGCCCGGTTGGCCCTGCTACAGGAGGCTGGCCTCGATGTGCAGCGGTGGCTGAAGCCAGCCATGACCCAAGCCCAGGATGAAGTGGAACAGGAGCGACGACTTAGTGAAGCTCGACTTTCCCAGAGGGACCTCTCTCCCACAGTGAGCTCCTCCTTCTCCTTAACCATGCACATCTGGGAAGCTAAAATTCCTTGTCAGAAGGCAGAGCCTCTAAAATGGGAATCACAGTACCTAAATAATAGTTTCTAGCATGGACAGTCCTCAATAAACTTACAAAATGGTGATTAAGAACCATGGTTCTGGGCTGGGAGATGGCTCAGTGGTTAAGAGCACTGACTGCTCTTCCAGAGGATCTGAGTTCAATTCCCAGCAACCACATAGTGGCTCATAACCATCTGTAATGAGATCCAATGTCTGGTGTGTCTGAAGAAAGTGACAGTATACCCATATACATTCATTCATTAAATAAACAAACAAATAAATAGATAAATTTAAAAAAAAAGAACCATGGTTCTGGGAGCAGACTAGAAGCTAATTGAGTGCCAGCCACTCTGCTTACGAGCCATGTGGCCTTGGAAAATGACTTAACCTTTGTGAGCCTCAGTTTCTTCAAAAGTAAAGTGAGGTTAATATAGTTATACAAAACAGTGCTGGGTTAAGCAAAGCTTAAGTGAAGTTATGTAGTATATAGTATACAATATGTATAATATGTATAATATATACTATATAGTATGTATAATATATAACATATATATATAATATAGTATATAGCATATATAAAACACACTTCGTGCTCGGCACCTGGTTGTAATTGCTGTTATTTGGTATCATCTTGTCCCATGATGGTTTGGGTTATGGTACACCATCATTGGTTAAGGGGACTATCTTGAAGGAGGATTCCCAGTGTTCTTTAGAGTTAGGAAAGGGTACGGGAGATCCATGCAGTACTTGACATGGTATCTGTCCTCTACCCCGCTCCAGGCTGAGGATGCTGAGCTTTCTGACTTCGACGAATGTGAGGAGGCTGGGGAGCTCTTTGAGGAGCCTGCCCCACCAGCCCTGGCCACCAGAGCCCTTCCCTGCCCTGCCCATGTAGTGTTTGGCTATCAGGTATGAATGGGTGTGGAAACTCCAGATGGGCCACAGGGGTGGGGAGGGGCAAATCTTGAATCCTTCCTTGTGGGGCTCAGGCAGGACGTGAGGACGAGCTGACTATCACAGAGGGTGAGTGGCTGGAGGTCATAGAGGAAGGAGATGCTGATGAATGGGTTAAGGTGAGTATGGGACCCTGGCTTGGGGCAGTGGGAAGACTCGCGTGTGGCAGTGCCAGACACTTGGGTAAAGAAGAGCCAAGGTTGTGGACTGCTGAGCAAGCCTGACACCCTGACACCTGTTCACACTGCTGCGTGAGCAGGCTCGGAACCAGCATGGTGAAGCAGGCTTTGTTCCTGAACGATATCTCAACTTCCCGGATCTCTCCCTTCCTGAGAGCAGCCATGGCAGCGACAATCCCTCAGGAGCAGAGCCCACAGGTAAGACAAGGCAGTGTGGATCCGGAAACCATGGGTACACAGGTTACTGGGTGGCTTGGGTGTCATGGCACTAGGCACCACAACCCACGGCCTGACCGCATCCCCTCTTCTGGGCTCCTGTAGCATTCTTGGCACGTGCTCTGTACAGCTACATAGGACAGAGTGAAGAGGAGTTAAGTTTTCCTGAAGGGGCACTCATCCGCCTGTTGCCCAGGGCTCAAGATGGAGTGGACGATGGCTTCTGGAGGGGAGAATTTGGGGGGCATGTTGGAGTCTTCCCATCTCTCCTGGTAGAGGAACTGCTTGGTCCCCCGGGGCCACCTGAACTCTCTGACCCTGAACAGGTGAAGCTTCATTTTCTCTCTGTTCCCAGTACTTCTGGGTTGACCTTTTCACCTCAGCATGCTTCCTTTTGATATTAAAGCCCTGTTTCCTCCCCAGGTTTGCGTCCGATGGTGGCTTAGGCTTCTCTGTATGCTTTGGCTGGGAAGAGAAAAGAGAAACTAAGGCACCCTTCATAGGCGTCTGGGAACTTTAGGGCCAGATAGGCCCGGGTGCAAATTGCTATAGTATGAGCTTGGGTAGTTACTTTTCTCTGAGCTGCCTTCTGTACAAGTAAAATAAAAACTAGCTGTTTTAGCAGGCTCTCTGTCATGACTAGGGATCATAGAGGTACATTCCTTAGCTCCTTGGCACACAAGAAGAGGACATTGGACCCCATTATATTGTGAGCTGCCATGTGGGTGCTGGGAATTGAATTCAGGACCTCTGAAAGAGCAGTCAGTGCTCTTAACCACTGAGCCATCTCAGTTGCCTTGTCATGACACCGCAGGGATTGTATAGGGGAGTCAGAACACCCCAGTTCTAGTTAGTACTCTGCCACTAAGTGACTGTGATTCTGACGGATGACTCAAACTGAATCTCACTTCTACTGTAGCAGTCCTCAAAAGATGTAGCTCCCAGGGTGGTGGTAAAGGTTGAATAGATCTGTGTATGTGCAATGTTAGCAGAATACTTGACACATAATAACTATTCAGTACATATTGGCTGTTGAAATATGCACCAGTTATAACCCTCATTTGGCTGCTTTTGGTATTGAGAAGAAATGGGAGGGAAACTGAGAGTGTGGCGAGAAGAAATATTGTAAGCCCTCCCACAGACCAGAAATGACTGTACGCCTACCCTGTCTCCAGATGCTGCCATCCCCTTCTCCTCCCAGCTTCTCCCCTCCTGCACCCACCTGTGCCTTGGACAGATCCCCTGCACCTGCTCTGCCTTCTGGTGAGTAGACAAAGGCAGAACCTGGGGAGCATAGGAGTGGTCAGGAAGAGGCCTAGACTCTCCCTTCCCCTGCCCGTGTGCCCTCGTGTACTTGCAGTAAGGCCCATGGCACACTGATGGGGAGGAGAGCTTGCATTCAGAGCCAGGTCCATGCTCCTATGTCACCTTCTGCTGTGTGACTTGAGGTGGGAGGCTTAACTTGTCTGGCCCTTGGTCTATGTTTTGTGTTGTTGTTCTTTAGTCTTTGGAGTTAGGGCTAACCTTGAACTAGCGCTCTTTCTGCCCCAGGCTCCCCAACATGTTGGCATTAGAAGTATGAGGCACCAGCCTAGCTTGGTTTACATTCTTTATAAAGTGAAGGGAAAGGCATTGCTTTATTTATTATTAGGGCCTAGGGTGATGGCTCAGTGGTTAAGAGCACTTGCTGCTCTTGCAGAGGACCTGTGTTTGATTCCTGGCACCCACATGGCAGCTCACAGTCCTCAGTAACTCTAATCCCACGAGATCTGACTCCCTCTCCTGACTATAGTGGGCACCAGGCATGCATGCAGCATGTAGACATACATGCTGGTAAAACACTGGTAGGCGTGGTAGAGAAGGAAGAAAGTTATCCAAGATATCTGTTAAGAGTGTACAGCACTGGGGTTGGGGATTTAGCTCAGTGGTAGAGTGCTTGCCTAGGAAGCACAAGGCCCTGGGTTCGGTCCCCAGCTCCAAAAAAAAAAAGAAAAAAAAAAGTGTACAGCACTGTGCTAGCATACAGTAAACATGGCTGTTTTAGATCATTAGTGTTTTTGAAGTTTGCTACCTTTTCTCTCTGCATTCTTATAGCCTCCCAAAGTGTGTTTTCCTCTTAGTGTCCTTCAGTTCTGAAATACAGTACTCATCTTGGGGCTGTTTCCTCTTATCTATTACGATGCTTATCTATTGGGTTATTTTCTTGTGGGTGCTGGGGATCAAACTAGGATCGTGTTCATGCTAGGCACACATATCTACCACTAACTTATGTCCACAGACCCAGTCCCTATTTCCCACCATCAAATACTCAGCCTTTCTAAGATATTCTAGTATGCCCACCTTCTCAGTCACCCTCCCTGAGTCCAGGGCCACCACCATCTCTTCTAGCATTCCTTTTGCACTTGAATAATTTAGTACTTGGGCATTCCCTCTCTGTCTCCGTCTCTCTGCCTCTGTCTCCCTGTCTCTCTGTCTCTGTGTGTCTGTGTGTGATATTACGGGATTCTCAATAGAGAATTTGCACTCCACCCCGTTTCTGGGGTACTTTGTACAAGGCAATTGTGCATTAAGTATTTGTTGAGAATGGATGGACTAATGGATTTTATAGCTCAGGCTGGTGATTTTTTTTTTCTTTTGGCTAAGTCAACAAGTATTTATAAAGTATCACTACCCTAAGTGCTGGAGATGCAGTATGGAGCCCAACAAAGCTTGAGAATTGACTTTTGGTTTCTATTTCTAGACAAAGTCATAGACTGCCCTGGACCCCTAGACATGATGGTGCCTCGACTCAGGCCGGTAAGGTGCCCTGACTTGGGTCATTCCTATGGCCTTATTTTGTTTGCTGGGCTGAAGTAATGGACAGGGCTATTCCTAAGACAGATTCCGGAGCACTGATTATGCATGTCCCCTGCAGATGCGTCCACCACCTCCCCCACCAGCCAAAGCCCCGGATCCTGGTCATCCCGATCCTCTCACTTGAAGGCCAGGAGTCACTGCCCTTCGGTGATGCTGCTGCCCCTGTCTCCATGCTGACAGAAGCCACCCCCTCAATGGTCTGGAGCGACATAAGCAAAAGCTGCAGTCTTCCCCGATGTCCATTCTCACCTCCGGGGGTAGAAATTTACCCTGTTCCCATTTCTGGGATTTGAACCCACACCCTCCCCGTATTGTTCTCCTGCCATTTCTGGAAGTACCCCTTTGACTTTGTGCTATCACCCCATATCTAAGGTGGTAAAACACCACAAAATCTTCGGGGCTGGAACCCATCTCCCAAAGCCTTGCATGGCTCTGGCTCATCTGTGTCTTCACCCGGCCTCTGTGGTCAACCCCACCCTGAATGTCAGGGTCAGTAGGCCTGGGGCCAGGAGAGGACTTTGGAAGTCAGAAGGAGCTGAGCCAGGATGCAAAGCAACTGTAATGGTCTGAGCGGATTTATTGACAGTGAATAAAGGGTATGAAGTCCAAGACAGGGCTTGGGCCTCTTGTGCCAAGACGGCAGGGAGCCTAAGGTGCTATTGCTTTAGGGGCCCACCGAGGGTAGGGCCTGGTCCCAGCTGCCACGCTCTAGCATGTGGAGCGAGGTTTTGGGGAAGGCAGGCCAGGCAACCTGTTGGCAGGTGGGGAAAGGGAAAAGATGAGGGGCCAGGAAGTGCGAGGGGCTCCTCCTGAGGTCCCTCAGTCAGGACCATCTCCAGATGAAGTAGAGCTGGTCCCTCAGCTGAGCGGCAGAGCTGGCCAGCGGAGGGGAGAGTCTTCCTGGCTGGCTGTCCCCTGGCAATGCCTGCTGGTAATCCATCAGCACAGTGAAGACTGAGGCTTGGAAGAAAGAAAGGAAAAGAGTGTTGCTTCCTAGTCAAGTTCTGTGCTCCAGCCACTTATTTAACTCCTGGAGGACATCTGTGCCCACTCCCCACACACTAAACATATAGTTCACCCCCAGGGTTCAGGGAGTTGGTGGACTCGAGTAGTTTAGACACAGGGTGGGAGGGTGAGATTACCTGATCTCGAGCTCAGGGAGACTCGCCTCACATACCCCCTGCTTCTGGTGGTAGAGAGTCCTGAGAGAAGGGGAGGTATTCAGTGGGAACAGGAGGTGGATCATATCCATGTTGCCCAGAGTAGGAACCGTAAGATGTGTCCACCACTGCCCAGCGCAGCCCTGACCATGTCTTCATACCTGCTGACCTGAGGTGTCCAGTTTGGTTGGCTGTCCATTTGCTTCTTGACTAGGCAGCCCTGGGCTTGGGCCTGTCCCTCTAGTGCCCACGTTCAGTTCTGCAGAGGTACCAGGGGTCCCCTCAAGTGTACAAGGGACTAGGCTGGCATCCTTGAGTCTTCCATTCTGCACTGGGTGGGTGGCTGCGGCCTGGGAGGGTGGTGGCTCAGGGAGCAGCCTCTCAATGGCAGCTGTCCCTGTCCTAGGCTGCCCTCCAGCCACCTGACTAACCCCTGGTTCCTGTCCTCCACCAGAGCCCCAGCTTCTGTCTGTAGGGGAACCATCACGGTGTTCATGAAGGCCATAGCGCTTCTCAATGTGTGTCACTCGGAATCTGGGTGGGAAGAGAACATTGCAACTCAGGCCTGCAGCTCAGAGGCTCCCTAAACCTCCCTCCCTGGGTTTGATGGCAGTTTCTGTGACCTGGGGTAGGGAAGCCTTCTGAGACTGTGGGACACTGTGCAGCCTGACCCTTGCTGTAGTCGCCCAGTTGTTCAAAGAAAGAGCTGGGCCCCACCTTGGGGGACAGGATTATCGGGGCCCCAATTTAACCTCTTTTCTTGGACCACTATATCCCCACCTGCCCACTGAGAATACAGTGGTCTCTCCAGGTCTTGGGCGGCCTTTTCCTTCCTTAGAGCGACCCTGGCGGACAAGTGGGGGCCTCTTGCTGCGGCTGCAGTGGATGCAAGGAGCTGCAGAGCCAAGGTGTACTGTGTGATGATGAGAAGGGGCTCCATCCTGCAGGCTGGAGGTGGCATCCACACTGGTCCACAGGAGGGAAGGGAGCAGAAACAATATTTTCAATTTCCTTCCTGGTTCCTCCTGTTCTTTCAATATGCTCTTTAAACCTCCACAAACCCCACCTTCCCCAGGTTCCAACATCCCTTTGTCTTTAATAAATTCACTGTTAAGTCCCAAATAGTCATGTGTTCTTCCTGTTTACTAAAGAGACCAATGCTTAACCAAAGGAAGTGACACCAGAGGTGTATGCTAGGCTGGATGGTGTCTAGATGGGAGACACTGAAGGATAAAAGATTCCTACAGAACTTCTTTCATAGGTCAGTTAGCCTTGTTCACCTTACCCCACTACCACTACCAAACTTCCCATGGTGCTTGGAAAGACTGTATTAGAGGAGACAGCACTCCAAGGTAAGCTAAGTCATGCTGGCCCTTGTCTCCAGCTCACCTGGAGAGCTGTACCGTCCCTTCTCCTTCACTGTCCCCTAGCATCTCCTTCAAGGCCTCAGCATTGGCTGATGGAGAGGGAGAAGAGGGAGTCAATGGAGGTAGAGGTCAGGGCAAGAGAAAGTCAGTTTAGGAAGGAGTAAGCTGTTGGCCTATACCCACCTTCATTTTGGATGATGCAGCGAACAATCCGCTCTACTGTGTCCTCATTCACGTCATCGTCTTCAGCTGAAGGATGAAAGAAGTTGGCAAGGAAGCGGGAAATGAGTCAGCTTTGGGGTATCATGACCTGATGGCCTCATGGACGATATAGCTCAAGACATATCCCTTTACATAGCTATGTGCCTTAATGCATCAGGCCAGAAAAAGTAGGAGAAGAAATGGGTTTCTGGTGCTACCATGAGTGGACCCCTTTCTCTAGCCTCTGATTCAGGGTGGAGCCACTCTACATGCAGACTCAAAAATGCATCATAAGCTATCTTTTGGACTTCATCAGGATTTGGGCTGGGTCTGTGGCCAGGGAGGCAGAAAAAAGTTTGGGGAGAAGGGTAAGGGAGACTTAATCAGGGCTCTAGGCTCCTCACTCACGGGGCTGGAGCTGGGCATCATCAGGCTCTGAGCCCCTAGATGTGCGACAGCGGTAGCCTTTCTTCTTGAGCACGTGGCAGATCATGAAGCCTACAAGGCCCATGAGGAAGAAGACCAGCACAAGCAGGAAGAGCATGTACAGCCCATGTTGGGGCGGCTCCAGGCCAGGCTGTGGTTCCGACATGAGGCCCTGGGGGGCGAGCGCGGGCCAGGGCGCCTCCTGGGTTTAGTGGGCTGCAGCTGGGGACCGGGCAGAGTAGGAAGGCGTCTTAGGATTCGAAATAGGAGGCCCGCCCCACCCCCTACCCAACCAAGGAGCTGTCCGGACTAAGGGTGCTGGTCGGCCAAGATCTCCAAATGTTGGAGGCCAGATGGCAGCTATGCAGGCCCTCTGCCACGACCGGTCCCACTTCTCTGATATCTAGACCGCTATCTTTTACAGCTCATTCCACGCCTCCGTCCCTCCCAAGGACACTGCAGCACGAGATGGGGCGAAATTCTTAGGCAGCGAGCCCAGACATCTCGCTTGAGTCAGTGTCTACACCTCCTCTACACTGGCCTGAGCCAGGCATCATGCACCCCCCCCCCCCAACACTTGCATTCCGGGATCCCTTCTTTTTCGGTTCCTCCCACCCCGACCACCTGGCTCACCCGGTACCGGTGGTTTGGTTCTGTCTCCGGCTCCGGCTCCGGCTCGGGTCCCGGCTCCAGGGGCGTCCTCGTCCGGCTCAGGGCCCCCGACGCCCTCCCGGAGCTCATCCCTTGCTTCTTCCCCCTCCCCCCTTTGCCGCCTCACCGGTTCCGGGCTGGTGGCTGCGGATACCGGTGCCGCGGCAGACGGGGGGAGGGAATGATGTGGGCCAGTTGGGAACCGCGACAGGCTCCGGACCACTCCGGCCAGGGAAATGGAGGGGATGGGGGCGGGGATGGGGGCACCTCCGAAACCGTCCTGGGTTCCCAAATGCCTACTCGCGTTGCGGGCCTGGGACCAAGGGGCGGAGCGCAGGTGTGCGGGGCGGAGTATGTGAGCCTTACGCGTGTGTGAACGCAAGTGAGATGTGCGCGTGACTGCACCGCCCTTCCTCCCCCCCCCCCCGGAGGGAATGTGCAGCGCGAGTCGAGCGAGGGTCGGGAGGTCAGGAGAGGCTTTGGCCACCAGTCTAGCCCTCACGTCTAGTACAGGTCCTGCCCTCAGATTACCCAGACGACTGGGAAAGCCAGCAATCTTCCTAGTTCACTGGGGGAAATTTGGCTTTCTGCACCAGAGAAGGGCAGTGTTGCCAGATCTTCCGAGGTTCCTAGAGAGAAATCACGACCCCAAGACCCGTTTGAGGGTAACAGCTGGACGGAATGGCTCGGTTTACTGAGGATATGACCCTCGCCCCGAAAGAAGCGGCTATTTTATTCTCTGAATGATGCCACGGGTCCCCGTCCAGGTTCCAAGTCTCAAGCCTCGGAAACCGGACCAGGGCAGCATAATGAGGGGCGGAACTCCCCAAGGGGGCGTGGCCAAAGCCTAGCCTTGGGAGGCGGGGCCGAGGGCTCCAGTTCTGCAGAGGTAGGCGGCGTGCTTGCGCAGCACGCACGGCGGGGGTGGGGCTGGCGTCCGGCGGCGGGCGGGCGGCTGAGTCGGGGCCTGGTCCCCCAGCACCATGGCCAAGACCGTGGCGTATTTCTACGACCCCGATGTGGGCAACTTCCACTACGGTAGGGCTCAGGATTGTGCGGGAGGAGAGGTTTTGCGGCAAGGGCTGCAACTCTAGGGGTAGGGACCGACCAACTCTTTTCTTCCCACCCTCAGGAGCTGGACACCCGATGAAACCCCATCGCCTGGCATTGACTCATAGCCTAGTCCTGCATTATGGTCTCTATAAGAAGATGATCGTGAGTCTTGACACTTCTGTAGGGGTTTGGGCCTGGGAGCGAGCAGCGGCCTTAGACTAGGTGGGCTGGACTTACCAGGTGCAACCTACGTCTAGAGGAGGGGGAGAAGGGGAGAAGGCACCGGAAACATTCCCTATGTGCAGGGCAGTGGTGGTGGTGGTAGTGACACCCCAGACTTAAAAGGAGATACGTTTTTGACCTTAGGTGGGATTCTCTTTTAACTTGAGGGCAGACCAGTCTTTGGCCTAGCATTAGGGGACATTTTAAAGACAGGTATGTTCCATCACCACTTCATTTTATGTATGTGTTGTTGGGTCAAACCCAGAGCTTTACATATGCTAGGTGAGTGCTCTGTTACTGCAGTACATTTCTAGTCTGCATTGTAAGGTAGACAGTGGTGAGAGGTGGGAGTCTATTTTGCCCATAATCCCTGCTCCTTCTCCTCTGCCCATTTACCTGCTAGGAGCTAGAACAACTCTGCACCCTTTGTGGTGTATGTGTGTAGAGATATCTTGGGGCTTTGCTTTTTAACGTAGATTATATCTGTCTTTACGGTTCAATTCAGTTATGCAGGTACTGTTTCTCCGCAGCTTAGAACTGTGAAATGGGAAAATAGCAAGCCTGACCCTGGTGCACCAGGAAGGTAGTCAACATATAATCAGTGTGTTGAGGTACAGGCAGAATGTTTGGGAGTGGGAAAGACTGAGGTGATGTTAGTATAAGTCTGTGTGGTCTTTTATGCGTTTTCTAGAAGAGAAAAAAAAAAGCGTTTGTTTTTTTTTGCCCAATTTTCAAAGTATTGTTTGAACCTCCATCTTGCCCCCCTTCCCCAAGGATAATAAATCTTTGGTTAGGACATCGGGTTTCAGTTAGGTTGTCATATAGCTCACATATTTTACCCCACAGTGAAAAACCCAGAGAACAGAGCAGAATCAGAGTTTAGGAGAAGAGATAAGTGCAGAAGGAACCAGGCCTGGAAGAGCAGGAACTAGGACCAGAGCAAGTAGGCTGGGAGCCAAGGCCAAGAAGGTAGATGAGACTGACTGGGCTGAAGGGAAGAGGGAGATGAAGTGCTCTTCAGGGATCTTGATAAAAGTAGCTTGCCTAGCAGGTAGCCTTTTTTTTCACTCATCGAGTTGCTGTAGAAGAAGGAATAGGGGGGCAGGAAGATTGCTTTGGACAGTGTCCAGGGCTGGGATCCCTGTGAGTGGTTTCAGCCTGGTGACTGGCATAGCATTGCCTAGCCTGTTGCCAGGTTTCTTTGTCCAAACTTCCAAACTGAATCTTTTTTTTTTTTTCCCCTTCCTGGCATTGTGTGGAGCCAGTAACAAGACCATGTGTCAAAGGAGCAGTGAAACGGACTTTTGTTCTCAGGAGATAACATCTCAGCTCACACAGATCAACAGGTTATAGCTATCAGTCGGGTTGCAGTGATGGTTCAGTGGGTGAAGGTGCCTGCCTCTGAGGCGGATGATGGCCCAAGTCTGAACTCTGAACCTCCAATGACCAAAGCAGAGAATTGACACCCTGACTTTAATATAGGAAAATTTTTAATTAGAAAAGAATTTATAGATACAGGGTAAAAAATGAGGGAGAGAGACTGATGATAAAGAAAAGCCGTGTGTGTGTGTGTGTGTGTGTGTGTGTGTGTGTGTCTGTGTGTGTGTGTGTCTGTGTGTTTTCTGAGACTGAGCAGAAAATTTCTGAGAATTCAGAAACCAACCCCTTTCCTTTTTTGGTTTCCACTTGTTTCCATGGCAGTTGTCACCTGTTGTGGTATTGGGAATGCCCTTCAGCATTTAGGTGGGATTATAATTAAGTAAGGTCTTACCTAGTTCATCACCCACCCTTCTGGGGCTGAGCTAGCACCTAGGCAGTTCTCAGGTAACAGCTTCCTATTTGTCTCCCCCAGGTCTTCAAGCCTTACCAGGCCTCCCAGCATGACATGTGCCGCTTCCATTCTGAGGACTACATTGACTTCCTGCAGAGAGTCAGCCCCACCAATATGCAGGGTTTCACCAAGAGCCTTAATGCCTTCAACGTGGGTGACGACTGGTGAGGGCAGGATGGGGTTGTCAATCACTGGGAGGCTGGGCCCTTCATGGAGGCGTCGGTGAATTCATTCATTCATTCGTTTGTTCAGTGAATGCCTGCTAGTCATTTGTTCTATCCCAGTCAGGCTACGTATGAGGGATACGATGGTGAGAGAAAATGACAAAGTTTTAATATTCTACCTTGCAAAGCCCTGTGAAGAAGTCCACAACTGCGTGTGGACTTGGAAGAGTTATCCAGCCTTGGGGCAGGGCTGGTCTTAAGTGCAGTGGTAGAGATTGAGTTGAGGTCTGAAAGATGGCTGGAAGGAGAGGGAGGAACTTGAGTAGGAGGGACAGTGTGTGCTAAAGGGCTGTGCTAGGGTGGAACATGACTTCTCTGAGGAGTACCAGAAACACCATCCAGAAATAAACAGGAGAGTGAGAGCCTGAGGAGATGGGTGGGGGCCTTTTTAAAGTTTAAGGCCTGAGGCGCCTCCCATCTGTAATCCTGGCACTTAGGTAGAAGCAAGAAAGTTATTAGTTCAGGGCCAGCCTACATTATTTAGTGAGACCCTGTTTTTGTTCTGTTTGTATTTGAAGTAAACAGCTATGCATTAAATCAGTGGTTTTGTTCCTATAGGAATGATTTGACATGATTCTTTTTGAATATTTTTGTTTAATGATACTAAGAATTGAATCCTGTCCTTTGTACATGATACTCGACTTTCTGCTTATAAGCTACATCACCCCTAATCAGACCAGGTTAACACGGAGCTTGTATTTATTGTAGGCAGAAGACTCAGGGTTGGGATGCTGGAGAATGGCTAACAAAAATGAGCCACAAGCCTTGCTAACACTCCAGGGTACATTAGTGAAAAATAATAAAGGTATTGGCTTAGACAGATGTCTCAGTGGTTAAAAGCACTGGCTGTTTTTCCAGAGGACCTGAGTTCAATTCCTAGCACTCACATGGTGACTCACAACCATCTGTAATGAGATCTGATGCCCTCTTTTGGCATGCAGTCAGACATGCAAATAGAGCACTTATATACATAAATAAATACATTTATTTAGTTTAAAAAAGTAAAACACTAATAAGCATAATAGCTATGGAAAACTCAATACTGTTGGTTTTATTTTCTTATTTATTTATTTACCTATGAGACAGGGACCTCACTTTCCAGCCCTGGCTGGTCTGAAACTCCCTATGTAGACCAGGCTGGCTTCAAACTTAACAGAGATCCACCTGCCCCTTCAATTCCATGACTAAAGGCATGCCCCAGCATAGTGGACACTGTTTAAGTTTATCATTAGGGAAAATCAAACATTTTTGAAAGCAGAAGAGTAGTAAATCTGAGTACATTCCTTACCCAGCATAAATGCTAAGGCTTTTTTTCTTTATTTCTGGTGAGACCGGGCCTCATTAGGTAGTAAATTCTGGCCTTGAACTTGGAATCATCCTGTCTTAGCCTCCCAAGTGCCGCGATTCTGGCACATTCTTCCATATCTGGGCAGTCTTAAGTTATTTGTATCACCCCATGTCACATGATTTTAAAACAAATCCAAGATCCACATACTCTGATCCATAAATATTTTATTATGTATCTCTAAGTGATACTCTTAAAAATATCAGCATCAGACCTAAAAAGTTAATCATTTTTCTTTAATGAAAAATGCAATCGGTATTTAAATATGTCCATTTCTCTTCTTTTCTATCTCTGTGTTTTTCTCTCTCTCTCTCTCTCTCTCTCTCTCTCTCTCTGTGTGGTGTGTGTGTGTGTGTGTGTGTGTGTGTGTGTGAGAGAGAGAGAGAGAGAGAGAGAGAGAGTATATGTATGTGTGCATGATATATCTTATTTAAATTAGGATCCAAACAAGGTTTACACATTCATATGGTCTCCTGAGACTTAATGTGTCATTTTTCTCTCACCTTTGAATTTACTTTTTGAAGAAATGAGGTTGTTGGTCCTCTTCGTTGTTTCCTACAATCCTGTTTGTTGAGGGTAGGGACCCTATTACGCATGATGCTGAGGGTTGCAAATACATGTAGTCAATTTTCATAGCAACACTGGACAATAATAGCCTTTTTCCTGGGGTTACACCTAAGTAAATGGAGGTATGGGGAAATTTAGTAGTTTAGCTTGAGTCACAACTGATGAGTGGATGCAGTAGGACTCAGTTCCGGAACCTAGGTTTCTTGTTTGTTTTAAGATAAAGTCATGCCACATGGCCGCAGGCTAGCCTTGAACTTGTGATCCTGAAAGTAGATTAGAACAGAGCTAGGTTTGTAAATGGATTTCCTAATCTGTTTTACTGAGTGAGCGACTAATGGAGTAGTCCTGGCTGTAGGATAAAGGCCAGCTCCTTAAGCTGCCCTGAACACTTTCCTCCTGATACTCAGACCTCACTCCCACAGAGTGGGGGTGCCCCAGGCTCTCCACATAGCCTGTTTAAAGCCTTCTCAGCTTCCACACACCACTTCCATTCGGTTTCTCATTTCCCTTTTCTTTTCCTTAAAACAATTTTACTCTGTGTGTGTGTGTGTGTGTGTGTGTGTGTGTGTGTGTACCACATGTGCTGACACTATAGGGGTCTGAAGAGGTCATTGGATTCCCCAGCAGTGGAGTTACAGGTGGTTTTGTGTCTCCTAATGTGGGTGCTAGCACTGAGTGCAGATCCTCCAGAAGAGTTAACAAGCACCTTATCAGCCGAGTCATCTCTCCAGATGTCCCCTCCCTCTTTGTTTCCTTGTCTTGTTTTGTTTTTCAAGACAGAATCCTTTTATGTAGTCTGTGTCATCAGTGAACTGGTGGTTTTCCCACCTCAGCTTCTCAGTACTGGGATCCCAGGTAGGTGTCACTGCTTGGCTCGGCATAAAGCTTTCTTGGCAGCCTTGGCCCATAGAGCTCTGCCCTGTGCATGGTGTGCCACTCATTTGGTGTTGAGTTACATACAGTCTTGGACAGTTTCCTTTTCTTTCTTCTTCTTCCCTTTGTCTTGTTTTTTTGAGACAGGGTTTCTCTGTAGCCCTAGCTGTCCTGGAACTCACTCTGTAGACAGGGTTGGCCTCTAATTCACAGAGCTCCATCTGCCTCTGTCTCCTGAGGGCTTGCTTGGATCAAAGGTGTTCAGCGCCACTGCCGACCCCTCCTCTTCTTCAACCTCCTCCTTCTCCTCCTCTTCTTCCTCCTCCTCTCCCTCTTTCTTCTTTCCTCCTCCTCCTCTTCTTTTTTTAAAAATTCACTTAGGCTTTTTCTCCCAGTTTAGTTTCCAGGTCTGAGAATGCAGAGTCAGCCCGCAGGCCGCAGCTGGAGCCCTGTAACTGTTCTTGGGAAGTGAGGGAACACTGCCTCTGGGCTTCGAGATCCCTGTCATTCCAGCAGCGTAAACTATAGCTGTGCTTTTGGGTTCTGTGTTTCAGAGGAGAAGCGAATTTTTTTTTTCTTCCTTTTTTTAAAAATTAATTTCAAGTTGCTTCCTGATATGATGGCTATATTGATCCCAACTGAGAAGCCTGGGGCAGGAGGCTTGCCATAATTTGAAGCTAGTCTGGTCTACAAAGTTAGGTTCCAGACCAGCCCAGGTAAATTGTAATTTAAAAATAAATAATCAATATTCATAGTCAAATTATAATTTGGGGGAAAATAATTTCAGACCTATTCCATCCATAAATCTCTCTTCCCATTTTTACCTATTTCTCTGGTGTTTATTTTATTTATTTCATTTATTTATTTGTCTGTTTATTTTCCGAGACTTTGCTATGTAGCCATGGCTGTCCTGGAATTAGCTCTGTAGACCAGGCTGGCCTCAAACTTAAGAGATTCATCGGCCCCTGACTTCCGTGTGCTAGGTAGGATTAAAGGCACATGCCACCCTGCCCTGCCATGGTGTTTATCTTTACATCTCAAAATAATAAAACTACTTTATTGTTGCAACTCCTACTAATCCGTAGTATTTGGATAATACCTACTATGCTCTAGGTAGTGTTTTGAATGCTTTGCAGCCATCTTCTAAGCATCAACAACCCTTATCAAGCAAGGTTTACTACAGTCTCCTTTGGACAGATAAGGATTCTGAGGCAGAGCTCACTGCCCAACCTCACCCGACTACATGGGTGAATGTAGGTTGTCTGCCTTCTGACTCATGCTTCTCTACTGTATCATCTCTTACTGTTGCTACTTCTATCAATTTTAGGTGTTGTCTAATAAGCGGTGTGGTGGTTTGAGCAATTCATTTTCCTATACCATCCCAGTATGCTCCCCTTCTGTCCCAGTTCACAGTGCGTAATATCACAGTTTATATTATTAATGTATTTACTTATTTGGTAGTTTATTTTCTCATTTATTTATTTGCTTATTTTTGGAGGGGTGGTACATGCCTGGAGGTCAGAGGGACAGCCTGTGGGAATAGGTCCCCCTATGGGTTTCACAGATTAAATCCAGGTCGTCGGTGTTTGTGGTGAGTTTTCCCATCTGCTAGGACATCTTGATACCCCCTTTTTTTTTTTTTTTTTTTTTTGGTTCGTTTTTTCGGAGCTGGGGATCGAACCCAGGGCCTTGCGCTTCCTAGGCAGATACCCCCTTATTTTTATGTTTGTTTATTTATTTATTTATTTAGAGGCAGGGCTTCTGGAACCTAGGTTGTGTAGCCAAGGATGACCTTAAACTCCTGCTCTTCCTTTCTCTACTTCAGAATGCTATGGTTATAGGTGTGAGCCACTCCATCCAGCCTCAACATTTTATTTTTTTATTTTTATTTTATTTATTTATTTTATTTATTTATTTATTTATTTTTGGTTCTTTTTTTTTTTTTTTTTTTCGGAGCTGGGGACCGAACCCAGGGCCTTGCGCCTCTTAGGCAAGCGCTCTAACCACTGAGCTAAATCCCCAACACCTTTATTTTA
This sequence comes from Rattus norvegicus, assembly GCF_021556685.1. NCBI lineage: Eukaryota > Metazoa > Chordata > Mammalia > Rodentia > Muridae > Rattus > Rattus norvegicus. The sequence goes on along the minus strand of NC_141551.1, from coordinate 29,899,092 downwards.
TTTTTGAGACAGGGTCTCCCTGTGTATTCTTAGCTGGCTTTGGAACGCTCTAGAGACAGTCTGGCTATAAACTCACAGAGATTTTCCTGCCTCTGGTCCTGAATGCTAGGATTAAAGATGTCTGCCACCACACCCAGCCTTCATGTTTTAAAATTAATCAGTCTTCTGTGCTTATATGATTAATTAATTTAATTAATTAGTTAATTAAATAATTTTTTTTTCTGGGTTTTGTGAGACAGGGTTTCTGTTTAGCCCAGCTGTATTAGAACTCACTCTGTAGTCCAGGCTGGCCTTGAACTTACAGAGATCTGCGAGCCTCTGCCTTCCAAGGTCTGTGATTAAGAGCATATACATCCACTGCCCATCTATGCTTACATTATTATAGTTTAGCTGCCAAATAGTACTACTATTATTTAACCTATTTTTCTGTATAACTTTAAGTAGAATTTATAATTACATTCTTATTTTCTCAATTTGCTTAGTTTTCTACTTATCAAACACAAATTCTTTTAAAATCCTTTGAAAAAAACCATACAATTCCCTATACTTTTGTTTGCTTGTTTTTGCAGTCCTGGGAATTGAACCAAAGGCTTTGTGCATGCTAGGCAAGCACTCTACCACTGTGCTACTAATACACTACCCAATCATATTTACTTACGTGTTCGATGGTGTAGGCTGTACTGGCTTTTTTGAAACCTAAAACTAGGGATTTATTTTTTTTTATCGTGGTACCTTGGGTTTGGTCGTGTGCATACTGTACTATTGTCTTTAAAAATTTAAGCTTGATATAGTTAAAGTATTAATCTCTTTAAGCTTTATTTTATATATGACTGCTTTGCCCTCCTGCATGTATGTATACCATGTTGCTAGTTAGATCTTTAGGAACTGGGTTTACAGATGGTTGTGAGCCAACAGGTGGGTGCTGGGAATTGAACTCAGGTCTTCTTCTTTTTTTTTTTTTTTTTTTTGGTTTTTTTTTTTTTTTTTTTTTTCGGAGCTGGGGACCGAACCCAGGGCCCTGCGCTTCCTAGGTAAGCGCTCTACCACTGAGCTAAATCCCCAGCCCCTCAGGTCTTCTTCTTAAAAGCAACAAGTGTTGTTAACCACAAGTCATCTCCCCAGTTCCTATTTAAAATATTTTTAAAAACTAGGTACAGTAATTTTACTTTAAAAAGAGGATTTGTTTTTATGTATGAGTTTGTATATATCTATGTGAGTGATGACATATCATATGTATGAGGGTACTCATGAAGGCCAGAAAAGGATTTTGGATCCCTTGGAACTGGAGTTACATACAAGTGGTTATAAGCTGTCTGATATGAGTACTGAGAACACAATTTGGGTCTTCTGGGAGATGCTTTAATTGTTGAACCATTTTTTAGTCTAATTCAGCTTTTTAAGGTATCCTGTTTCTGTGTGTGTGTGTGTGTGTGTGTGTGTGTGTGTGTGTGTGTGTGTGTGTGTGCGTGCGCCTGTTGCTCATGCTTGTGCATAAGGACTCATATATAAAGGTGTGTGTATGCCTCCGCAGCTGTTTGGTGTCACTTCTCAAGTACTATCCACCCTGTTTGTGTTTTTGTTGTTTTGACAGTATCTCTGTAGATCAGCTGTTCTGGGACTCACTTTGTAGACTAGGCTGGCTGGCCTTGAACCTACAGAGATCTGCCTGCCTCCAGAGTGTTGGGATTAAAGGCATGTTCTACTACACCTGTTCACTTTGATTTTTTAGTTTTTTTGTTTTGTTTTTGTTTCTTAGACAGGGTTTCTCTGTGTTCTCACTGCCCTGGAACTCTTTCTGTAGACAAGGCCAGTCTCGAACTCAGAGATCTGCCTGCCTCTGTCTTATCGAATGCAGGGATTAAAGGCATGAGCCACCACCGGCTGGCTGCCACCTTGATTTTTTTTAAACAAGGTCTCTCAATGGCCTGGAACTAGACAGCCACCCCCTTAAAACTGCCTCTCCACAGCTGGGATTAGAAGCATAAACCACCAAACTTGACCTTTTTTTTTTTTTTTTTTTTTTTTTTTGTTCTTTTTTTTGGAGCTGGGGACCGAACCCAGGGCCTTGCGCTTCCTAGGTAAGCGCTCTACCACTGAGCTAAATCCCCAGCCCCCAAACTTGACCTTTTTACATGGGCTTTGGGACTGACTCAGGTCCTCCTGCTTGTAACACAAGCACTTTAACTGACCAAGCTGTCTTCCCAGATCCGAGGTGTCATGTTTCTGTGAGTTTTGATACAGTACGAGGGTACCAAATATTTCCTTTACTCTACAAATATAGTCACCCCTTCTCTTCACCTTAGCCCCAAGCAACTATTGATCTGGTCCTTATATTTTGTCTTTTCTCAAGTGTTACATAAATGGAATTGTGCAGTGTGTAACAGGTAATTGATATAGCTGACATACAGCTTTCTGCGGTGACAGTGAGCAGACGGCTTTCAGTTAGGTGTCTCATTGCTAGTGTTCCACATAAACAGGAATGCAGTCTTTAAAGTGTGCAGCCAGGCAGTGGTGGCGCATGGCTTTAATCCCAGCACTTGGGAAACAGAGGCAAATTTGAGGCCATCCTGGTTTACAGAGTGAGTTCCAGGACAGCCAAGGATACACAGAGAAACCTGTCTCCAAAAAAAAGTAGTCATAAAGAATGTCATTGGACACCATGAGAAAATGTGACACACTCGGACACCTCCTGTGATGAACCAGCCTCCTCCTTCAGCTAGCTCCCTCACATTTCTTGTACACCCCAAAAAACTGTTTGCTTAGCTCCCAGGTTGAGTACAAACTCCCTGGCAGTTAGACATTCTTAGGTTTCCTGTACCATGTTTTGCACGAGGTTTGGCACAAGATTTGGTCCAAAATCTTTGTTGAATGGGTCTGTAAGTGGCTCTGGTGTGGAGGAGGGTAGGGAGTTGTTACACAGTGGTCATTGGAATTTGGATGGGGAAGGTGGGGAAAACGACAAGAGGGGTATTAACCCCACTCTTTGTCTTGCAGCCCTGTGTTTCCCGGGCTCTTCGAGTTCTGCTCCCGCTATACAGGCGCATCTCTGCAAGGGGCAACACAGCTAAACAATAAGGTGATGTAACCCGAGTCTTGGTCCTGTTTCCTGTGGGTTTCCAGATTCAGGACCACAGAGTCTTGACCTGGAACCCAGTGGTAGGGGAGGGCAAGAAAAGACTGAAAGGGTGTTTATCTTTCAGATCTGTGATATTGCCATCAACTGGGCTGGTGGTCTACATCATGCCAAGAAGTTTGAGGTAAGATTGCAATGGGGAAGACTGTGGCTACCCTAGGGAAGGTAGGCTGAATGACAGACAGTACTGGGTAGCTGAGTAGAACTGTTCCTATTTATAGACCCATCTCTCCACAGGCCTCTGGCTTCTGCTATGTCAATGACATAGTAATTGGTATCCTGGAGCTGCTCAAGTAAGTGCTGCAAGAGGAGATGGGGAGACTTTGGGAACTGGGATGCAGGCTCTCAGGCCTTGGCCCAGCCTTGACCTCCTTCCTCACTGGCTTCTCCTAAGTCCTTGATACTTTTCTCAGATGGCTTCTTCCTACTTGTCCTGCACCTGCTCACTTTCAGCCCTCTGTACAGTCCTTTCTTCCCAGTCTCTAGCCTGGAGGGAACCGGTGGGGTGAGGTTTCAAGTGACAAGGCCAGAAGCAGACTCTGAATAATTCTCGAGATTGTGTTGGGGAGGAGAGGACTGAGGGATGAGCCTCTTCCCCAGACCATGGCTTTGCCCTCACACCAGGTACCACCCTCGGGTGCTGTACATTGATATTGACATCCACCATGGTGACGGGGTTCAGGAAGCCTTCTACCTCACTGACCGGGTCATGACTGTGTCCTTCCACAAATATGGAAATTACTTCTTTCCTGGAACAGGTAGGGAATAGAATTACTGTGTTTTTTGACCGCTTATCTCTTTGTGTTTGTGTTTTGTTTTGAGACAAGGTCTTGCTCTATAGCCCAGGCTAACCTTGAATATAATCTCCCATAATCAGTATCGTGAATTACGGGTACCAGGGATGTCTTTACCCTTGGCTGCCCCTCAGCTCTTTGCTAGCACTATGTCCTTTCTGCAGAGAAACCTTCCTGACTACTTCCTTTATTCATTCTTTGTCTGTTGCTATAGATCTGGCTGGCCTCTGCCTCTTGAGTGCTGGGATTAAAGGCATGTGCCACCATGCCCTGCTACATCAAAAATTTTGAACCAGGCAGAGAGGCACATACCTATAATACCAATAATCAGTTGGCTGAGGCAGGGGGATTAAGAGGTCAAAGCTAGTCTGGGTAGCATAATAAGTTCCTGGCCAGTCAGAGTTACATAGCAGTGACCCTGTATTGAGTGAATGCTAGTTGCTGGAGCCTTGGTGGAGAGCAGAGAAGGAACAGCTGTGTTGTGAGAACTTCCAGTGCATGGTTACTGCGCTCTCTTTCTATAGGTGATATGTATGAAGTTGGAGCAGAGAGTGGCCGCTACTATTGTCTCAATGTGCCCTTACGGGATGGCATTGATGACCAGAGTAAGTTCTGATGACTTCTCCCTGCTCACTCTTCTCCCCTTTTTTCTCTTTCAATTAACAATTAACCTCTTCTGCCTGGTGTTGTCCATTGTTGGGTCAGGTGTCCTTAAGGATGAGTGGCCTTCAGAGGGACCATGAACCCTTGGAATTTGTATGCAATATATTATGTGTGTACGTTTTGTTAATTTATTCTTTTGGGAGGAAGGTTGCTAGTGTTTAACTCAGCAGTTGCGACACCCTCCAAAAGTTCAGAACCAGTGGTTGGTTCTGTGGGTTGCCCCTTTCCCGGGCTACATGCTCTCTCAACCCCCCTTTTCCTTTTGTTCCCTGTCTCCCCATCCCCTTGGGGTGCCAGGTTGCCCACCTTTGGCCCTCTCCCAGGTTACAAGCACCTTTTCCAGCCGGTCATCAGCCAGGTGGTGGACTTCTATCAGCCGACGTGCATCGTGCTGCAGGTAACAACCTTAGCGCCTCCCTAAGAGGGCGGGCCTGGGCTGCAGGGAAGAGATCAGGACGAATAAGCTCCAAAAATTGGTGAGGAAGGACATTGGAGGACACTGATGTTCTGATCATCCATGTTATTGTAGCCATTTGTGTTTTTTCTTTTTGTAGTGTGGCGCTGACTCCCTGGGCTGTGATCGATTAGGCTGCTTCAATCTCAGCATTCGAGGACATGGGTGCGTTGGCTTTCTTGTTGTTGTTATTTAAAGTTGTATTTTATTTTTTGTTATCATTATTATTAATTATTGTATGTATATGTGTATATATTAAATCATACATAAATACACATACATACAATGAAAAAAATAAGACAGGGTAACAGCAGGGAATCTACTTTTTTTTTTTTTTTTTCTTTTTTTTCGGAGCTGAGGACCAAACCCAGGGCCTTGCGCTTGCTAGGCAAGAGCTCTACCACTGAGCTAAATCCCCAACCCCGGGAATCTACTTTTTAATTATACAGTTTTTTTAAGGTCTCACCGTGTGGCACAGGCTGGCTTCGAACTTGTGACCCTCCTACTTGAAGCTCCCAGATTCTGGGACTATAAACTCGGGTCACACCATACCTGGTTTGGGAATGTACTGTAGATGGCATGTTTTGGGAAAGGTTTTCTGAAAAGATGAAATGGGAGACCTGGAGACTAAGGAGTGAACCATAAAAGGAGAACAGAGAATCCTGCCTCAAGCAGTGTGAAGAGCCAATGTAAAGCCCTAAGACTGAAAGGAGTCTTGGCAATAAAACCAGTGAGGCCAGAACAGTCAGGTGCTGTAAGCTGGCCAGGCTGAGAGTGTGCAGAGCGTCAGACTCTGGCACTCATGGGTGATAGAAAACCAGTGAAGGACCTTACCCAGGGAAGTGACAGGGTCCAGTGAGTTTGAAAGCTGCTGTTCTGACTGCTAAATGAAGAAAGGTTTGGTGTGGGAATTGGGTCAGGGCAGGTAGTGGGCAGCTAGCTAGGAAGCATTAACGTTATTTGGGCAGGCACGTGTTGATAGAGAGAAGTATGAGAGTTTGAAGGTGTACCCTGAAGCTTAGACATTCTGGCTGTGACCCTGATGAGAGTAGTGGGTAGCAGGTAAGGTGCACAGGGAGTATTAAGCAAGACAGAGTGGGGGTGTGCTTTATTTTAAAATTTTTATTGAGACACAAAATAGTAAAGTATGCTAGTATTTTTAAAAGGTAATATTTGTGTGTGTGTGTGTGTGTGTGTGTGTGTGTGTGTGTGTGTGTGTGTGTCCCCAGTACCAGAATAGGGTATTGGAATTTACCTATTGGAGTGAGCTTCCCGGTGTAGGTGCTGGGAACTGAAACTCTGGCCTCTAGGAAAGCAGTAAACACTAATGTTGAGATGGCGCTTTAGCCCTAACGCAATGATTCTCAACCTGTGGGTCTGAACCAGGGGAAAACACATAGGACCCTCCAGCTATAACTTTATTTTTGTTGCTTGCCATTTTATAACTGTCATCTTGCTATTGAGTGGTGTCTCCTAAGACCACTGGGACTCTGTGCTTTCCCATGGTTTTGGCCCACATGTTGAGCAATACTACCCAAGGAGTTCTAATCCTGAGCGCACAGCTCAGAGACAGGAGGATATCAGATGGGGACAGGGTGAATAGCTCCCTCAGTAAAAGCGCTTGCTATACAACCATGAAGACTCAAGTTTGATCCCAGAGCTCATGTGAAAACACTAGGCCTGGCGGTACCCATTTATGATCCATAATCCCAGCCCTGGTGAAGTAGAGACCAGAAGATTCATAGGGTTTGGTAGCCAGCCAGCTTAGCCTACTTGGAAAGTTCCAGGTTAAAAAAAAAAAATGGATAGTGCCTTTAGGCCAACACTTGAAGATGTCTTCTGGCATGTGAATACACATGCACACATCCTCAGACACACGTGCACTGGCACACATATGAAGACTCACACATTTGTACAAGTAGTCACACCCAAAGAATGCAACTTTGAGTTATACTACACAACAGGACAGAGAAATATTGTTGGTCAAGTCTTCCTCCAGTATTTCAAGGCATATCGGTGGTCACGTGTCTTGGATTCACCTAGTCCTCTTGTTGCTTCTAACAGGGAATGTGTTGAATATGTCAAGAGTTTCAATATCCCTCTCCTGGTGCTGGGAGGTGGTGGTTACACCGTCCGAAATGTTGCCCGGTGCTGGTGAGTATTCTACTCTGCTCCTCTGTAGTTCATGATAAACTCCCTGAAATTGGAGGGGTGGTCCTTTCAGCCCTACCCCTCTGCTTGCTGGTTTCAGGACATATGAAACATCTCTGCTGGTAGAAGAGGCCATTAGTGAGGAACTTCCCTATAGTGGTAAGGTCCACTTCATGATGCCCCCCACAGGGGGCCCATTCTCACCAGTCCTCAGAATGACCTTGTTTGAAGGGAAATTGCACATTCTGGGAGCTCTGCAGACTAAACCCCTGTGCTCAGAGCAGAGCAAATACTCTTACACATGGGGACCAGGACTCAGAGAGGTGATCGGAAAGCCATGGGATTCAGTCTTTTGTATCTCAGCCATACTCTCGTTCATCCCTCTCCCAATTGCTTCTCATCTCTAAGAATACTTCGAGTACTTTGCCCCAGATTTCACGCTCCATCCAGATGTCAGCACCCGCATCGAGAATCAGAACTCACGCCAGGTTAGCATCTTGGGGAAGCTGGACACAGCAATGCTGGGCGGGCTCAGGAGAGGTCTCGGAGGTGGGAAATGGAGAGAGCAAGGGAAGGAAGTTCTGGGCTGTCACTGTCACTCTTATCATGTGGTAGCCCTGGATAAAGGACAAACAGTTGGGTTGCTGGGAAGGGACAGTCACTAACTGAGGATCTGACCTTGAAATACTACTTTAAACCAGGATGGTCATGGTAGAAGGCGGATAGAATTTCATGTACTATGGCAATCACCCTGGCACTGCTGACTCTTTTCTTCTAAACTAGTATCTAGACCAGATCCGCCAGACCATCTTTGAAAACTTGAAGATGCTGAACCATGCACCCAGTGTCCAGATTCATGATGTTCCAGCAGATCTCCTGACCTATGACAGGACTGACGAGGCCGATGCTGAAGAGAGGGGTCCTGAGGAGAACTACAGCAGGTCTGGGGCCAGAGAGCGGGTGGTTCCTCAGGCTTGCAGAAAAGGCATGAGTTCGCCTGGCCCTGGCTGATTTCCTTTAGGCTGCAAGCTTTTTTCTCTTTTGACCCTTTTAAATACATCAAAATGTGTTGTATTTACATAGTTTCAGGACTACTCCATGGCAGTAACTGTTATTTATGGTTTGATTCATGTGGTTTTGGATAGGTAATTTCTATAGATTATAAGAACACTATATGCACGTGTGCACATTCAGAATTTTATTTCTACAGTTACTTATTTTTCTTGATTTGTTGCTGTTGTTTTTGGGTTTTGAGATAGGGTTTCCTCTGTGTGGACCAAGCTGGCCTATAAATCAGATATCCTCCTGCCTCTGCCTCATGAGTGCCGGGATTAAAGACATGCACCACCATGCCTTGCTCTTTCTTGGTATTTTTGAGATTGGGTTTCACTATCATAGCCCAAGCTGGCCTTGAGCTCATAATAATCCTCCTGCCTCGGGTTTCTAAATGCTACCCAGTTTGTTTATAAAGTTCTTGTTACTATGAGTAAGGATATTTTCTATATGTTGCTCTGAGTTGTGTTTGCCTGTTTTTTTCTTTAAAAGGGTATGTGCCATGTCGGTATAGAGATCATTGTTTCTCAGTTGTATAATTCCATTGTGTGGTGACCACACGACCACAAGGGCAGTCAGTTACCACTTGTGGATATTTACGTTACTCTCCATCCCACTCCCCCACTCCCCCCTTTTTGTGGCTATTAAAACAATAAGGACTGCGGCACTGAATATATATATACATATATATATATATATAATATATATACACATATATATATGTGTGTGTGTGTGCACGCACACGTGTGTGTATATATATACATATATATGTATATGTATATATATATTCATAACTGTTGCTGTAGGGAAAATGGCATATGCAGTAAAACTTTTCTATATTTGTTGCCAAATTACCTTCCAGAAAGAATTTAGTGGTTTATTTACATCTTTTTAAGAAAAATCTTTTATTTACTTTTAGATTGATTTATTTTATGTGTATGGTGTTTAACTTGCATGTATTTAAGTACACCATTGTGTACCTGGTGCCTGCTAAGGTCAGAAGAGGGTGTCAGATCTGCTAAGGTCAGAAGAGGGTGTCAGATCTCCTGGAACTGGAGGATGGTTGTAAGCTGCTCTGTGGGTGCTGGAAAGAACCTGGGTCCTTTTCTATGGCCACAAGTGTTCCTAACTGCTGAGCTGTCTCTCTTGCTCCCTATTTACGTTTGCCAGCATTTTACTCCATTCTGAGCAGTGAACAGTAGACCACTGCCCACATTCTCTTTTATAGGGTTTCTACATTTGTTTAGTTCATTTTTCTAGATTTATGAGTTGTATTGAGTGAGGTGTGTGTGTGCATGTATATGTATAAATAATCTTTATCTTCATAGATCTATGTTGAAATATTTATAGTTAGAATGAAATAAGGCAAGATTAGTATAGATCTTTTTGTTGTTTGTTAATCCTCAAAGAAATTTCTAGAAAATGATGAGAAAGGACAACAGACAACAGAACCCAGAACGATGGAAGAGATGGGGTTAGTAGGGACCAGATGCATTTGCAGGACTGAGACCATCTGAGTTGCTGTGTTTCTGTCATGGGCTTGAAGCTGGCTGTGCTGCAGCTGTGGTGACATCTCAGTTCCTCCTGAGTCTGTTCTGGGTCACAGAATTTTGGCCTCCATTTCTGTCCTCTGGACTTGGTCTTGACCCTTGGGACTTTCCAGTCCTCCTCTTCCCTGGATGCCTCCCCATTCCCTGGCTTGGGTGAGGAAGTATCTAAACATCTGGTTCAGGCTCTGTCTAGTCATCCATTCCTTAGCATCTGTCTACAGCTCTCTAAAGCCTGAGTTCTAGAAGCTGATCACCATTGTCTAGGTTGGTTCTGCGACATCTGTTTTTAAGTTCTCCTTTTGTCTGGGTTTGGCTTTTTCATCTATAGTTACTTTGGCTCTACTTTTTGCATAACCCTAAGAGATGGGTCTTATCCTCAGAGGACTAGAGGAGGGACCCATGGCTCAGAGAGATCAAATAACTTTTCTAGAGCTCCGTAGTTACCCTGAGTGACTGACTCCTCACTTTTCACTCTGGGCTCTTAGAGGTGATAGAGATGGCCTTCCTGCCTGCCTTAGTTCCTTGCTTCTCTTCAGTGACTTCCTAATTGTCTGTTTTAGAGAAGTTTTTCAAAGAGAAGGAAACCAGTATCGAGTACTTTCTGAGCCCTGTGTTGCTATCACTTCCCCCCTCATGGTAGTTTTAATGGAATGTCAGTCTTCCACTTGTGCATCCCTTCATGTCAGTCCTACCCTCGTACTGCTCCTCTGTCAGTCTTACTGCCTTCCTTTCTGTGTTGGTTTGCATGTGCTTGGCCTAGGGAGTGGCACTATTAGAAGGTATAGCCTTGTTAGAGGAGGTGTGTCACTGTGGGCATGGGCTTTAAGACCCTCATCCAAGCTTCCTGGAAGCCAGTATTCTGCAAGCAGCCATCAGATGAAGATGTAGAACTCTCAGCTCCTCCTGCACCATGCCTGCCGGGATGCTGCAATGTTCCTGACTTGATGATAATGGATTGAACTTCTGAACCTGTAAGCCAGCCCCAGTTAAATGCTGTCCTTATAAGAGTTGTCTTGGTCATGGTGTCTGTTCACAGCAGTAAACCCTGAGACACTTTCTTTGCATCAGTCTCAGCTCATACCTTTCCTTCTCCTCGTAATTAGAAGTAGCCATTTGAACATGCCCTGCACACAGATCCTTACCTTTTGAAACATTGGTCTGCTCACATGAACTGCAGAATTACTGGCATCCTTGTTGTTAGGAATGGCTCAGTTTCCTTGGCACTCGTGACTTCTGTACTTGGTTTTCTTGTGGCTTGGTAGGATCTTTGTCTGACCAGCCTCTTCATAGACTTCAGGCCTTTCATTCTCAGAACAGTCTCCTATTTTGTAGGCCCAGTGTTATCTTCTTGTTCACACCAGACTCAGGCTACTCATGTAGAACACTCCACCATTTGAAATTATTGTATTCTTTCGTTTGTTTTGTTATTGCTAGTCTCATGAGATAAGCTTTGAGAGGTTGTATGGAAATCTAGTCTGGCTGATTCTTTGCTGTTTTGGTAAGGCCTACAGAAGTGCCTGGCACATGGGAGTCTCCATTTATTGAATACATAGATTGCAGTAAGTCCCTGCCAGCAAGCAGGAAGTAAGTGGCTTTGGAGAAGACTCACATGAACAATTGGCTCTGAGGAGGGAGTTAGGAGAAGTCTGGAACTTGAAGAGTGGGTTCCTAATCTCTTGTCCCTTGTTTTACAGGCCAGAAGCACCCAATGAATTCTATGATGGAGACCATGACAATGACAAGGAAAGTGATGTGGAGATTTAAGAGCAGCATGGATGCCGTGTCCCCAAGAGTTCCTTGTCACCTCTGTGGTGGGAAGGAAAGTATTGCTCTCCCAGGTCTGAACTGGGTATCCCCAGGGTGTTTACTAACTCTGGTAACGGGTTTGGAAACCACATCTGGTTCTAGAGTCAACTACCCCCTTTCCTCAAACTCTCATATACCCGATGGACAGGTCTCTGGAACATTATGGGTAATGAGCCCTAGCAGCTGACCCCAGCCCCTCTTCCCCTTATTTGTTCCTCTGTCCTTCCAGCACAGAGACTGTTAGAGATGAAAGTCTGGACGGTACTAAGGTCCCCTCTGACTTCCTTCTGGGTTCTCTACTGCAGTTCTTGCTTCCATGCAAGGTGAACCTGAGGGGAGGAAGGCATGGCTCTCTGAAACCTTAACTGCTGAGGAGGTACAGGTGCAAGGAGGAGAGGGTGTAAAGCTCCAACCGGCTTTATGTCCATTTTACTGTTTTTGATCTAATAAACCAATTGGTATTTTTTGTACCTTTCTGGGATTTTAATTCTTGCTAGTTACCAATGTATGATGGGAAAAGGAAATCGAGATGACGATGTGTATAATAAACTTGTTAACATCCATTCAGTACTTTATGTTAGGCCCTGTGTGTGTATTCACCATGGATTATTTTACTCAAGTGAATTAATAGGACATTTCTGCTGAAGAGTTAAATTAACCTGGGCAGATTACTGACCTGAGGAGGTGTAAAAGATGCCTTCAGGTATGTGAACCTGGGAGTTTGAGATGAGGACACAGTAAGTGCTTGGCTGTGCTGGACCAAGAAGCTGCTCATGAACTGAGGAACAGGGCTGGATCCTGTGTGTACCACACATAGACCCCTTCCTGGAGGAGTTTACAGTCGGGCATTGTAAATGTGGGTGTTGTCAGTGGTACAGGAAAGGAGTGACAGATAGCTCCCTTCACTCAGTGTGGAAGTAGGAGCACTGAGATTCTTCTGGACAGTCTGTAGTTAGAGCTGGACAGATCTATGCAGCTTCTTATCTGGCAGTTGGAAGGTTGGAAACAGGAGGTAAAGGCCAGATTCAGGAGTCTGCTAAGTCAGTAGAGTCCCTGGGAGTAGCTAAAGCACTGGAGGCTCACAAAGTTACTGACCCTGTCCTCAGAAATACACGCTTGCCACCTTTTCCTTCAGTCTTCAGGGTTGTTCAGTTCATACTAGAACGCCACACATTAGGTAGATGTAGCCAGAAAAATGGATGGAATTGCTGAGGGAGAAGATCATGTAAGGATCATACCCAGAGAACTCATGGGCATGTTTTGTTAATGCCCCTGGGGAATCTAGGTTAAACATGCTGTGGATGTCAGATTAATCCATGTAAATTTCTGTCAATTATATTCAAGTCACTTCAACACCCAGAGTCCCAAATTTCTTAAATGGTGATACCAGTAGACTCTATGAGGAAATTGTGAGGATTTAGTGAGGAAAGACATGTCATGTATAACATATGGCCTGGCCTATAGTTTGTGCCCAGTATGTAGTAACTAATTATTGCTTAAGCTATTGGCAATAATTGGTTTGTCCATCTACAAAACAACTAAAAAGCTAGTTTAGGATTCAGACCTGTGTAATATAACTCCACAGTTGGAGTTGGTGCTGGCTTGAACTCTGTTCTTGGCATAGTTTTCTGTTTCAGGTAACTCATTTTTCACATTTTTCACTGCATGGGCATGATATACATAAAAACTACATGATCCTACAAAAACCTAGCCTTAAATTTTCAACCAAGATAACAGTCTCTCTATCATAAGAGTCTTGGTTCAGACAATAAAATTCTAGCTGGAGTGTGAGATGGTCTAGCTTTACAGCCACGTGGGTTTCTGCGTGGGAACCTAAAGGCCTCCTCTGTTCCAACCGCCAGGGGGCGGTACTCCCCGCTGTGGCCTGGCAGAGCAGCGCCGCCCACTCTCTATTTCACCCCCTACACGTGGGTCCGAATGGTTAGGCCCGCCGGGCAGGTAGCGCGCTTCCGCGGCGTCCCTTCACCCCCCTCCCTTCCCCCATTGGTAGGGGCTGCGGGTCCGGGCGGAAGTGGGGCAGGCGGGCGGGAGCGAGGCGTCACCGTTGTATATTCATGAGGCGCGCGCAGCCCAGCATGTTAATGAGGCGGGGCGCGGCGGCCGGCTAAAAAGGCTGCTGGGCGGCGGCGGTGGTTGTTGGCTCGGGGCAGCCGGGCGGGAGCGGCGTAGACAAGGGGTCTCTGGCCGGCGCTAACCAGGACATGGAGCCGTCCGGCGGGGGCCTAGGGCCGGGCCGCGGGACCCGGGACAAGAAGAAGGGTCGGAGCCCGGATGAGCTGCCTGCGACGGGCGGCGACGGCGGCAAACATAAGAAATTTGTGAGTGTCCCTCCCACCCTGCTCCTCAGCCTGGCGGAGTGGCCACCTCTGGACTCGGGCGACCCTCGCTGCCATCCGGGGGCGTCTGCTTGCCGCTGGGGAGCCGCCCCCGCGCCTCCCTTCCTGGTTTCTCTGGGTCCTGGGCTTCGCGGTCCCACACTCTCTCCCTCCGGGACATCCGGCAGCCGGGCTGTCCCACCTGGCCCTCGCCTCGGCCACCTTGGAGCTTCCTTCGCTGTTCAGTCCGCAGGCTCTGCGCTCCCGCCCCCGTGCCCCCGCGGGCTCTCAGTCCCACTTCCTTTCCTCTGCTTCTGGTACCCTAACACGTCTTTTTTCTTTCTTTTTCTTTCTTTCTCTTTGCTCCCCTGTAAACTGTTCTGAGTCCATTTTCTCTTCTTATCCGTATCCCATTTGGGGTATTCTTTTTCTTTTAAAAGGTCATTTCCTTTCTCACTAGTAATCCCTTTCACCTGCTAACTTTCCTCCCGCCCTGTCCCCCTTCTGCCCGGTGTCACCTGGTAATGCTTCCCCTTAGGAATGTTACCTGACTTGAGTCTCTCTTCCCTCCTTCTTTGGACGTTTGTCCTTGTGATTATTGGTCATTGGGGCATGGCGGTAATTGGCTTCCTTATTCACAAAACCTGTTTCTTTTTAGCCCTATTGCTTATCACTTTAGAGGGTTAGAACTTTTTAAAAGATACTATGCCCTTCATGACCCGAGATGGTGATTAAACCTCTCCCTTAGATTTCAATTCCAAAAGTTTATGAGTAATTTAATTGCTTTTTATACACTTTAAATAACAATAACCGTTTTCTCAACTCATCTTTCACCATTTTCTGGGCCCCAAGGTTCCTGAAATCCCTTTTCCTACCACCTGTAGGAGAGCAAATCTTTACTTAGTGTGCCTATTACTTCTAATCCCAGTCCAAGGGACTGTTGATGTTCATGTGACTCTGTTTTACTACCTGTTGCCTTTCCTAAGTCCTCTTTTCTTCTCTCTCCAGGGAGCTACTTGACTCTTACAGTAAAAGCTTTGAAAGATACCAAGCAGTCAGGCACGCACACACACACACACACACACACACACACACACACACACACACACACACACACAGAGAGAGAGAGAGAGAGAGAGAGAGAGAGAGAGAGAGAGAGAGAGAGATTCTGTTTAACTGTTTGCCCCTTGTTAACTAGATACTTGGTTTGCTCTTCCAGGTAACATAGTAATCTCTTTGACCAACTAAATGGCTTTTAACTCTTAGGCCCTGTCACCCTCCCCCAGTATTCTGATCCCAGTCCACAAGTTTGGGAGTAAACTGATAAGTGATGTATAATGGGAAGAAAGTGTTTAGTGACCTGCAGGGTTGAAAGCATACTAGACTGAATTAAAGGAGTGACTCATCTCTTCCTATTTCTAGCAAGACCAGGTGCTCCTGGTCTGCCCTTTCCAGTGACATATAGGGTGCCAGTAACTGTTTGATCAAGCAAGTACTATTGTAGAAATAGGATCCCTTGGTGACCAGAGCAGTATATCCTTAAGTTCGTTCTTTAAGAGTAATAAGAATTAACCTTCCAGTTAGAGAGTTTTCCACAACTTTCCTTCCATAGTGTAACTTTTAGGGCCTGTATTTCTTTATTTTTTTGTTTTGACTTTGTTGCCGTGGATACTGTTTGACCTTCTCTATCCAAACTCTGGCTATTCTTGCTGATTTGTGGTGACCTCTGTGACTTGTTATTGTTTGCTTTGTTTCAAGTTTTATACGTGCTTTTTAATTTGCTCTAACGCCGCGTTTCCTAAGTTGGTGAAATGTACTTAAGTGTGTGGTGCTGTAAGGTGAGAATTCCCAGGAGACCCAACTTCTTTTCACCTGTTTTTCTGGCGTGTCACAGAGTCCTGTGTAGCTCAGTGGATTTGGCCCAGAGTTGTTACTTGCTGTACAGAGGGCGGAGCTGAACCTAGTTCTCTTTTACTGAGGTTCTGGTTTTAACCCTTACCTTAACTAAATTTTTGGAAGGAGGGATTGCAAGCAGTGAGAGTTGGAAGGTTCCCAGGAAAGCTGGTTGCTTCACTTCCTAGTTGTCAAATACAATCTACCTTCAGGCAGGAGGCTATTCGCTCACTGCTTTTTATGAGAGCTATGAAAATGAGAGACTAGCAGTATTGCAGTCCACTTCTCCTTGTCTCTGTGTGTGAGTGTGGGAGTAGGTGGAGCGGATGAGATTGCTGGGGTGCTTTTGTTACCCAGGGCTCCATTTTCCTGAACTTACTGGCTAAATCCAAACTCAAAGCTGCTTCGCCTACTCCACCTTTTCTCCAAGTGCAGTATCCGCCAGAACGCCCATTCTGAGTGTGCTATAAAAACCCTCTGGGCTTGGACTAAGGGTGCTTGAAGTGCTTTGTCTTTGAGTGGGTGCCGCCCCTTGGGCTGCTGCAACCATACCTTCTGAGCAGGTGGTTTGCATTTGAAGGACTGCAGTTCATACCTTTCTGGTTTTTGCAGATTCTAAGTACGAGCAGCCAGAAGTGAAAACAGAGCTTATCAATTGCCTGGGATCTGCCCTTCACCCTCTGAGGCAACTTGTGTGGGGGGCAAGGAGAGTTCTAATTCAAAAAGCAGATAGGCGTCATCTTTTAAAGGCATGGCTGTTAGAAATTTTGATGTGACTGAAACTGTGTTTTTTGGTTTTGCCCTTTGGTTATGGATGAGTTTGTCTCCTGGGCCAGGAGCATTTCCCTTCTCAATCTAGCATTAGTTCAGTTTCTTTCAGAATCCTTTGAGAGGGAGGAAAATACAAATTTGGAGGGAGCAGAGTGTTTCTGACTTTGCAGCAGTGACGAATGTGGGTGTCCAGTACACTCATTTCCGAAATATATGTAGAGAGTCAGTACAAGCAGGGAGTTGGGAAGCTGCAGACTATCCCTGCATTTAATAAATTAAATGTCTTCTCATACAGTTGAGAAATTAATACATTTTTAAGAACAGCAATTGCTGATTCAATGAGAAACATCAGTTCTAAAAGGTACTTAATGCTTTTTAGAGAGTTGGTAAATGTTCCAGTAAATGTTCAGTTTTTTTTAAAGATGCACTTATTTTTGTTTTATGTGTTCGAGTGTTTTGCCTGCATGTGTGTATGTGCACCATATGTGCTTGACAGTTAAGGAGGTCTGAAGATGGCACCGGACCCTTAGAACTAGAGTTACAGATGGTTGTGAACCATCAAGCGAATGCTGGAACTAAACCCAGGTCCTCTGCAAGAGCGACAAGTGCTCTAAACCACGGATCTATCTCTCCAGCCTCAAGAGCTGAACATTTCGGACTGTAAATATTTGTTATAAAACCTTCAGGAAGTAGTAGTATTAGTGAGGAGCAGTATCATTTTGATAAGCACATGGACCAGAACAGACCGATTGTATATTCTGTATGGTAGAGTTATTATTGGCTTGCACTGTAGTTTGTTTATAAATGAATTGCCAAGTTATTCTAGGGGAGAATTATCTTCAGTGGGATGAAATAGAGACCTCAAAGATAAGGTTGTATGCCACATGTGATTCAGAGGAACAGGTTAAAATCATGTTTAGATAAAGGGTTTGAATATGAAAGTGATTCCTTTTACCTTGTGTTCGTTGAAAACATTCACAGTTACAGAAACCATTCTCATTTTGAAACTAATTTTATATTAAGAATTTTTTCTTTTTGTGTTGAGCCTTCTGCTTTTAATCACTCATTTCGCAGTAATAAGGAAACAATCATCTTAGCACAGCAGCTAAGGTGCTTGCCTGTCACTGTTGGGTGACACTTGCCTTGTAATCATCTGCCTGTTGTTTCTTTGTTCTCATCTCTCCATGGTCTTCTGGTGACTGGTTTGAGCATAGCCAGGATTTTGGGCAACCAGACAGTTAGAAACTATTAAGACTAAAATTTTGAGCCAGGCATGGTGGCTTTTATTCCCAGACAGGTGACTCTCTGAGGCTAGCCTGGTCTCTGGAGTGAATTCCAGGACAGCCAGGGCTACAAAAATGAACCAAACCAACTGGGGTAGGGATAGAGAGAATAATAAAGTTTCTGGAAGTAAAAAGTAAAAAAATACTGTAATCTCTATGCAAACCTATTTTCTCTTAAGACAAAAACAAACCCAGGTTTATAATTATTAATGCCTTTTTACTGTGGAAGAAGACAAATATTGTGACCAATATTAGTGAATTCCCTCCTTATAGAATAAGTGGGTAAGTCATTCTTTCAGTTTTGAGGTTTTTTTTTTTTTTTAACTTCTACCCATTATTAAAGGTTGTTTGGAATGGTACCCTTAAAACTTGAGAGCTAGGGGACTGGTGAGATGGCTCAGTGGGTAAAAGTGTTTGCTGCTAAGCCTTAAGATCTCCAGCATCGGGGTTGGGGATTTAGCTCAGTGGTAGAGAGCTTGCCTATGAAGCGCAAGGCCCTGGGTTCGGTCCCCAGCTCCGAAAAAAAAAGAACAAAAAAAAAAAAAAAAAAAAGATCTCCAGCATCCACATGGTGGAAGGAAACAAGTAACACTTCCACATGTGTGTACACACACACCCACACCAAATAAATAAGTGTTAAAAGAGTAAAAACTTTAACCCTAATAGAGTTTCTAATTTCATTAAGTCTAAACACTCAGTGTATCAATCACTTCTTGCAGTTGTCTGCTGGAAACATCAAGGGACTAAAAGGTCAAAGGTAGATGAATAAACAGAAGGGAAGCAGACATTTTGGTTTCTATGTTTTCCTTATTAAATAGTAACACAGGAAGGGACTTGGTGCAGGAGTGAAAAGAAGCTGATTATTGCTTGGCTCTGTGACCATCAGGGAGTGTCCTTTGTCTTACAGACATTGTTTATATTTTTTTTTTCAAGAAGAGGACAGAATAGACAGAGAATACAGAGGAATGTAATCATCTTACCATTTGGAGACCTTGGATCCCAGCACTACAGACCAAACCATACCAGAGTTGGAAAACTTGTCAGCTCCTGATACAGCCATCTTTAATGGTTGGATTCTAGTGTGGCTGTGACCATTGAGGCTCTGACAGTCTTGAACTTCTCGTGTCCTTACCTGCTCTTTGTGTGTCTTCCTTAAGGATACTGTTTAAATGTTTAAGGTTTTGATCATTAAATATTTGTCTTTGTTGTAGCTTATGTACAAGTGTTTGGAATGTGTGTGTTTTGCATGTATTCTTGTTAACTATTTGAATTTATTAACAGTATATTCTGAAAAAAAAAAAAGGGAAGGTGTTTATTTTTGAAGAAGTCCCTTTCTCCCACTTTTGTTCTTTGTGTTGTTTCACCATCTTTGCTAAAAGTACATATATTTTCTCTTTTCAGTGCTTTAGTTCCACATGTTGGTTTTGAGTTGGAATTTTCACCTTTAGACAAGATGGTTCATTTTTGAAACTTTTAGGATCAGGGAATGAGATTCCATTTATCCTGGACAGCCCCTGTTGCCATCCCCCCCCCCCCCCACAGAGTTAGATAATGCTAACTTTTGTTTTCTTGTACTCAGTTTGCTACAGGTTGTATGTCACATTGTATAAATATTAGTGAATGTTTAGAATTTTACTTAAGGATGTGATAGATTCATTCCAGGGTAAAGAATTAATTATACCTTGGCAATAATAACAGCTTGAATGAATGCTTCCTGTGTGCCTACCAATGCTAAAGTTGTGAACTCAGTGACTTACTAGTCTCCACACTGGCCTTAATAAAATACACATTATTATTATTCTGTTGGATTTGAATCCATTGAGATCGGGCAACCTGCTTGAGGACATAGAAGTAGAAAGTGGCAAAGCTAGGACTCAGTGTAGATCTAGCTGACTGATTCAGTGCTTTGCAGTGTCACTTCCTATGTAATCAGCCTTTCACATCAGCTATGTAAGAGTATTCTCTTCTAGACATTTCCTAGAAACTTTTGGTGGTATCCCCCTAGAGTCCTTTGGACATCTGTAGTCTATTAAAACTGGATTCTCCTAGAGTCCAATTAGTGGGAAAATAGTTCAAGGTTTAGAGGTACAAAGTGCATTGGCTAAGTGCCTAAATGCTTTGTGCATTTAGTAATTTAGACTTTGAGGCAATTGGAAGAATCATAATTAAAATTATCTTAGACCTGGAAAAGTAGCAGTTACTGAGTGTGTAAACCCCAGCTCCCCTGTCTCAGGAGGTAGTCAGTTGTGCAAACCATTCTTTTAGAGTAACCTGATCTCCGTTGCACGTGAACCAGCTTTAACACGGCAGCATGTGTCGGCAGTCGCAGTTTAAGTTGCTGAGAGCAGCAGAAGTGAGGTGAAGCTGAGACCTAAGACTGTCTGTGTAATTAGCCTTTTTATGTTGAAATTTGATGTTGGGCATACGTAAACACTTACTGTCCTGAAACTTAAGGATTTCAAATGACTACTGACTCCAGGGTCTCTCCCAGAGTCTGAGAACTGCTGGCTTTGCTCTTTAGACCTGGCAGTTATTTGTCTGTAGTTAATAATTAAAACATTGCCACAGAGATCCAAGTACACAGAACTATAATTTTCTGTATGATTGGTGGTAAGAAGTAGAGAATAGAATTTCTCATTTGCCTCTGTCCAAATAGATCTATCTACCTTGGATCCAGAAGCTAATCATAAAGTCAGGTGGTTATCGTATCAGATTTCAGCCTTGGTTTTTAAGAGATTATAATTTGGGATATATATATATACATATCTCCCCATCTAAGAAGAAAGGGCTCTGTTTAGGGCTGTGAATATAAAAGCGTATGCATAGGCATGCTGCTGAGGATCATACCTGCGGCTTTGCATGTGGTAGGCAAGCACTCTGCCTTCGAGCCACACTTTGAGCCCAGCATAAACTTTAAATTGATGTCTAAATTTAGAAAATTGGGAAAATTAAATGGCAGTGTTATTGGACTGAGAGAAGAGCTAAGTTTCAGAATCTTGACTGTTAGATGTGAAAAGAATCTTAAAGTGATCTAGCTTGTTCTTTAGATAAAGGTTATCCTGAACCAGTGGTCTGTCCAGTATGCAGCCTAGAACTAGATGGTCTGCTGTCTCCATGTATTGCTGATTGGTTGTGACTTTACCACTAATTAGTCATGTGAATTTTGGACAAGTCACTGTAGTTTGCTTGGTCTTCTCTTACAAAACCTGAGGGTTATTATAAACATCCCTGAGTTCTGTGCCAGTGCTGTACCAGTCTGCTGGTGCTAGACTCCTCGGTACTAACGCAGTGGTAATGGACAGTGTTCGCTGCATAGGAGAGAAGGGTTGGGGCTAGCCTTGGAAGGAAATCTGATTAGTAGGGAGGTGCAGAGAGGCTTGAACAGAGGCTCTCAGATGTGTGACTGTGTGCTGGAAGTGAAGGAAATGGCAGTGTTACAGGAGAGGTGGGTGTAGATCACTAGGAGATGACATTGTTACAGGAGATTGGTGGGTGTAGATCACTAGGAAAGCTAAAGCCACTTCAATTGGCAGAAATTTTAGGTTTCCTTCATGTAAAAACCTGAGGAAAAAGGCCCGAAAATTAGCATTTTATACCATGTGGTACTCATTGATATCAGTTTGGGGCCACATAATATATTGCAGTTATGTAATCAGGATATCTAAGAACTCAGATTTGTGTTAAGGTCCAGGAGATTTTATTTTTATTTTTTGTATGGGTATTTTATCCACATATGGGTTCTGAGAATTGAGCCCTGGTCCTTTGGAAGAGCAGTCAATACTCTTAACCACTGAGACATCTGTCCAGTCCCCAGCAAATAATTTTTGCTGCCTTTGATGAAGTTTAGGTAGTTTATAGTCTTTACCACTCATAATACACCTGTCTTCTTAGAGGTTATCTGGATCTTAGAAATAATGTGGCTTTTCAGGTTGTATGACCAAATTGTGGGCACAGATAATGCCTTTGTGAGAACAATCTGAGCCAGTGTTTGGGCCCAGTTTCTTCTTCTAAACATTCTTCCTGACATTTGTGGTGTTATCTTTGGTTGCATGGTTGTGGAAGTGTTCCACACTCTTCCTTGAATGCATTTGTCTTGTTCTAGAGCCTTGCCATCAGTCCAGCTAGCTTGTAAGGTCCCTGAAAGCAGCAGTGGTACTTAGCGCTTGTTATCTATAGCCTTCTCTGCACTCAGCTTCCGTGTTAGTTTGGGAGACTCGCATCAAGATTCCCCACTCTCATGGTCTAATATAAGAGACCTCAGTTGTAAAAACATTAGTTCTCTCTCACCAGGGTGTGAGCTACAGAACCACTAGCATAACTACCCTAACCAGGAGAGCACTACAAAGTAAAACAATGATTACTGTCTCTGGAGGTACTGTCTCACTGTCCTGACTTGTGTCTAATAAAGGAACATTATGTATGATTAAAAATCCTGAGTTACTTTGCAAAGTACAAGGCTGCTGACTTTCACCACTGCAAATGAGAGGAATATTTGACTCAGTGCTCATCTGAAGTGACTAAGGGCAAGCTTCATGGTATTGGAATCTATTAATACCATAATCTTTGATGGACACAGAAAGGATTTTACAGACTTGTTAACAAGAAGCCTGAGAATAGTCTGCAGGATGTGTCTGGGTCTCCATAGTTAATTGTAGTAGTTCCCAGAGTGTACTGTTCATTCTTTTTAATGTTTTAAAAAATTTTATGTGTCTGAATGGTTTCCTTGCATGTATGTATGTGAGCACATGAGTGCCTGGTGCCTATGGAGTTCAGAAGGTGGCACTGGATACCCTGGAACTGGAGTTAAGGATAGTCGTGAGCTCCCATGTGGTACTGGGAACTGACTCAGGGTCCTCTGCAGGAACCTCTGCAGCCATCTCTCCAGCCCCAGACCATTGTCTCTTACCACATGCTTCAGTGAGCTGTAGAACTTCTTTAGTTCCTTTGCTTGGCCAGAGAAGCTTTGGCCTGTTGTAAGGCTATTCCACCATCTTGTTGGACTTACACAGACGGTTCAGTCTCGTCTCTGTGTGACATGTACACTAAGACTCCTCACTGGCAGGCTTCTCTAATGTTTCTTGATCCTTGTACTTTTGAAAGGATGGGAGTTGGTCCTGGTTGGCAGCTCTTAGCCCCTGCTACAGCTTGTTCGTTACATGTAGGCCGTGGGTGACGTCTGTTTCCTGTGATTGAAACCACAAGAAGAAGTGGTGAAAACCACTGTAGGATACGTATTATCAGGCAAGCAGCAGGCATTGGGCACCCCTTCAAGAGAGTAGCAGTAACCAATTACTGTCTTTGAAGAGGCCCAAAGAGACCTTAGAAATGATTTGACCCAGTTTTCCTTTAAACAAGGAGAACATGGAAGCTTAGAGCTGTTTTCATCCTTAATTAGATGAGCTAGGCTTTAGAATCCACCTATTCAGTGTCCTCTCTCATGCTTGTGATTACTATTAAATTCTGCACGTGCTCTTTGTCAGGATATTAGTAAGGTGTATGAGAGGAGAGAGAGTTTTGAATATTTATGAATATGGGAATTGGATGATGTTTTGCTTTAAATGTATTAATGAGTTTTTAAAAACTTTTTATCCTTTTCAAAACCAGAGTTTCTGCTGTTTTTTAATTTCACATAATATCTGGATAGTCTAGTCACTATCTTTGCACAAATGTTCTTAGAGAATTACAATTATGGTTTATATATTTTTTACTTTTAAAATACTGTAAACATTTCCATTTCTTCAAGCTTTAGAGCTTTTTATTTGAAATGAAAGTGAATTTTTAAAATAAAAGCAATATGTAGCTTTTCTTAAAGGAATGTAGATATGTATAAACAGTAAAACAATCCCCTTGGGGTTTTTTGTTTGTTCCTGTTTTGTTTGTTTGTTTGTTTGTTTGTTTGTTTTTTCTGAGACAGAGCTTATCTGTGTATCCCTGGCTGTCCTGGAGCATGTCCTGTAGAACTTAGAGATCTGACTGCCTCTGCCTCCCAACTGCTGGGATTAGAAGTGTGTGACATCTCTTCTAGTCTCGTTTTTCAGAAATTGAAGTTTAAAGTAGGACCAAAGAGAGAGATACTTGCTATTTGGAAATATTTGGGCCTAGTACTCTGGCATGAAATTGTGTATGTGATTGTGTCATAAGTTCAACATAGTTTGATTTCTAGAAGGATCAGAATGACTTTAACTTTGGCTTATATTTCTGGTGAACATTCATGAGAATTTAAGTTATTGTGCTCTCTGCTCTCCACGATTTCCCTTTAGATCTTGTTCTAGGTTTATAAAAGGCTAGAAAATGTTTATTGTTTCATTAGCTCAAGACTGGCTTTTTGAATAGCAGTGTAATTTTTGGGTTATTTACTGTATTATTAGTGGGTGATTATTTTGGGGGTATTCAATGATGATGTGATGAGAAAGGGGGGAGTATCTATTATTTGGAAAAGATCTTCATGCTTGCTGCCTGTATGTGATAGCAGCTGTAGAAACTTCCTGTCTGTTGGGCCTTGGGCGTGTCATATGTGCCTACCCTGAGGAGAAGATGTACTGCTGCTCACATCACAAGGGAGGAGGACAGAGTTGCTAGGGCGATTGAGAAACAGCATTCCTGAGTCACTGACTCTTTCTAAATGGTCAACACCCCTTTTTTAAAGGAACAATGACGATCTTCCCTGAACTCAGAGGCCCAATAAGGAAATGAGAAAGAACAAGCATAGTTTTTGGAACTTGAGAAATATATTTAAACTTTGGAAAAGTCTGCTAACATTATGTGTTTTCTGTTTGTGTTCAAGTTTTCCCAGAACTTTAAGGTATTTGAGAAGGAGGAAGCTTGTGTATAGCTCTGTGCAAGTGACAGAACATTCATTCATGACTTTGACCCCTTCCTTCAGCAGAGAAGATGGGCATGTCTGCCTGACACTTGATGTCCCAGCTTTGAGCACTTGGTCTAGTGACAGCTTGATTTCCTGACCCAGGAGTGTCTACGGCGTAAGGTGCCGACACTGTAGACTTGTAAGAGGAACAGGGTGTCCCCAGCCTGGCTTCTGGGCTGCTTTTCTGTGCTGGATTAGTGGAACTGGAGTGACCTTTTCTTCTTGTTTCCAGTCCGTCAACTCTCTGTGAAGTTGTGTTAGCCCATCCCAGTGCTTAAAGATGAGCTGAACTGGAGGCAAGGAGTTACTTTTTCTTTTCTCTCAGATTTGTTTCCTTGACCAGGAGAATAACAGGTATTTTGAATCTGTTAGCAAGCAAATCCTAATATTAAGGCAGTATCACAGCATGGCTTTGAACTCTCAGTCTTCCTGCTTCTGCCTCCCAAGCACTAGGATTTAGATTCCCTTTTCTCTGGGGTATCTTTTTTTTTTTTTTTTTTTTTTTTTTGAGGTGAATGTTGCAGCTCTGCCCCATTCCCATTTAGGGTAATAGGTAATTGTAATGTCAGAATTCAGTTTTTCTGTAGATAGAGATGAGATGTCAGTTTGTTTGCCATCTTCCTTGGGCCATCGATGGAAATGGAAGGAAAAACTCTGTATTTAAAGTTACTCGTTTCTTTCTCTCCAGTTCTGCCTGGAGCCTAACCAGTTTCTGTGGGTCTGTCATCCTGTCTTATTTATTTTTTAAAGACACTTTGATTTTTGTCACTTTATTATTGAGTTTTTTCATCTCAGCCCGATGAAGACAATATAGTCGTAAGGACAGGAGTACTAAAACTGGTAGATTTCAAGCAGCAGGCACACACCTTCCCAGTACTAGCTCACTGACCTTGGGCGGCCTGTGAAATCTGTGGCAAAGCTAGGTGAGTTCAAGTGTGTGCTGAAAACCTCCATGGCCTCAGCATTCTAGGGCACTTACTGCTAGTCCTGTGCTAGAATAAAAGGTGAGTTAGCGGCAGACCCACAGATCTCTGTGTTCCGAATGTCAAGCTCGACCTTTCCTTACAGGATTTGAAAGGAAGTTGTTGGCCACATGTATTTCCCACTTTGCCTGTAGGTAGTGGTGGCCTTTAGCATTGTCCAGAACTTACTACTTTTCAAAGAAGGTGGAAACACTCCTAGATGATGTCTTGTCTGTTTCATAATTGACTCTTTTTCCCCAAGGACATTTCATAAATGTCTTGTGGGCTGGAGCGCTAAGCATAGTCTCTGGTCGCATTCATAGGGAAAGACATTCTTGAAGGCGTAATCTGATAGTTTAGTGTCTGTAACAATACTACTTATCTAGCAGAGAACTCAAAACTTTTTAGTCGGGGTTGGGGATTTAGCTCAGTGGTAGAGCGCTTGCCTAGCAAGCGCAAGGCCCTGGGTTTGGTCCCCAGCTCCGAAAAAAAGAAAAAAAAACTTTTTAATCACTTGCTCAATTTGAATAGTATTAATGAATACACTGTACTTATGATGGTGCTTCAAAATTTATAGTTGTGTTAATTTTAAAATAAAGTTTAAGCAGTATCACTTCAGTAAAACACGGCTTTTGCACCTACAACACTTAACAGCCACAGAGAGAGTTGCAACAAGTATCTTTTAAGAAGGCTCTGACATATAAAATATTAAGAGCCCAGCTTAGATGATGGCTAAGTGTAAATTTATAGGCAAAGGAATGGTCTTTGTTTTCTCACAGCATGTTACTCAAGTATAGTGTTGCCTAATTAGTCATCAGGTGGTTGTTTTACTAGAAGCTTTTCTGTAGTAACACCGAAATCACTTTGCAGACTGATCTCACCATCCGTTTTTACCTGCTTATCAGTGATCCTAAGAGGCATCTGTGCAGTTATGTTGCATTTTTGAACCGGGCACCCTCCCCCACCCCCATTCACTTTTGAGACTGGGTTTTCCTACCTAGCCCTAGGATGGCCTTGAAATAGCTATAAAGCCAGGTTGACTTCAAACTCAATCTTCCTGCTTATGCCTCTTGAGCTCTGGAATTGTATAGGCAGGCCACCACAGCTGGTCATTGTCTTGTTTTTTAGTAAAGTCACAGCACAAAGAGTTAAAGTTACTTATAGCATGTTGGAAATAAGAATCAGAACTCAAGGTCTTTTTCTCTTAGAACGAGATCTAGTTTCAGCCGTTGAAATAATGTATGAATTTCTATTGCTGTGCAGTAAATTATTACCCAGCGTAAAACATGGCATGGATGGTGTGGGTGGGTTCTCAGGGTGACAGGGCTAAAATCAAGATGTCAGCTGAGCTGTTCTTGCTAGAAGCTCTGCTGAAAGTTGGCCTTCAGAATCACTGAGTTTTTGAAGACTCCAGTCCCTCACAGTGTGGGGCTCTCTTCAGTGCTGGCTTGGTACTGCACTCAGCACCCAGAGACTGCCTGTAGTTCTGCTTTGGCCAAGAATGGTGTGCTGAATCTGTGTGTCTTGACTTCTAGATTTAAAGCACTTGTGTGACTGGCTCAGGTCTACTTGGTAATCTTTCTTAGGAGTCAGCCATTCTGTATCTCTGTTGTCAGCAACAGAGTCACAGTGCTGCATACCTTTAATCCTGGCACTCCAGAAGCGCAGGCAGGTGTGTCTGTAAGTTCAGGGCCACCCTGGTTGTTTTAGGGTTCCTTCCTTCCTTCCTTCCTTCCTTCCTTCCTTCCTTCCTTCCTTCCTTCCTTTTTTTCTTTCTTTCTCTCTCCCTCTCTCTCTCTCTCTTTCCTTCTTTCTTTCCTTTTTTATTGGATTTTTTTTATTTACATTTCAAATGTTATTCCCTTTCCCAGTTTCCTGGCCCTGGCCGTAAGCGCCCACCCCCTTCCTCTTATATAAGGGCATTCCCCCTCCCCAATGTTTTAGGGTCTCTATTGCTGTGCTAAACACCATGATCAGAAGCAGATCTGGGAGAAAAGAGTTTATTTCCTCTTACAGCTTACAGTTCAGCATGGTGGAGTCAGGGCAAGGCCTGGAGGCAAGACTGGAGCAGAGGCTGTTTGTTCTTCAAGTCAAGGTTTTGCTGTGTGGCTCTGGCTGTCTTGGAACTCACTCTATAGACCAGGCTAGCCCTCCAACTCAGAGATCCGCCTGCCTCTGCTCCCAAGTGCGGGGAAGATTCTCAGTTGAGATTACTTCTTCCAAAATGACTCTAGTTTGTGTCAAGTTGTCGTACAAACTAGCCAGCACACTGGTCTACACACTGAGTTCCAGGATAGGTAGGGCTGCATTGACAGAGAATGTCTCAAAAAAACAAAAACAATAACCAAACAGGTTCTGTGTATGCTGAGGCAGTTAGTGAATTGCATTCTGACTATAGTTATGAGAGAACTCAGGGGTCCTGGTCTGCCCAGGTTCATCACAGTGTGGAGCCAAGATACTCAGCTATGCAGTTGTGGTAGTCACTTAGCCAAGAGCTCAAGCATAAAAGTTACATTAGCCTGAACTAAACCTTTAGAATGTACTGAGCTATGGGTTTGCACTTGTGAGTTTATAGTTCCCCTTTGCTGGCTATGTAGTTCATTCAGTAATAGTTCATGAGCATAGTTCTAGGAATTAAGAGTCACATTTTCCTCTGTAAAATACTTTGTGTTCAGAGTAATATTTTAGTCATATTCTCTTATTAGATTATTGCTAAGAACACTATGTAACTACCTTTTGCTTGGCTTATATAAACAGTCTGTATCAAGAGATAGTCCCTTAAAAAAAGAGAGATAGTCCTTAATTATTTATAGTATTCTGTGCTTCATTCATGATTCAAATTAAAATTCTAGAATTCAGGGGCTGGAGAGATGGCTCAGTGGTTAAGAGCACTGACTGCTCTTCCAGAGGTCCTGAGTTCAATTCCCAGCAACCACATGGTGGCTCACAACCATCTGTAATGAGATCTAATGCCCTCTTCTGGTGTGTCTGAGGATAGCTACAGTGTACTCGTGTACTTAAAATAAATCTTCAAAAAAAATTTTTTTTTTTTTTAGAATTCAGAGAATCATGTAGAGATAAATATGGATGAAGTTTCTTTGAGTTTACAGTAGGCACCATTGTATTATTGGACATACAAAAGAACTCCTGTCTATGTGACCCACAAGGTTAGTTCTGTCAGCTCAAGTATTGGGCCTAGAAAGATGGCCCAGCATTTAATTGCCCTTACTACTTTTGCAGAGGACCCATTTGGTTCTTAGTACCCACTATGGTTACAGCTCCAAGCAGAACTTCCTCTGTGGCTCTGTACTCACACATACATACCCACGTAGACATATACACACACATAATTAAAAATAAAACCTTAAAAACTAGAGTAAAGCCACCACAGTAATAAAATAGGTATACAAAAGATATCAAAATTAATTTATATTATATAATAGTTATTTGGGTATATAGTAGACTCTTGATGTCATTTAGTTTAATTAGTTGGGCCTTTTGGATCTTAGAGGGCTTACCTTGTAGGTAACAGTTTTTGATCTGTTTTCTTATAAGTATTAAAATTATCTAGTTTCTGATTTCTCTTTTAAAAGATTATTTTTATGTGCATGTGCCTGTGTGGAAACATGTACACAATGTGTGTGCAGATTTCCATAGAGACCAGGAGGTGTTTGATCTCCAACTGGAATTGCACGTGGTTATGAACACCTTGCTATGGGTCCTGGGAACCAGACCCAGGTCCACTGGAAGAGCAGTAAGCATTCTTTACCTCTGAGCAATTTCTCTGGCCCCAAGGAAATTTCTGACTTCTTGTAGCCGGTAGCCAAAAGATTTACCACATAATACATTAGGATGTGGTGAATGAATCAGGAACTGAATTGCCGTCTGGAAGGGGAGGAAGGGGGCAGGTTTTCATTTCTATTTTGATTGATGGTTATTGCCTTGCACTACATTGTCAGCTGTATTGTATTTGATGGTGTTACTGTTGAAACATGTTGATGCGTGTGGTAAAGCTCAATGAAACAGACTTTTCAGAGAAGATAAGGCTTCTTTTAGTTAGTAAATATAGTTTTTTAGGCTTCTTTTCCTAGCCAGCTAATGGCTTGTAGATATTTATCTAATGATTCAATTCTGGCAAGAGTCTTAGAATAAGTGCTGTACTTTTATTTTAATCATTTGCCTGTAAATGAAATATTATGAAATTGAGTAACAAGTAAAAATCTAGATTGTGCAGAAAAGGCACTATTACTCCTATTGGTGGAAGACCTCAGGAGATTCACTATGTAGTATCTTAAAGTCATAAGTCAATTTTTGATTGTCAGAACATGAAGACCTGAGAGAGGACATCAGGGGACAAGCAGGCTAAGAGTAGGGCCTGCTAAACAGTGAGCATCTTGCTAGGCTGCAGTAAAAGCCAACTCCTTAGACATCAAGCAGAAATATGATTGAGGAAGTATGCTGCTGTCACTTTTGTACACCTAAGCTCACCATGATTGGCATCATCTTTGCTGAATAACTCAGAGCAGAAAAAAAATTCTGTGGGCTGATGTGTTTTTGACAGTTTAGGTAGTGAAGCAAAAGACAGAAGAGCAGAGACACATGCACATGACAGCAGAATGACAGAGGAATATCATTCAGTGCTAAGGTGCAGTGAGTGATCGAGACAGGAAGACAAAAGCTCCTTAGTGTGTGTGTACTAAGTAAAAGAAGCCAACAGGGGAAAGCTCCCAACTGTATGGTGTCTTAGAAAAAGCAAACTAGGAAGACATAATGATCAATGGCTTCAGGAAGAAGGGATGAAAGGGCCCAGGAGACAGAACTTTCATATTGATGAAATGGTTACGATGAGTATATTTGTTCAAACCCATAGACCATAAAATGCCAAGAGTGAGCCTTAGAGTAAATTGTGGTCTTTGGATGATTATGGTATCTCAGTGAAGATTTGTTAATTGTAACAAATTAATTAGTGCAGAATGTTAGTAAAAAAAAGCTAAGTTCTGGGACGGACATACTGGAAAGTTCTGTAGAGAGTAGATGGTGGTGTCCTCAATAACACATGTGTATGAAGCAAGTGGTGCCCTATGATCATATGCAAGCAGGAACTCATGCAAAAGTGAAGAGAACTGACTCCATAAAGTTGTCCTCTGATCCTCACACATGCACTGTGACATATACATCTATACATACACATCACATAGAATAACAACAGCTCTCTGCCCCTCCTTTCTCCCTCTCTTCCTTCTCTGTACCCCCTCTGTCTCCATCTCCATGTGCTCCTGCTCCCACTTCCCGTTTGTCTCTACTCCCTTCTCAACTCCCCTTCCCATGCCCTAAATAAACTATTCTACACACACACACACACACACACACACACACACACACACACACACAATGACAACAGCAATAATAATAGTATGCATATCTACACATACACATCATATAATAATGACAATAATAAATAAAAACCCCAACAACCCATTCATTTAGAGTCTCTCATTTGTTGTTTTGTTTCCTTTTTTTTTTTAGAACTTGCTCTGTAGACCAGATTGGCTTCCTCACTGAGATCCATCTGCCTCTGCCTCTGCCTCTGCATCCTGAGTGCTGAGATTGAAGGAATCCACCATCACTGCCTGGCTGTATTCAGAGTTAATATGCCATTTAAACTCCTGTTTTCCATGAGCAATAACATACATTTATTATCTGAGGAAAGTTCCTAGCATGAGGAGGTGGAAGTAATTTACTGAACAGAGGGGGAGATTTAAAAACAAAAATCATTAATATCTACTAGAGAAAATTTCAGAAAAAAAAAGAATATTTAGGAGTTGCAAATATGAAAGCTGAAATTAAAGCTGAATAAAAGGGTTGGGAGAATTTGGAAAACCCCCTCTAAGTATGACAGGAATATAGAGATACAAAAGAGAGAGAGCAAACAAAACCCAGAACAGTATGGGAAACCAGTGTTCAAATGAGAGAAAAACAACCAACAGAACAACAAGTTACCAAGGAAATAAAATTAATTTCCTAGCACTGAAAGCGAGGATAAAAATAGATGATACAATGGTTAAATCTCAAAATATCCATAAGAAAAATCCTACAAAATTCAACAGGATGGAAATGGGTTGTACACGGGACCCGGAGCAGCTCCACGTTTTCCTGAAAATAATGGTCTTTAAAAACCTGAAGAAAAACAATTTCCAACCTACAAGTTCAAACCCAAACACAACTGTTAGTCAACTATGGCTTGGAAATAGACATTGTTACGTATTTAAGTTTAAAATAAAGTTTATCCCCATGTATTCCAAGAAGCCGTAATGGGATGTGCACCATCAAAGTGAAGGAAGGAACGAAGTGAAAGACTGAAGTACAGTGAACAAGAACTGCAGCAGAGCAGAGGGGTCACAGAAGCACCGAGAATAACCGTTCTGTGCCCCAAGAGCAGCCAGCTGTAGTGGGGCAGTGAAGCCGTGTGTGGTGACATTCGCCCACGGTATGGTATCAGCACTGAAGAAGCTGGGGAGGCGGGAAGACTGAAAGTTAAAATCACACAGGGCTACAGAGTGAGTTTAAGGCCACCTGGCCATAGAGTCAGGCCCTGTCTTATAAAAACACAACAACAAATGAAGTACAGTGGAATAGTGACGAGGTTTGCATCAGACCCTTAACGACTGTCATCATCAGCATCTGTTTCTGGTCTGGCTTTTGAAACTGACAGTATATGTATAACTCTGGCCCAGACTCTTGGCTACTCTGGACCATACATTCATAACACACACGTCTTCTCATGTGCATACAAGCATACAGCTGTGCACACATACCATATTGGGTGTCATGCCTCAGACTTCATCTTTTTTTGTTTTGTTTTTGTTTTTGAGAAAGTTTCTTACAAAGTAGGCTAAGCTGGTTAGTCAGGAGTCCCAGGGATTCTGCCTCCCTAACTGGGTTTCTAAGAGCCAACTATCACCCTAGCTTGCTTTGTTTGTTTAGTGTGGGCATTAACAGTCAACCTGGTCCTTATGACCAATTGAACTGTCTTCTCAGCCTCCAGTGTTTTTAATGTATTGAAATTTATCCTTTTATCTACTAAAGAGATCTTCTATTCAGTTCCAGCATCCTCATCAGGCTACTCACTACTGCCTGTAATTCTAGCTCTAAAGGATCGGATAGCCTCCTCTTGCCTCTGGAGCAACTACACATACAAACAAATCTTTAAAAAAGAAATCTTGGTTACTCCCAAGGTTTATCAATTATTGTGTGTAGTTATGAAGATTTGTGTGCAAGCTTTTGTGTAGACATAAGTTTTCAGCTCTGAGGTCAGTGAACATCAGGGAAAGCCAGGGATGGTAGTGCCTACCTATAATCCCTATAACTCAGGTAGCAGAGACGGGGATTATCACGAGTTTGAGGCAAACCTGGCTTACTAGTAGTGAGACTTTCTAAAGCAGACAGCCGTCACACACCAAGGGGCTTTGTAGCGAGGTAGTGTGATGGGAGCATGTAGTTTTATAAGATGTTGCTACGCTCTTCTGCAGCATCACCGCACTGGGGTTCACCCCCGCACTGGGGTTCACTAGTGTTCTGCTTTTTGTCATTGCCATAGGCTATAGTTGTATATTGGAATCTGAGTTTCCCTGAAGGCAGGCTGCAGATTGACTTCTCATGAGCTTTTAGTCATTGTTGTTCCATGCATGTCGTCTTTGATGAGTTGGTAAGCTGCCTCCTTACTGTTGAGTTTTGAATTGTTGGCATATTTTACATAATAGTCCTTTCTTAGATGTGTCTTCTGTTTGATTTTCTTCCTAATTGTTTGTTTCCTCATTTTCTTGGCATCACAGCACGGTGGTTTAAAAAGAACATTTTCCCCGAGACAGGTATCCAGTAGCTCTGGAAAATCAACATCAGCTTAGTTGAAGAGACTTTTAAATGAATAGTTAATTTTTTTCTTTTTTTTTAAAGTTTATTTAATTAGTGTATATGCGAGTAAGCACCCTTGGAGGGATTGACTCCCTTGAAACAAAGCTACAAGCATCTGTGAGCTGCCACATGGGTCCTGGGAACAGAACCCAGGTCCTTTGGAAGAGCAGCAAATGCTCTTAGCCCCATTAAGCTAGGGGCAGATTACCAGCAAGACTCTCGAGCTCAGAATAGTTAAAATTGTAACAAATTGGGCACTATTTTGTTTAATAGTTTTAATTTTAATTGTATTATTTAGAATATCAGTTGCTGAACTGCATTGGAACTATTTTATTGTTTTAACTAAATTTGAACCAGGATTTGTGAAATTCTAGGTTTATAGTATAGGGGTTGTGCAAGAACAGTACACACTGTTAATTGGCTTGAATGTGTTATTCAAAATTCAAAATATAAATTTCTAGTACGAATATAAATTAACTTTTATTCCTCTCTACATATGAAATTCCCACTGCAGTATACTAATATGTTCACACACTGGGCATAGTGATCCATGCTTAAATTCTAGCACCTGGGCGGAAGAGTCAGGCAGATCTCTGAGTGTGAATGAGACCTGGCCTACATAGTGAATTCCAGGCCAGCTAAGGCTCTACAGTGAGAACCTGTTTCAAAAACAAAAATACCACTACAACTACCACCACCACCACCACCACCACCACCACCACCGCCAAAATATTTCACAGGAACATTTTTAAAACTTTTGATACATAACATGTATATATGTTACCTGCATAACAACATTATGATTTTAGACAAAATATTTAAAATGTAAATTCTAGACATTAAAAATGAGCAAAATCCTATAAATTTAGGTGTAACTCATAATTATGTAAGGAATGTTCAATTTAATTCTAACATACTGACTTTTTAGAGAAATAATCATTGAGGGGCTGGAGAGATGGGTCAGTTAAAATCACTAACTACTCTTCCAGAGGACTTGGGTTCAATTACCAGCACCCACATGGTGGCTCACAAATGACTATAACTTCAGTTCCAGTGTATTTGGTGACCTCTTCTGCCTACCACAGGCCCCAGGCATGCATGTGGTGCCCAGTCATAAATGCTAACAAAACACCACACATAAAAAAACGACTTGAATTTGTTGTAAAGTTTGCCCATTCTGCGCTTAGGACAAAAATGTAGTGAAGCCTATTAACTATCCTTTGGCATTAAAAGCTTTAACACACGTTTTTACCCTTTAAATAAATGTGTTACTGTACATCTAAATATACATCTCCCAACATTCTCCGTTATTCGGGAGTCTGTGCAGTGCACTATGGTAGGACATTTCATTGTTGAGCATCCAGGTATACATTAGGTATTTTCCCTGTAACCAAAAATGCCCAACCAAACCACTTAAAGGAGGAGTCAGAACTCGGTCTGTTTTCTGAGATTATAGGCATATACTGTCATACCAGCCTGACTCCGTTAAGGCTCAAGAAGAGATGGTCCATGGTCCCTTGGCACCATGGACTTGGACAGACATCATGGCAGTAGGAAGCCATTCACTTCATGGTTTATAGAAAAGTAGGGGGGTGAAACAAGCTGTCAGGGATAATGTACCCTCAAGAGATTTTCCCCCAATGACCTTCCTTTACCTACACTGCACCTAAGGTTTTACAGCTTTCCAAAATGTGCTACTGCTAACTGGGCCTTGAAGTAGAAGCCTCTATCGGGTGGGGACTTCACTCCCTAACAGAGTGCATTGTAGTTAATTGTAGTTTCCTCCTTTGCAGGCATGAATGTATGCATGCATGTACATGCAGAGGTCAGAGGACAGCCCTCAGGAGTTGCTTCTCTCTATTCTCTGGGCTCTGGGGATTGAACTCAGGTCATAAGGCTTGATATTGACAGCAAGCCTCTTTACCCCGTAGTCACCTCGCCAGCCCTGCTTGCTTAGTTTTTGAGACAAATCTCATTCTTGTAGCCTAAGCTGACTTCAAATTCAATCCTCCTGTCTCAGATTCAGCCTCCTTCAGTGTTGGCATCACAGGCATGTGCCATCATTCTCAATTTGAGTCTTATTTTGGTGAAGGGTGTAAGATCTGAGTCTATATTCATTTTTTAAAATATAAATTTGTTATTAGTCACACAGTAACTTGAGATTTTGGTTAGGGTTTTTAATCTGTAGATCAGATTTGGAGACACGTGATCCTAACATAGTTGCATCACCCTGTTCATGAATGTGGGGCATCCCTTCAACTATTTCTCTGATTTTATGGCTGTAGACCTTGTACTTACTTTTAGATTTATATCTGTGGGTTTTATTTTAGGGAATGCTGAGGAAAATGTTTTTATGTTTGAAATTTCATACTGCATTTGTTCATTGCTGTTCGTTTTAATTTTTAGATTACTTTATGTGTATGTATTTATTTATGTGTATGAGTGCTCTATCTGTATGTATGTATATACTTGAGACCAGAAGAGCACATGGGATCCTTACCCTTTTCCTGGTCTTAGCTGCAGCATCTCTAGGCTGTCATCATTAATTATAGTGCTAACTGTAGGGTTTTGTGTTGTTTGTCTTTTGGTAGATACTGTTTATCAAGTTGAAGAAGCTCGGTATTTCTGGGCCAGTTGCTAAATTTTCTCAGGAGAGGCTTAATCTGTATTTAGAGTTCATAAACAAATGAAAAGGTAGGTATAGTGCTTCAGGTGTTCCAAACAGTAACAGTAAAATATTTATTTCTGGGTTTAAATTTTGTTAAAATTATAATTGTTCATTTGCAGTAGCTAGCCATATTTGACATTACACATATTGTGTGGCTCTGGTGTTGGACAGTGGTGCTCTGGGTGATCTTAGACTAGGTCAGTAGCTTTAGGGTCCTACCATAGAGAGAATTCTTCCAGCCTTCTGCCTTTCATGAAAAGGCCAGTTTGGTAGGGCTCTGATTTTGCAGAAGAAATGCACTGACTGTTTGCCACAACTGTACTTCCAACCCAGAAGCCATCTATCTGTTTACCCTCTCTTGAGAATGAACTTGTACACTCCTGGTGGTGGGTAGTTTTCCAGTGGCACTGTGAGGCAGTTTTGTAAATGGTGGTGGTGGGGTACCTAAGGATTTAACTATTCGAGTGGCTTTCTCCTTAGTCTTAGGTTAGTTAGTACCTTTCCCTGTGAGTGGTTCCTTGTAAGAATTTGTATTGATTTCCTAGTCCCTTGAAGGTCTTTCAGTGTAATTTGACCATTTCTTAGTTTTGATTTGGGACTCTGCTTCCCGTGTCTGCTGGTACAGCTAATCTTCCTATGCCCTATAATTGAGGGCACAGTGAAGCCATTGAGCCTCTGCTTGGGTAGAAAGTTTATTGGGGATCAAACTGCTAGGGCTGTCTTGGGAGGTGGGCAGAAAGAGGAGCGAAAGAGGAAAAGCAAGCAGATTTTGCATGACAGTCAACAGAGAGAGAGAGAGAGAGAGAGAGAGAGAGAGAGAGAGAGAGAGAGAGAGAGTGTGTGTGTGTGTGTGTGTGTGTGTGTGTGTGTGTGTGTGTGTGTGTGTTGGTTGAGATGCCCTTGCCTGAGGTGGTTGACCTTTGGGGCAAGATTAAGGGTGGTTTCTGATAAACAGAAACTGGCCTTATGAGATCTCTTTTTCTGGAAAGCAGAACTACCACCCGTCCTACCTCATCCCACAGTTTTAGGCTTGTTTATCCAATGACATTCTTCTCTAGGCCTGAGTTTTGTTTAGAACAGTGTCATCAGCACTGCCATTTTGGGTGCCACTTTGGATCTAACATGCTCCATCTGCATTTTTTGTTGTTTATTTTTTCCTTGTTCTCTAGGATCTTGTAGGCACTTTTCTTTTGTTATGTACTTCTTTCTGGAAGATATCTTTTCTGTAGTTTAAGAGGCCTTCAAGAATGGGAGGAATTGGGTATTTTGGCTCAGTTTGTTTTCTCTCTTGTTTTCTTTTGTTTTTCAAGGCAGGGCTTCTTTGTGTAGTCCTGGCTGTCTTGGAATTAGATCAATAGACCAGGCTGGCCTGGCATGCACCACCATGGCCCCAGCAAGTGTGACATCTTTTACCTAGAAGTTAGTAATCTGTTCATGAACTTCATCTGCTTAGCTGTCTTAAGGTTTTAGTTTAGTGTGTATGAAGGTCTGAGTGGTAATAGATAGTGGACTCCATTAGAGAGACAGAGTATCATGGCACACCCAGGCAGGGAACAGCAAGGATTTGTAGATTTGCAGGAAGAAGATGGGGAAGATTGTGAGTAAAAGCACATAAGCTGGGTAGATTAGCGATGGGTAGAAGTACAGCTTCAGCAGCCTTTCCTTTTTCTTCACATTGTTTTCAATTCTTTCATTTCTCATGATTTAGGAATATCTTTATCTACATCACAGACTCCATTAAAAAAGAAAGAAAAGAAAAGCAACAGCTAATGATTTGGGTGAGGACTGGAGGGGTGGTTCAGGGTTACCTGGAAGGCTACAACCATCTATAAACTCCAGTTCCGCCGGATCTAATGCCTCTTCTGTCCTCTTCAGGCACCAGACATACATGTGGTGCACATACATACATACATACATACACACATACAAATTATATGTAAACATTTTTAAATTAATTTTTTAAAACATTGAACAATGTTTCAGACACTATGTATAGAATCTGTAAAAGAACACACGTTGCATTGAGTAAGTAAGCCATATTCTCCGGATCCTGTAGTAACAGGTTTCCATATCAGTGGCTGAGCTTGCTGTTTGGTTGGGTGTTTTATTGGGTTCAGAAGTGGAATTGGTCTGTGCTGTTATTTATTTTGTTGGGTGTTGCTGCCCTCTATTGGACTTATTTGGGAACTGCAGCTTTTCTGCATTGATTCCTTTCTATGGTCCTAACTCCAAGTTGAAAACTAAAACACGGATTATTTTATTTTATTTCATTTGTCTTATATATATATTTTTTGAAACGAGTTCTCATATATTGTAGACTGGCCTTGATCTCACTATGTAGCCAAGGATGATACTGAACTCCTTATCCTCATTCTCTGATCTCTCTACTACAGATGTGCCTTACCGTGTAAGATTTATGTGGTGGAGAGGTCAAACCCAGGGCCCTCCTGC
This sequence comes from Rattus norvegicus, assembly GCF_021556685.1. NCBI lineage: Eukaryota > Metazoa > Chordata > Mammalia > Rodentia > Muridae > Rattus > Rattus norvegicus. The sequence continues at coordinate 29,860,348 of NC_141551.1, read as the reverse complement.
ATGCTTGGCAAGCACCCTACCAAATGGGCACATTCTAGCCCCCAATAATTGTTTTTAAGTACTAGATATATTTCTAATAGTGTTCCAGAAAAGCCAGGGGAATGTGTATTTTCTTTCTTTGAAATGTTTGTGTATGTTTACTGTCTGTGGCAGAATTACTGGTAATAAACTAGGTAGGGGTAAGGCAGAAGAACTTGGAACACAGGTTTTGGGGCTTTGAGATCAGAAGACTTGAGTTCTAATCATGGGATTGATGGCTCACTGTACCTGTCTGGGCGCTGGTTCCTCACTGAGAATGAAAAGGTGGAACAGATGTGAGGGCTTTTCAGGGTTTGTTGGCTTCTGAGGTCGGTGCCTGGCCCTACACTCAGGGAACTTGTTCTTCTGGAGGCAAGTAGAGTAGCAATCACAACAGGAGCATTGCAGCCCACTCTCGGTGCGGCAAGTCAGACAGGTAGCTGTCATTTTGCAAATACCAGGAAAGGCTCCTATGCAAGAGAAGCAGTCATCTTGCCAGTCTGCTAGAGTTAGTCCTGGAAGTACAATGCACGCTGAGGGAGGCAGCTGTCTAGGGAAAATCTGGGGTAGTGAGGCAGTGTCATCTTCTGGGCCTGCAACTAGGTCAATATACCAAAAACAAACAAAACCCTAAACAGTTGAGGGTGTGTTTAGTGGCAGGCCTTATTGGGGTGGGAGTGGGTAAAGGGCAGCAGAGTTATGTATACCATGGTGTAAGGAGTTTGGATTTTAGGTTGAAGACAAAGAATTTGTTTTGGAGACAGTCTCAGGTAGCCCAGGATGGTCTGATTTACTGTGTCGCTGAGGATGGCTTTGACTTTTTTATCATTTCATCTCTCAGGTGCTGGGACTACGGGTGTGCTCCACCATGCCCAGCTTTAGAAAGAGTACTCTTGGGTATAATTGGGAGGATGGATGTGGCATAGAGCAGACAGAACTGAAGGCTTCTGATAGTTTAAGATGACACTGAAGTATAGTAAGCAGCAAGCAGGGACCTGCGGTAGTGGAAGAGAGATGATGACCCCAGAGTCTGTAAACAGAAAGAACAAAGTGCTTGTTTCCCTTCCTTTAACTTTGCCCACTGCTGTGGACAGTTCAGCCACCACTGATTGTCTAGATGTAGGTTCCATTATCTGTGTCACACTCATCCCAGAGTTCTTTGACTGTTTCTTGTTTTTTAAGAGAACATTTGAATTTGGAGCCAATATTGAGATAAGATGAACCTTATGACAACTTAAGCTGCAGGGACATTGCATCCCCTTTGTGGCTTGTTTCTAGATGCCATGTACATCACGTAAGCCCCACAGCTTGTGAACAGCTGCTGCTGTTTTCAGTGTATTGACCTGATGAAACTGCAGCTCATCGCTGCTGCCCACCCCATCAGGCAGAGACCCTCCTGTGTAAGCACAGGTTGGTCTTGAACCTGAAATGTAGCCCAGGCTGCTTGAACTTTCAGTTCTTCTGCCTTAGCTTCTGGAATGCTGGGATTATAGGTGTGCATAACCACTTCTGTGTGCAGATGACGTCAGGATACAAAATAAGGAAATGTCTTTTAGTCTTCTTAGGTAGTGCTTTGTCATTCTATGTCTGTGTGCCCGATAAACAGTAAACTTGAAGTTCCATGGGTGTTGAGCAAGCCTCTCATGTTCTCAGGCAAGCGGTTAGTGCTCAGTCAGTGAAAATGTGACCTGGGCCAGGGAGAGCAAAGTAAATTTTTTTTAATTAATTAATTTGCTTTATTTTATTTATTGGTTTCTTTTTTGTTTGTTTGTTTTTGATACAGGGTTTCTCTGTGTAGCCCTAGATCACCTGGAACTTGCTCTGTAGACCAGGCTGGCCTTGAACTCAGAAATCTACTTGCCTTGGCCTCCTGAGTGCTGTGATTAAAGCTGTGTGATACCACTACCTGCCCCAAAATAAATATTCTTAATTTATATTGGACCTACCCGGATTGTGATATGAGAACTATGAACATAGTGGAGTGGTTCTTCCTATCATCAGAAGGCTAGATAAATAATTGTGAAAGTAGGACTGTTTTTTTCATTAGTTGAGTAAGTCAAGAGGCATTTATCCTCTCCTTTGATAGTAACAAAAAATTATGATTGAAGTTCAGTAGGGTTAAAAAAAACAAACAAACAAAAAAAACTTCCTACCTGCCAAGACTTAAAGCATTCAGACTTTAAAGTACTTCTCTGTGTGTGATTACATGTAGAAGCAAATAGAAAACATTGAGTACTTATAAAGTTAACCCCTATATAATCACTGTCCATGTCAAGAAGTAGAAAATCATGCATACTCCAGAGACCTCTTTGTCTTCCTCTTTGGTTATAACCTATAGTAGTCACAGGTAATAACTGTTGGGCATTTAAGATAATCATGCCCTTTATAATCTTACATTACAATTAATATGATTTTATATGTCCTTAATGAACTAACGGTTCTCTATTGGTGAGTAGTTGAAAGTTTATTCACTTTCTTTGAAGAGCTCTTTTCCATTGGACCAGTGTGCTCTTGCTTGCTCTTTCGATTTTCTTTTTCAGGTTTACAGTCAATCCGCACATGCTTTTGTTTCTTAAGTGCTCATTTCAGCAGGGCTGATGCTTACAATTGCTGTGTTGAATAAAAATGTATATACATTTAATTTTACTAGATGATGTCATTTGTCTTCTTAAGTTGGCACAGTGGTTTGTGCTAACCCCAGCAAAGTATGAGCAAGCCGTTGTTCCTCTACAACTAGACAGATACAAAAGCCAGGGATCAGACCCAGAGTCTCACATACATGCAGTGTTTCTATCAGTATGAGCGGATACTTCTTCTTGACTTTATCTATGTATTTGTTACACAGTAGGCAAGGACTCCACCACTGAGCATTTAACCCCATCCTCATCTCCCTTTTAAAATTCTGACACCGAGACTCACCATGTTTCTTGGTCTGCTCTGGATTGACTGTAGTCGAAGAGATTTTGAGCTCACAGTACCCCTGCCTTAGCCTACTGCTAGGCCAGACTTCAGTGTTCCTTGTGGTTCCTTGTTTACTGATGAAGGTGAACACTTTTCATAAGTTGGGTGGTCATGGGTTTAGAGTCTGTTCAGCTCTCCGTTCTGTCTTCCCACCACGACTGCCCCTTACCTGAGACTGTGCTGAGCCGCACCTGTGCTAGGCAGACATCTTTTAGTGTGTGGAAGAGGTAGCTTAGGGCCTTTCCGTTTATTTTCTCTTCCTTTCTCCCTTCAACCATTTTGGTGTTTGGGAGGTTCCTTGGTATTCCACTGATCTCTTTTCTTTTTCTTCTCCCTCCTTTTTTCTCTGTTTCCCAGACTTTGAAGCGGCTCATGGCAGACGAGGTAAGGAAATACTGTGTGGCATGTGCATGTTCTAGCTTGTTTTCTCTACTCCTAACATTCACCAGCTCTTGACTTTGACTTCCTTCAACTGTAATGAGAGCAAGGGTTCTAGCGTCAGGATAGCAAGGTCCTCTCTAACTTCGTTTAACCCATTGCATGCTTTACTTTCATGGCTGGACAATTTTTGACTAGAACTCACCCTGCGTTCTAGGTGCCACTACGTCTTTGAAGCCCCACAGTACTTTTTTTTTTTTTTTTTTGCATACAGTTACTGATGCTTTCAGTGGGTTGAGCTGATGAAGCTGAGGCTTACCGCAGCCTCGGCCCCATCAGCACTTACAGTTAAGGTTTGAGGCTGGCTCGTCAGTCTTTGTGTACAGAGCGGCAGCGTGTGTACCTCTGTGCGGTACAGTTTTGCTGAGTAGGCATGCTCAGAGATTTGAAAGAGTATGCTGTGAACTCTGGCTGTTTCCATATCTCAAGTGCCACGGAACAAACAGAAGAGAGAGAAACAGCTCTTGATTTTAAGACATTCGCTTCTTTGTCCCATATTACACATTTATCTTAAACTCTTTGGTTATAGATACCTCCTGAAGGGAACGATCCTCATGTACCTGGTCACATTTATTATTGGGTGGCTAGAAAGAAACAAATTTTACTGAGATAAATTTGTCCATGAGATACTTTTGGTTCTATGCTGCTAAGAAGGCTTAGAAATGGCAGGAGAAATTTACAACAGTTTCCTTTTTAGAAAGATTTTAAATTTTTAAATTGTTATTTTTTTAATTTTTGAAGATAGGGTCTTTTTGTGTAGCCATGGCTGTCCTGGAACTCACTATGTGAACCGGCTGGCCTTGAACTCCCAGAGATCCACTTGCCTCTGCCTCTTGAGTACTAGGATTAAAGGTGTGTGCCAACACACCAACCTAGAGAGGTTTGAAACCTTAATGCAGCATTTGCTTTCTCTTACACATTATTATAGATAGGAATAACATCAGCATGCTATGTTAGATCTAACAAAAAAATGATTTCTTCCTTTTTATCATAAAAACCTTGACTGCATAAACTAAAAATACTAAGCAGGTGGAAGAGGGTCAAGGGTTGGTTATTTGGTGTTTGGCGTGTTAAGTTGTGGATCATGTTGTGTTAACATGGGAATTGCTGTTAATACTTCTTTCTCTTTGTTAGCTGGAGAGATTTACCAGCATGAGGATTAAGAAGGAGAAGGAAAAGCCCAATTCTGCTCATAGAAACTCCTCTGCATCGTATGGAGATGACCCCACTGCTCAGTCACTGCAGGACATCTCAGATGATCAAGTTCTTGTCCTCTTTGAGCAGATGCTGGTAAGCTGCCTTCCATGTGAGGTCTCCTTCCCAGTGCACACTTATGGGCATCTGTCTGTCTGTGGTGGCTGTTTTGAAAGGTGTGCTCTCCTAAGTTGATGTTTACTATTAAAACAAAACAAAACTAGGCTTAATGTAAAATGTTTTAATATTAACCCCATGAAATAATGGTTAAAAATGCAAGTACCAGTCCACAGGATTGGAATCTGAGTTAAACTTGAATATCGATTACTAACTACTTTGCTAATGTCTTCCTGGTGGTACTCTAGCCACAAAAGGGTGGTATGAGTGGACCAAACCCTGTGGTAGTGTGACCATCTTGAGCCTAAATCAGAGAAGATGAAGTGGGGAAGCATTTACATTGAGCTCTGTACAAAGAGTAAACTGAGGAGTACGAAGGTGTCATTTGCCTGAGGTCTCGTTTAGTGGGAATGTGGAAAGAGAGGGTTGACGCCAGCTTACTAATAGAAGGCCTTTGAGGATCGTATCTGAAGTCAGTGTAGTTGTTGAGGTGTATATATGGCTGTGACTTCCTTTGCTGTCCTTAGTGAGAATGGGGTCACTTTAGGTGGACGCCCTGCAATGGCCAGAATTAGTGATTAGGGCTCAGTATTCGGTCAGATTTTGTTGGTGTTGATTTTTTTTTTTTTTTTATGGCAGCAGTTCTCCAGTGCTGGGGAGAGGATGAGGTCAGCCTTCAATGCAGAAGACATTGTATATGCTTTCCTTTCAGTAATACAAAAGAAATTGTTCAACTGTATTATTATTTCCTAGGGATCCCTCAGAAGTGTGTGTGTGTGTGTGTGTGTGTGTGTACACATATGTTAAGGTATTCAGTGGTATATACCTAGCATGCAGGCATCGTACCAAGAATGGTGTCTGGGGATCTGTACTGAAATTAATTAAACTTTATCCCTGAGGAATTTTTATTAGTTACTATAACTTAAGCCTCTAGGAATCAGGAAAACATATTTGTTCACTAATGATTCACTGTATTTAACTCATTACTAATAATTTAGTGTTTCATAGTAAATATTAAACACTAAAAACTTCTAAGAGGCTGAGGGATCTCTATGAGTTCAAGACAAGCCTGGTCTACATAGTGAGTTCCAGGATAGCCTGAACTATGTAGTAAGATCCTGTCTCAAAAAAAAATCAAAAATACTTATAAGGCAATGTTTTTCCTCTGTCTCTTTGTTCCCTCACTTTGCTAGGTGGATATGAACCTGAATGAGGAGAAACAGCAGCCTTTGCGAGAGAAGGACATTGTCATCAAGAGGGAGATGGTGTCCCAGTATCTGCATACTTCCAAAGCTGTAAGCGCTAGGGCAGGTGCTCCAGGAGGCTGCGTCCTTACCCTGGGCCTGCTTATTTTGCTATTTTATAAACTGTTCGCTGTCTCTGTCAGTTCTGCTCTACCCTGTTCTGTAAGTCTACTCTTGACTGACCTCATATGGGTTGCCACCTTTCTGTGCTTTGTTTCTTGACTTAACACTTAAGTTCCTGGAATATGTTTGAGTTGTCACTCAGTTTGTCACAGTTTGGTTAAACTCATGATTGGGCCTAGTGTTTACTCACCTCTTTGTCTGCCTCTTTCCAGGGCATGAACCAGAAGGAGAGTTCCAGGTCTGCCATGATGTACATTCAGGAGCTGAGGTCAGGCTTGCGGGATATGCACCTGCTTAGCTGCCTGGAGTCCCTTCGAGTCTCTCTCAACAATAACCCTGTCAGGTAAGAATTCTGAGAAAACTACCAGAAACTAATGCGTAGTCCACTGGTGGTGACGATCCAAGGAGGCGGGGAAATATGAGGAAGGTCTGGATTGGGAGTCAAGAGCTTCTGGGGTAGATTTAGCGAATGTCCATTATGACTCACATTGACATTTGTCTTTAATCTGTTCCTTACAGTTGGGTGCAGACATTTGGTGCTGAGGGCCTAGCCTCCTTATTGGACATCCTCAAACGACTCCATGATGAGAAAGAGGAGACTTCTGGGTAAGGAATTCTGGGTCTTTATATTTTCTAGGTTGAGGGCCAGAGGGGACTTGACTTGGATATTTGCATTAAGGAAAAATAACAACAGTTAAAGTCAGAGTTGTGGACTAGGAGGATATGCTTTTGGATTAAAGAAAAGTTTATTGTCGAGGAGATTAGGGGATGAGATTATAGAGAGAGGAAGATATAGAGCAGTAAAGATTAGTCTCCAGTTCTTTTTCTGTTTGGAAAGGGCGTCTGATTTCATATTCAGCTGTGCTGTGATCTGGCCTGGGCCGTATCACATTGGAGATTTTTCGTGACCATATACTTGATTAGTTTGGGGTTAGCTTTATAGCAGTCTTCAGGGTGGGGATAAAGTCTGTCAATACCAGAAGCCATTTTAGTCTGCTATGGTGCGGAGGTGTCCACTACTTCTGGAATCTTCTTGAGACAAAATACAGTGATTGGATCTGTGTGTACCTAGAGAAAGTTAAGAGACTAGAGTTTAGTTTGCACATTTAACACAATTTTTAATATTACTGAGTTTCAAACTCGGGGCCTTGTATTTGCTGGGCAAGTATTATACAACTGAGTTATGTGCTAGCCCCAAATCGGCAGTTTTTTAATTTAATACTAAATTGTCAGATTACAAGGGTATTAGCCAGCTGATAACTTAGGGCTGTGCAACCTTTAGCATCACAGTGTAATGTCACCTTTGAGCATGTTGGACTCCCTTCATAACTGCCTGTTAGATTCTACTCGGCTTCCAGGGAAGGCATTCCTAATGTCCTTTGCAAGATTGAGCAATCATTAGGAAAGATGCATTAACATAAAGGGATGTCGCTGATTCTGTTTTCTGTTTTCTGCGTGTAGAAACTACGACAGCCGGAACCAGCATGAGATTATCCGCTGTTTGAAAGCTTTCATGAACAACAAGGTGAGAGTTCCCCCATTTGACTCCAGCCCTCATCTAGATCCTCATAATTTCTCCTTTGTTGGTTCACAGCTTTGACTCTCCTTTCCATAATGTAACGTACTTTACTGACTGCCACATGGATGAGCTTTTCCCTAGTTCTGACTTCTGATGCAGAGGGTAGGCTAAGTGTCCTTTTACTTTACGGCCTTTGATTAACCTTGCTAGTTGTTCGATCTGTAGTTGTTTGTTAGGGGTGTTTGCTTTATTTCCTTCCCTATTCTCTACATTAATTCTGTCCCAGCCCAAGTTTCCCTTAAGCTCGTTTGAACTCTTGTTGCTCCTGCCTCCACCTCCCAAGTGCTGGGATCACAGATGTGCACCACTGTGCTATTACTTCAGAATGCTCATTTCTGCTTCAGAATCCCACTGCATGGTTCTATTAAACTCCCTGTGTAGACCAGGGCAGCTTCAAATTCACAGGGTTCTGCCTCTGCCTCACAAGTGCTGGGATTAAAGGTGTCCACTATCACTCCCAATTTAGGATTCTTTTCCTACTCCATTTTGCCTTTGGATCCAGGGAGCCTGGAGTTATTGTTTGAGTAGAAATCTACTTTCTTTTCTATTTTGTTTTGCTATAACTAATCTCCTTAGGATGAGAGAAACAATAAAAATCAAAGGATTTTAATCTATGAAGATGTGAAATTCTGTTGTGTGTCTGTAATCATTTCTAGTTAGCTATTATTGGGAAAGTATTTTCTACTCCTGTGCTAGTTTAGTGTCCACAAAATGGGGTCTCAAATAGTAGAAATGGAATGTCTCAGTTCTGAAGGATGGAGTCCAAGATCCCATGTCAGCCAGAGCTTGGTGGGATAGTGCGTTCTGGGCTCCTCTCCTGCTTTTGGTAGCTTGCTGGCTCCTGCTCTAGATGCAGCATTCTCATTTCTGCTTCATGTTCTCTGGAGGTAGAGTTCTCCGTCCATAGGGACCAGGCATACTGGATTAAGAACCTACCTTACTTCAGTGTTATTTAGTTAATCTTATCTGCAACCACTATCCCAAGAGGTTACTTTCTAAAGCTCCAGGGGGGTTAACATTTTTACATGTATTGAGGAGATGACATTCTAGTCATAAAAAGTCCTAATCCTGTCCTTTTTTTTTTTTTTTTTTTTTTTTTTTTTCCGGAGCTGAGGACCGAACCCAGGGCCTTGTGCTTGCTAGGCAAGCACTCTATCACTGAGCTAAATCCTCAACCCCCTGTCCTTCTTTATATGTATAGTGGGTTGCCATTAAGCCTGCCTCCTTTGTTTTACCAGTTTGGAATCAAAACCATGTTGGAGACGGAAGAAGGAATCCTACTGCTGGTCAGAGCCATGGATCCTGCTGTTCCCAATATGATGATTGATGCAGCAAAGCTGCTGTCTGCCCTCTGTATCCTACCGCAGCCAGAGGACATGTATGTGCCTGGGCTATTTCCGTATTCTCATCTTACCATCTTCTTTAGGAGAGAGGAAAACGGAGTTGTGTAGATGTCCCCTTGGTCTTAGACACCAAGTCGTAAGGCCATAGTTCTTCTCAGAAGTGACTGTTAGACTCTTACAGGTAGAATTATCTGATCTTCCAAAATGCTCCAAACAGAAACTTTTTTGGTATCATCGTGATACTCCAAGTGGAAAGTTCCATACTGTGTGTGGTATTGCTAGCAACACTGTATAAAACTGCTGTCAAGCTATAAGGTATTTGAAACATATATGAATTTCATGTTTAGATTTGAATATTCTCAAGTTAATTCATTTTGTAAATGCAAATATTCTAAAATGTCTGTAAAAATGAATAATAAAACATGATTTAAAGCATTTTGAACAAGGATAGTCAACTTGTAGTAAGAAAAGATTGTAGCTGGCAAGATGATTCTGAGGAAAGGCACTTGCCTCAAAGCCTTGACTCTCCCAAGTTTGATCTTTCAGGATCTACATAGTAGGAGGGAATGGATCCCAGTAACTCTGTGCACACACCATGACACACATCACAACACATGCACACACACACACATGCACACACACACTCCATGTGTAATCTTTTAATTAAAAAAGAAAAAGACTAGTGAAATGGCTCAGAGGGTAAAGGCAATTGCTACAAAACCTAATGGTCTCCATTCCATCCCAGGGACCAGCACAGCAATAGGGAAAACTGATTCTTTTTTTTTTTTTCGGAGCTGGGGACCTAACCCACGGCCTTGTGCTTGCTAGGCAAGTGCTCTACCACTGAGCTAAATCCCCAGCCCCGGGAAAACTGATTCTTACAAGTCATCCTCTACTTTATGCACATGCATGTACATATCCATGTGCACACACATGTCCATGCACACACACACACACACACACACACACACACACACGAATTAAAATAATTTTAAACCTCCTAAATGATGAAAAAATGATGTGTCCACTGAAGTCCAATAGGGAGACAGAGAGATGGCTTAGAGATAAAGAAGAACACTGATTATTCTTCTAGGGACCCAGGTTCTATTCCCCTCAGCACCCACAATAGTTTGTTACTTCAATCCAGAGAATCTAATGCCTATTTCTCATATCTGGGCACCAGCCATGCACATAGTATACAGACATACAGACAGGCAAAAAAATCAGCATGCATTACATTTTAAATAAAAGGTATAGTCGGCTTATACCTTAGATAAGGTTATTATTGCTGTGCTGAAACACCATGACAAAAAGCAGCTTAGAGAGGGGAGGGTTTATTTATTTCTCTCATATTTCCATACAACAGTTCATCATCAAAAGCAGTGAGAACAGGAACTCTAGCAGAGCAGGAACCTGGAGTCAGGAACTGATGCAGAGGCCATAGAGGGAGGAGTGGGGCTTACTGGCTTCCCGTAAGCTTGCTTCCCGTAGCTTGCTTAGCCTGCTTTCTTATAGGATCCAGGATTATACACCTGGGGGTGGCCTCACTTACACTAGGCTGTGCTCTCCCATATCAGTCACTAATTAAAGAAAACACCTAATATTTGTCCATCTTCTCAGTTGAGGCTACTCCTTTTAGATGACTCTAGCCTGTGTCAAGTGGACATAAAACTCAGCTGTTACAGCTATCTGCTACATTAGTATTGTTTCACCTGGAACAAAGGTTTCCTTTTCTATTGTCATATATATGTTTAATTTTAGAAACAGACAAGAAGACAGTTTCTCTATGTAGCCCTGGTCGTCTGTCCTTGAACTCACCCTGTGGACCTTGAGTTAGCCTTGAGTTCACAGAGGTCCACCTGCCTCTGCCTTCTGAGTGCTGGGATTGTGTACCATCACTGTTAATAATAAGGCACATCTCATTATATAAATTAATCCAACAATATTATAAATGTATATAAATAAAAATTTAACAATTCATTTTCCCCCTGAAATCCTGCTTTGAAAAGAACCATTGCTAATGGCTTGGATAGAGTTCAGATAGTTTTTTCTAAGCATAAACATTCTATTTCCTTGATTCTTAGAAATCTTGCACTTTTAGAGCTGAGAAATGATAGTTTATGCCCATAAACCATTTCATATATAGAACAGGCTTTGTTTTCTTGGAAGTGTTGGTTTAAGAAAAGTAAAATATCATTATTTTCACTTCCCCCTCTCCACCCCCTGTGGAGTTTTGAAGGTAGAATTGTTTTGTAGTCGAGACTGGCCTCAGATTCATAGACCAGGCTAGACATATCTAGTACTCTTGTCCCACCCTCCTGAGTCCTGAAATTTCACATGTGTGCCACCACATCCAGCTTCAGCTTGGTTATTTTTATTTAACAGATTTTGGATATCATTTTCTTTTATTGGTACTTAATAGATTTACCTTACTATTTTTAGTGGCTATGTAAAATGTTACACATAGGTGTATAAAACGCTGATTTTGCCTTCTAGCTCATTTATTTAACATTTCTTCTGTCTCTAGACGTTAGGTATACTGAAGCAGATTCTGACCTCGCTGTGGGTGATAAGAATTTTTACCATTACCAAATGATGTCATAATAAACATGTCTATACATATTTTCTGTTACATTTGTGCGTTTCTGTTGGTAGATTTAGAATTGGACCACATGTAATACACATTAGAAATTGATGGTACTGTTAATATCAAATGGTCCTTAAAAAGTCAGATAACTTGTTTGTTTGTTTGTTTGTTTGTTTGTTTGTTTTCGGAGCTGAGGACCGAACCCAGGGCCTTGTGCTTGCTAGGCAAGCGCTCTACCACTGAGCTAAATCCCCAACCGCAAGTCAGATAACTTGTATTTCACAGCTCAAAGACTTTAATTTTGTATTCGTGAGTAGAAGTCTAGGGATGGAGTTTAGGAAATTATTCTCTCCAAAGAGAGTCAGTTGCATTTATCAGTTTCTGGTATCAGTTGGGGTTAAGAAACTAATTTGAGAAATCTGAGGCACTGGTGGTGTCTTGTTTCCTAATTGGTTTGTTCCCTGTCACATTTCCCCATGCCTGTGTTAGTGCACCTAGCCAGTTCTTTCTGTTTTCTTGGCAGGAATGAACGAGTTTTAGAGGCTATGACAGAGAGAGCTGAAATGGAAGAGGTTGAACGCTTCCAGCCACTGCTGGATGGGTTAAAAAGTGGGACGTCTATTGCACTCAAAGTACGTATGTACCCTAAAACCTCTCCAACAGTAGAATAGAGTAGAATTCAAAATGGAAAGACCAGAGTTCATTTACCCTTCATTTTTCTATGGTATGGGAAATTGAACCTAGGGCTTTGCTTAAGCTGGGTAACTCCCCTATTACTGAACTACCACTGAGCAAGGCACTGGAGAACCCTTTTTAATTTTTTATTTCAGGATATTTTAATTTTGTTTTATAGCCTGGACTGGCCTCAAACTCATTATATAGTCCAGGCTAGACATATCTGATCCTCTTGTCCTAACCTCCCAATTGCCCAGGCTAGTCTTGGAGATCTTCCTCCCTTCCAAGGCACACAGGTCTACACCACCAGGTTAGTGTCATTTGGCTTTGTAATAGAATATATGGAGGCTGGAGAGTTGGCTCATCAGTTAAGAGCATATACTCCTCTTCAAGTTGAGTTTCCAGCACCCATGTCAGACAGCTCACAGCTGCCTGTAGCTCAGCTCCAGGGGTATTTGATACCTCTGGCCTCTTTGAGCACTGGCATGCATGTGTGCATACACACACACAGACACAGACACACACACTCACACACTAATGCACATAAAGTTGAAAATAATACAAATTTTAAGTCTTTATTAAAATATGTAATGTTCTCAGCTATACTTTTTATATTTTAGGTGTTTTTCCTAAAGGAAAATGATTTTTTTCTCTAAAAAACAGAGAACTACCTTTCTCCTTGTGATGTTGGTGGGATAAACCAGCTACTTATTAGTACCTTAGGAAAATGGAGGTTCTGTAGTAACATGTTATGTCCTTGGATTCATTTAAAAGCCTAAATTCTCCAGAGTTGTGTTCAGCGAGGTTTTGTTGCTCTAGTATGAACTTCCTCTCTGTAGTTTTTATTCTGTATCTTTTATGGAGCTCCAGAGTGTATATAAATAGGGGACTCCTTATCCATAAGGTTGACGGCTGACGTAGCAGCTGAATTTGCTTGTTTCAGGTGGGATGCCTACAGCTGATCAATGCTCTCATCACTCCCGCTGAGGAACTTGACTTCCGGGTTCACATCCGAAGTGAGCTGATGCGCTTGGGACTGCATCAAGTGTTGCAGGTAAGATGGAACCTTTCCTTAGGAAGGCTGCACTTCCCTCCTGCTCTTCCAGCCCTGGTCATCTCTGAGATGATTCTGGTTTTCAACTTAAACACCAGGTTGAAAGGCTTGGATTTGGGTTCTCTCACTACTTGCTGTCATTGGCAGGAGCTTCGAGAGATTGACAATGATGATATGCGAGTACAGCTCAATGTGTTTGATGAACAAGGGGATGAAGATTTCTTCGATCTGAAGGGACGACTGGATGATATCCGCATGGAGATGGAATATCCTTTTATGACTGATGACTGAGTTCAGGACAGATGATACATTTACTTACAGACTGAATGTATGGAATAGTCTGGAGAGTGATCACTTAGAATAAGGCCTAAGACTGGGAATGGTGGCACATGACTTGAATTCGTCTCCTAGCACTTAGGATCTCTTTTGAGTTTGAAGCCAGCCTGGTCTGCATAGTGAACTCCAGGCCAGGCCAGCTAAGCCTACACAGTGAGAGTCTGTCTCAAAAAAAAAAAAAAAAAAAAAAAAAAAAAAAAAAATATATATATATATATATATATATATATATATGTGTGTATATATATATGTGTGTATATATATATATATATATATATATATATATATAATACATAAAGCTATGTCTACATATTGCTGTTGGCTTTATTTACTTCAGCATAGACCAGGAAAGCTAGGAAAGGTGATTTCTTTAACATCAAGGCATCCATCAGCCTGTCACTCAAGTGCTAACGTAACATGTTTAGCCATATTGCTCTCACGTCCCAAAGTGTCCATCCAAATCTCTGTACACCTCCTACAGCACGATATCTTCCTGAGCTGTGGGGTGGTATGCAGAGCCCTCTGGACTGACAAGCAATAATACTATTACACAGTTGCCTACCTGCCACAAGTGACTTTGATGTGGTTCTATTTTTAGTTTCTTCAGTATGTATACTAGGATCCTGTGTTTGTGGACAATGCCACTCTTGGTTGAATGAACTAGTGATGTTTTAGGAACAGCTGTTGTAGTAGAAGTGGTATCTTGATACCCTCTGTTGGTTGACAAGAAACCTGTCAAACATCTTCTAATTACTTGATTTCCTTAGCCTGTCCTTTTTTCTACTGACTTTGGTGAAGTTTTCCAGATTATTTTAAACACAGTGAAAGATTCCAAGGCAGAACCACACTTCCTGTCTATCTTGCAGCATCTCCTGTTGGTCCGAAATGATTATGAAGCTAGGTAAGCTGATAATGTTGCATCTAAGTGGAAAAGCAGCATCCTTAAATTCAAAGATTGTTCTAGAAAGGTAAAAAGAAATGAAAAAAGACTGTAGATTAGATTCATTAGTCACAGATATAAAGGAAATTATCAACAGCTTGATTAACATACCAACTGCTTTAATTCAGTTGAAAGGTACCTCTTTGGATAGGTAATTGTGTATAAAGTAAAATGTCCTTAGGAGGAAGTGGGTAAGTGGGCTGAGGATGACAACAAAGAGATGGAAACTTAAAGTTGTTTCTGCTTTCTTGGAAGTAGAGATCGGCCGTTGCATGACAAGGATCATAAGGCTGGAGTCCAGCCTGGGTGTTGGGAAGCTGTGTACTGGCGGATGGAGAGACGGCTCAGTGGTTAACTAAGCATGCATGCTGCTCTTGCACAGGACCCACCAGTTCCCAGCCCTCACATTAGCCACACAAACCTCCTGTAATTCTGTGTGACACTTGTGACCTCCATGGCACTTTTATACATGTACACAGATACACGCAAAGAAAAAGAAATTAAGTGAGTGCATGTGTGTATGCACATGCATGTTAGCATTTATGTGCTTGAGGTTGAACTCAGCATGTTCCACATGCTCAGTACATGTTTTACCACTGAACTGCAGCCCCCAACCTGTAAGAGCTTTTGGGTATCTGAAGGAGAGAATGAAAGCTGATCTAGAGAGGAGAATTTGCTAACACAGCAGTAAGGCTTCAGTTAGCTTCATCAAAGCTCTTCCTGGAGTGTTTATCCATAATTCTTTTTTTCTTTTTTCCGGAGCTGAGGACCGAACCCAGGGCTTTGCGCTTGCTAGGCAAGCGCTCTACCACTGAGCTAAATCCCCAACCCCTTCCATAATTCTTTTTATTGTCAAAGCCACTAACTCTTCTTGATCCAGAATACTTCTGGAAGATACATTTTTTATTTCTGTTTGATAAATTTGTTTTGTTTCTTTCATAGGCCGCAGTACTATAAATTGATTGAAGAATGTGTTTCTCAGATAGTTCTACACAAAAATGGAACTGATCCTGACTTCAAGTGCCGGCACCTGCAGATTGATATTGAGGGGTTGGTTGGTAAGCGTGCTTTTCTACCCAGCTCCTCAGAACACTCAGCACTTGGACCTTTTGTTTTCATCGTTCAGTGAAACTTTCAGAGAAATCCTTCTAGTCTCTATTTCAGTTCTTTCTCAGTACACCCTCTTTGCTGGCATTGTTTCATCCTAAGTTTATTTCAGCACAGTGAAAATCTTGCCTTTTTTTTTTTTTTTTTTTTTTTTTTTTACAGGGACTTCAGGTATTTTCTGACTCTGCTGGTCTTAGAAGCACAAATGTCACACAAAGGCATCCTTCGTGTGATTTCTTTACCTTGCACTTTGAAATACTAGGCTAAGGGCCAGCATGGTGGCAATAAGTAGATGTGCCTGCATGTGGGCCTGAGGACCTGAGTTTGTGCCCCAGATTCTGTATGGTGGCAAGGAAGAACCACTTTTGATAGTTGTCATCTGACTTGCACACATGTGACATATACATACATAGACACTAAATACACACAAAATATGAAACAACTATATAAATAAAACTTAGAGGAAATTGTAAATTGTACTTAACTGAAACTCACATTTCTTGGTCTAGTGCTAGTGCAAACCATTAGGAGTGGCGTCAGCAACCCAAGTGACAGAAGAGTGCCCTTGAGTGTGTTTGAGGCTTAGGAGCAGAGACATCAACTTCGGCACTGAGACTTGACTTACTGCATTGTTTTCAGATCAAATTGCTTTTTCTTTTCAGATCAAATGATTGATAAAACGAAGGTGGAAAAATCTGAGGCCAAAGCTACAGAGCTGGAAAAAAAGGTGTGTATGAAGGCATAGGACTAGAGTTACCTTATGTGTGAAACTTGGGTTCATTCTCTAGCATCATCCACAAATATGTGTATATGTAACACACACACACACACACACACAAATAAATTTGGGATATATCTTTTTTCTTTGAAGATAATTAAGTTTTTTTGTTTTTTTTTTTGATATTTGAGACAGTATTGTCTATGGTATTTTAAAAGCATCCAGAATCCTAAGGTTCCTAGAGGAAAGTCTTTTTGTTAGTGGAAAAGGGGGTATTGGTGTGAAATGAGAAGCTAGAGGTGGTCTTGTGTAGTGTTTGGGCCACCAGACAAGACAGCAAAGACAGATGGTATTCTATGTAAGTGTGCATCTCAAGTTACTCCTAGGACTATAGGAACTGGAGTACGACTCAGTTCCTTTTATCATCTCTGTAGTACTTAAGGATTCCTTTTGTGGTTGGAATTGTGCACTGTAGCTGTCCTGGTTTATGTTAGTTAGGGTTATTATTGCTGTGACAAAAAGATTTTTGAGGGAGGAAAGGGTTTATTTCTTTCACATTTCCATATAAATGTTCATTATCTAAAGCAGTGAGGGCAAGAACTCATGCAGGGCAAGAACTAATGCAGAGACTGTAGAGGGGTGCTCCTTACTGGCTTGCTCCCCATGGTTTACTCAGCCTGCTTTCTTATAGAACCCAGGACTACAGGGATGGCCCCCACCCACAATGGGCTGGCCCCTCCTACATTGATCACTAATTAAGAAAATGCCTTATGGGGGTTGGGGATTTAGCTCAGTGGTAGAGCGCTTGCCTAGGAAGCGCAAGGCCCTGGGTTTGGTCCAGCTCCGGAAAAAAAAAAAAAAAAAAAAAAAGAAAAATGCCTTATAGCTGAATCTTACGGAGGCATTTTCTCAGTTGAGGCTCCCTCCTCTCTGATGATCTAGCATATCAAGTTGACATAAAACTAGCTAGGATGTGGTTAAAGGTCTTTCATGTCTTAGGTTAGGTGGCTTGGTTGTTAGCTATTAAAGTAGGAAAACTGAAAATGATATCTCATTCTCTTTTCTTTTAACTTTGATGTTAGGGTCTTGCTTGTTAACAATCTTGCTGTTCTGCCCTTCTCAAGGCATTACTTGGGAGGTGGTCAGTGAATAGGGCAGGTGTTGGGACAAAATAGTAAGTTATAGGGACTGTGACTTATGATTATAGGGATTATCACTTATTCCTTAATGGAATGGAGGGTATCCTAGCTTGCTTTGTGTTGTGGTGATCAGCACCAGGACCGACAGTGACTTGGAGAGAGGAACGGTTTATTTCTTCTTACACACCACAGTCTGCCGTCAGGGAAGCCACGGCTGGAGCTTGAAGCAGAAGCTAGAGGAATGCTGCTTACTATTCTCTTCCCATTGGCTTGATCAGCTACCTTCTTTACATACCCCAGGTCTACCTGCCTAGGGATTGCACAGCCCATGGTAGACTGAACCCTCCTGCAGCAGCTAGCAGTTAGGACGATGGCACACAGACAGGAACCACAGGACAATCTGATTCGAGCAATGAGTCATTTGAGGTTCCCTCTCTCAGGTGACTCTAGGTTGTGTTAAGTTGACAGCTGAGGCTAAGACCGAAAGCTTCCTGGGAGCCTGAGCTGTGTTTTCTCTTTCCCTCCCCTTCCTTAGTTGGACTCAGAATTAACAGCCCGGCATGAGTTACAAGTAGAAATGAAAAAGATGGAAAATGACTTTGAGCAGAAACTTCAGGATCTTCAAGGAGAAAAGGATGCCTTGGATTCTGAAAAGCAGCAGATCACTACACAAAAACAAGACCTGGAAGCAGAGGTGTCCAAGCTGACAGGAGAGGTAATGTTGAGCAGGGATGGCAGCGCGCCTGCAGCGCCCTCTACAGCTCAGCTCTGCTGGCTCTGTAGCTTCCCGATGGTGCTAGATCAGATGGTGCATGTTTCTGACAGTCATTTACTATTTTTAGTCTTGTTTTGGGAACAAATAATATGTAAGACAAAAATTTAGAAAATAACAGAAAAGTGTAAAGTGTTGTAAAAATATAAAAATAAAAAAGTATCTTTTACGCCCACTTGGTCTACACCGCAGTGCCCCAAAATATCTGCTGGATATCTTAAGTTTCAGTCAGCAAAGCGTCTCACCCGATCTGCTCCACACACTGCCGAAGGCCTTTCTCTGAGCCTGGCAGCAATCTCTCTACCTCTCTAGTTCCCAAGTCAGGTTTCCATGCCACAAACACATCCCAACTCTGTGGTGACCCAGACCAGCCGCCACACACTTTCTTACACTTAAATCGCTATATGAAAGAACACACAACACAATAACCTTTGGCTCAATTGATGATATAATTGCCCATCTAAACATACAAAGCCCAATACACATCCATCCCTTAAGAACATTAATAACAACCTGTAAATACACAGAGCGGAATCTTAACGTCACCTGCCATATTGTCCTGCCACAGCTTCTCTCCCTGTCCCTCCCTCCTTTCTGTTCCAGTCTCCTCCTCTTCCTTCAAACTTTTCTCCCACCCATCCTTCCTTCTAGTCCAATGACAGGCCTCCTTCTATCTTGTACCTGCCTTACCTGTGACATCATCCCACAGTAAAGAATGATAAAAGTTACTTACAGCAGTATCCAGAAATAACTAATACATTTAGGGGTAAACACTAAAATGTTGACTCGCTTTCCTGTCTAACTTAGTTTATGCTTCTGACAACTTCACTCTCTTTGCTCTGCACTTACAAATGCTTAGACGACTTGCAGTCCTTCTGCCTTGTTTGCACAGTTGTGGGGCTGCCTGCATGTACTTCAGTTTTATACGGAATAAACTCAAAGCACACTTAAAATAAGAACACAAAGACTTGAGTTCCAGTTTTGTGACTTTGAGAAGAGTCTTGTGATCTTGTGATCATTCAGTCTATCTGTAGTTAAACAGAAATTTGGGTTAAGTGATTTTTAGGTCCTTTCCAGCTCCAGTCGTCCTTGAAGTGGGGTCAGAAGTACTTACTTGTGTGTTGCTTCTTTAGGTTGCCAAGCTGTCAAAAGAACTAGAAGATGCCAAGAAGGAAATGGCTTCTCTCTCTGCTGTGGCTGTTGCACCTTCAGTTTCTAGTAGTGCTGCTGTTCCCCAAGCCCCTCCTCTGCCTGGTGACTCAGGCACTGTTATTCCACCTCCCCCACCCCCACCCCCTCTCCCTGGAGGTGCCGTCCCACCCCCTCCTCCTCCTCCTCTGCCTGCAGGTACTGGTATCCCTCCACCTCCTCCTTTACCTGGAGGTGCTTGTATATCCTCTTCCCCACAGTTGTTTGGCAGTACTGCCATTCCCCCACCTCCTCCTTTGCCTGGAGCTACTGCCATCCCCCCACCTCCCCCTTTGCCTGGAGCTACTGCCATCCCCCCACCTCCCCCTTTGCCTGGAGCTACTGCCATCCCCCCTCCTCCTCCTTTGCCTGGAGCTACTGGTGTACCACCACCTCCTCCCCCTTTACCTGGAAGTGTTGGTGTTCCCCCACCCCCTCCCTTGCCTGGAGGACCAGGACTGCCTCCTCCTCCTCCCCCCTTTCCTGGAGCACCTGGCATTCCCCCCCCACCGCCTGGTATGGGCGTGCCTCCACCTCCCCCCTTTGGATTTGGGATTCCTGCAGCCCCAGTTCTGCCATTTGGATTAACCCCCAAAAAAGTTTATAAGCCAGAGGTGCAACTCCGGAGGCCAAACTGGTCCAAGGTAAGTTTTTCTCCTTGAGTAGATTTTAAGCTACTTTACTTGCCTTATGTTTTGTGCATGGGTAGGCTACACAATGTTAGGACTCATCTGCCCATTCTTAAGTTCTGTATTTTTGTTTATATAACATCTATATTTCAGACGTTACCACAGAAAGATCTGTGGGCCCTGCGTGAATATGTCTCAATTAAATGTAACCTCACTTAAGAAATACATTTTGCCTTTTCTCTGATCATATGAGCACCATGGTAACTTAACATTTAACATTTTATTTTACTAGGGTGCAATTGATGGAAATTGTGCTCATAAACCCTGTGGTCTGGTCAGTCTTTTGCTTCTAAAAACTAAGTAAAACATAGCCAGATAGAGCAAGGTACATTGGAAATAAGACTTTAATGCTTCTGAAACTAGAAGGTTTGGGGGCAGGAGGAAAATCAGCATAACTATTATTCTTGATTCTTGACTAATTACCAGTGAGCAGACCAGAAACATTATCTCCTGATCCCCCATGAAGGGCACAGCTACTGTCGGATTCTCAGTCAGTCACAGGGTAGTCACCATTGTTGAGAATTAGAGTTCCTTCTGTTGGATCTTAGTCACTTTTGCAGCATAGGGTGTTCAGAGTTGAGCCGCATAGCTCTCATCACAGGTCTCTTCCTACAGTTCGTGGCTGAGGACCTTTCCCAGGACTGCTTCTGGACAAAGGTGAAGGAGGACCGCTTTGAGAACAATGAACTATTTGCCAAACTTACCCTTGCCTTCTCTGCCCAGACCAAGAGTGAGTGCCCTCCTTTTAAGTTCTAGACAGGGAGAGCCTAACATTTCCCTTAAGTGGGTTCCCTTGCTTTTCCCTTCTCTGGGTAAGGGTAGAAAATGGAGTGTTAGGATGAAGAGACGTTGTTTTTCATTCCCAAGAGAGAGCAAAGGTTCTTGTATTATGGGGTTCCTGGGCTTAGGAAAGAGAATTGTTACTTGTAAATATTTTGTGTCTGTATAACTAACAGGGATATAAGACTAAGGGACCAAAAGCTCAGGTTGGGCCCATTTTGATAGTTATATCGAATGGTTTATGCTTCTGTCTGAAAGTGTCATGTCCAGATAGAGTATTTAGTTAGTAGGGGTTGGCAAGTACCTTTGAGAGGTTGGGTGGCTAAGCTACAAACTGTTGTTGGTAACCAAGAACCATGTGTAATTCCTGTTCTTTCTTTCCACTATTTGATGCTTTCCCTCCTGGCCCTTGGCTTCTGCAGCTTCTAAAGGTAAGAATGCAAAAGAGCCTTTTAGTTGGTCGGTTGAGTACTAGAGAAAAGGATTAGATAAATGTAAAGGAATTTCCCTTTTGAAGGTGGAAGTTAGAGATTGAAGGGTGGTTGATTTGCTAGTTTTTTTTCCCCTTTCCTCCCTAGAGCTGCAGAAGACCAGCATTGACAGTGCTACAAGGGAGAAAGTTGGCTTAAGTGGCCACTTCATAAACTGACTATCTATTTGGCCCACAGTGAAGTCTTAGGAGACAGTAGATTGTGTTTCATATGTGCAAGTACAAACTGAATAGTTAGAGAGCTTTCCTAAGGTTACATTAACCAGATCCAGGTGCTGTGACTTCTAGCCTATGGTTTCCTTATAAATAATAATAATAATTCCTCTTCATCTTTTTCATCTTCCTCCTCTTCCTCTTCCTCTTCTTCCTCCTTTTCCTCCCCCTCTTCAGTGTGCATGCCTTTATTTTAGAACTTTAGAAGGAAGGGGTTGAACTCTTAAAATTTGAGAAGTAGGGAGGACCCAGACATGTACAGTGTAGCAGCAAGGTTTACTTTGTTTTCAATGATTGGGACTGCACAAGGACATCAGTGAGAGCCTTGGTCCTTAATACCTTCAGAAGTAGTTCTAAGTGCTAAGCCGAGTACTGAGCCAGTTCACTGTGCTGTGTTGGAGGCTTGGGAGCTGAAAAGTGAACCCAGATTTATGTGCGAAATACTCTGCACTGAGCTACAGTTCTCATTACTGAAACACGTGTTTCCAAACCTCTGTCTAAAACACTAATGGTACAAGAGAATGAGATAAATACACACTATTCTGCTATGAATAATAGCTCACAAGTGACATGGAGATATGGGCTAAATAACATTCTAAGCCTCCTAGTAAGTTCAAATTTATGACCTTGAAGTTTATGGCTTTGCTTCACAGAAGTTTGTGCTTTTCCTGTGACCCTGGGAAAGCTTAGAAACCTACAGAGACTGCATTATTACAATGCTGCAGAGATTAGCATTGCTTTGTTTAGGCACAGACATCCATTGTTGGCAGTGATGTCTTGTGAGGGCAGGCAGAAACTTAGATTAGGGAAAGCCAATTAGATACTGTTGTAACATATTCAACTCTTAACAAAACTGGTCAAGGTGAAGAGATAAGCCATGCTTATCTAGTGTGGTGGAGGCCTTGACAAAGTGTTTTCAGCATAGTAGCTGGTCAGTATTAATAAGGAATTAATAAGGAATTCTGTAGACACAAGATTTTCTTTCTTTTTTTTTTGAAAGGTTTATTTATTTTGTGTGTACATTGTAGCTGTCTTCAGACACACCAGAAGAGGGCATCAGATCCCATTACAGATGGTTGTGAGCCACCATGTGGTTGCTGGGAATTGAACTCAGGACCTCTGGAAGAGCAGTCAGTGCTCTTAACCTCTGAGCCATCTCTCCAGCCCAAGATTTTCTTTATATCACATTATTTCTTTACATTCTAAGCCTGATTTTCTTTCTGCTATTTGCTAAGTGTATCTGTATCCTCTATATGTTCTACTGATACATAAAAGTTCAGTGAAGAAAAACAATCTACCCTACACACCTGCTTCCTATATACTCTAAGGTGCCTCCAACCACAGCTTTATTAACTAAAGTTCAAAATATGTGTACCTCTGCTGAGACTTTTGACATCCACCTACAATCCCAGTTTCTGAGGACAATGAAGCAGGAGAATTGCAGTTCATGACTAGTAGGCAGCTTAAGGGCAGGAACGTTTAAGTGGTAGAACACGTGCCCTGGATTCAATCCCTCGTACCACAAAGGAAGGGAAGGGAAACAGGGAGAACGTGTGCACCTTTTATTAAAAGAAAGAAATGTGTGTTAAGATGGATGTGGCTGGTTCTCTTTCAGATTTAGTTTCTTGTTTCTAAGCTTTTTTCTTCCTGTAAATCGGGAATTTACCAAATTCATCCCTTGCTGGGAATGTATAGGATTTGGATTTGATAGGTACCTCCCTGTCACTTTCTCACTTTGTTGTGATCAGCAAGGAGTCTTCTATTCGGGACTCTGCTGATCCTACTTTTAACTCCTTGGGAACATATCTAGTATTTAAATCCTATTTTCTTCTTTATTAAAAGAAGCAGTGTCCAGTTAGGCTTAGGTCAAGTCCAGCTTCATTCTACAGCTTGTTGCTGTTGATGGAGACTTCAGAATGTGGGCAGCAGCAGGGAGGCTGGCTTGTCTGTTCCTCCTGCCCTGCTTTGTTTTGGCTTTAGGCTTTGGTAGGAGCCTGTTGAGAGTCAGTAATCTTCCCCAACAAGGACAGAGGGTATTTGTCATTTCCCCGTAACTCTCTTCTGCCCACTAGGTGGCACTCCCCCAATTGTATCTTTATTAGTGTTTACAATATTTTTTTTGCTGTTACTGGCTGACCTGGAAGTCACTGGGAACTTGTCCCTCTGGGTCCTGAGTGCTGGGGTTACAGGTGTCAAACACTATGCCCAGCTAGTGTTAGGGAATTTCATACCTTCTACTGTTTAAACCTCTAGAAACAAGATCGTAAGCGCTCACCCCTGGTCAGTGAGTCTTTTGGCAGGAAGACGTCTGTTTTGTCCATTTTTAGTTGTGTATTAGAAGCAGAGGTACTGTGCACACACCCACTGGGGGTTGTTAGCTTTTCCTTATTAGCTTGCTGTGGATTTTGAGTAGGGCAAGACTGTTGGCACAGAGCACTTAGGAAGTTCCTTGTGATCTATAACCAAAAATATACCTGTTATCTGGGTCTTAAGGGATCCAGTTTATGCTGGATAATTCACTTACATGTATTTTGTGTTGTTGGCTCTCTGAGCTGTGGTGTAGAAACGAGCCTGTAAGAATTCTTTCTTATACTCTGACGTATATTGAGGAGCTACAGAATTTGATATTGTGCTGTTTTTTGTTGCCAGGAAGCTCCACACTTCTCCATCTCTCATATTTCAGATCCTGTGCATCTCAAATATTTTGTTGTGCTCCTTAGACTTCACTGTTGTATGAATGATGTGAGATGAGGCACTGCTTTCCCTTTTGGCCTCTTGTCTTTTTCTTCTGTTGTCCTCACCACAGTGGAACAGAAGTCAGGTGCTGCCCACTTTGTTCTCTGACGTCTCTTTCAGACACCACTAGAGCTCAACAGTGTGGAATCTGACAGCGGTTCGTATCACCCACTTCCCTTGTGGCAGCATCTATCGACTCTGTTACTCTTGAGATCTGGCTTGAGATTCTGGCCATTCTTCATTCTTCAGTGCTACAATATCATTCTCAAAAATTTACTTAGTGGGTCCAGGATGTGTGCACATGTGGTCACAGGACAACTTTCAGGAGGTACCGTATCAGACTCAGATAGTCAGACTTACTGAGCCATCTCACAGCCCTGAATTCCCCAGTTCCTATGTAAAGGGTTGTGATTCTACTAAGATTCCTGCTGCACATGTCCCAGTTTCTGATCTTAACCTCCACCCTTCCTCACCTGTTCTTTCCCATGCTCTTTATAAATAACTATAGCCCTTCCAGAAGCTCACTGGTTTACCACCTGCGCTGGTCCTGTCTGCTTCCCCATGCTCCATTTACAGTACTGAAGAGCAAAACCGGGGCCTCACACATGCTAGTCAAGTGTTTACTACTGACAATGTGTCTACAGCCCGTTCTCCTCCTCTTTTATTATTATCGTGACCTCAGCAAAGCTCTGGGCACACTGGAACTTTCAGCCTGTTCTTCACCTTGACAACTTCACTCCTCACCTAAACCTCCATGGCTACACATAATAATCATTCCTCTGGTATTTTCTCTCATCGAGGGCCTCTCTCATCTCATCATGTTTGATTGGCAGAACCATGATTCTTGTGATTTCTATCCTGTGCACTGGATCTGTAGCTGTGTATCTCTGAATAGTACTCGAAGAGACCACACACTGGGGCACGCTTTCTTAGTAAGTGTTCTTAGTTTTATCTCATTGTCTCTGCTTGCTCCTCATTCTCCTCTACTCAGTCTGTTCTATTGTTTGGCACTTAATACAGTTGTGTTTTACTTATTTTTATGTATTTTTTCGTTTGATTTAGTTAGTTTTTAATATAGGGTCTTGTGATTCCCATACATACCACAGTCCAGTCCAGCCTCACACTGTGCAGCCCAGGTTGACCTCAAACTCAGTCTTTGTGCTCTTCTCTAAGCTGGCACATGCTATCCCACTGACCTTTAAGCAATCCTGGTTTTTTGCACTTGTGGTGCACTTGTACCACAAGCTTATACCACCATGTTCCCCATTTTCTGTCTTCTCTGTCCCTGTGGTCCTATCCAAAGGCGGTTCCTGAATGAGAACCATCACTGCCACAAATGTAGAATACCCTGAAAATTTACAACAGTCTCCCTCCTTCTCTGTGGTGACCATGCTTAACCATCCATCCCTCTTATGTACACGCTATTTACGTAATTAATTCAGATTTAGTTGCTGTAAAAAAAATCAAGGGACACTTCAAACAAAACCTTATTGAAAAATTAAGAAGCAGTTATAGTAATTGCGTAAACATACTTGTTTTTACAGCAAACTGATTCCATATGGTAAATACTGTTCAATATTTTGTGTAACATCCTTTACCATCTCATGTCATATATAAATTTGCCTCACTTTTTTAAGTTTCTTGTTGTCTATTAGATTATTTCAAATGGACAGTTGTAGTCTGTCATATAAGAAAAGTTCTATACATAACTGAGCCCTCCTTCTTGAGGATTTTGTTTCAGTATTTTACAAGCATGACCACAGGAAAGTCCTGTTTGTATACTTTATATCTCTGCATAGTGGTTTCGGAAAGGTGAAGTTTGTACCCATTCATACTCCCACCAAAAGTAAGAAATGGTCAGAATTTCTGGTGAGGGAAAATATATCCTGTTTTAATCTCTTTATCATGAAATTGCAGCAAAGGTTTTCTCTCGTACACCAGCTCCTTCCTTGTCTGTACATCGACACTGGTGAAAGCAAAGTCCACTTCCGGTCTCAATTTCTGCTTCTGTTACTTCTCTCCCCGCTTTCTTTGAATTTGCTGTCCTTGCACAGCCAATCATAATCTCTGATTCTTGTTTCCACAACTTTCTATGGGCTTTTGTTGCTGTTTTTGGCTGAGTTAGGTTTTTTCCTCTTTATTTTAGGTACCCAGGGTCAGATAGGAGAACCTGATGCTTTCTTACAGCCAGTGCTTGGGAGCTTAAACTAGGTGGAAAAGTTTGTAATTTTTGCTTAAAGGCTTGGTCACATTTACTAGTAGAGATTTAAGGGAAGGTGTCATCAGGTTAAGATAATTTAACTTGAATTCCTTCTAAACTGCAGGGATCTGAGAATCTGTCAGCTGTAGTGCTCTTCTCCTTTTCGCCACCAGATGGCACATGGAACGCCCTTATTTTTGATGTGTCATTGTGACGCTGGGTTGTGATGCAGGCACGCTAGAGAGCAGCCTCCTGCCGCTGTTGGGACATACAGACTGCTACGACACTGCCCTCTGCCGGCCAGGAGGTTTATTTGTAAGCTGTTCAGTAAAATTAGAACAAGATGCTGCCTGTCAGATTTTACCCTTTTACAGAGGGATCTCGTTCCTGGGTGCAGTTAGAATCTTGCTTCTTCTTAAGAGTGAGATCATTGTTTCTTTGGGAGTCCTGAGGCTGGATAGAGTTTGCTTTTTAGACTGATAGCCTCATGAAATCATAACCTTCCTTTCAGGGGGCTTAAAGGGAGGCCTAGTGTAGTGAATTTTGTACATATATATTCATAATCAATATCTGTCAAAGTTTTTACTGAAAAACTACTTCAAACATTAGAACTCATCCACTGCTTACATATTTTTTAAAAGACTTTACTGTCTGATAAATTCCGGTGTTTGCCTATATTGCAATATTAGAGATAAGCACAAGCTGAAACTGTTATTCAAACCCAGATTATCATCTGACATTATAGACCTTTTTTTTTTTTTTAAATACATTGGTGTTCTGCCTCCATGGATGTCTGTGTGAGGGTGTCTTATCTCCTAGAACTGGAATTACAGACAGTTGTGAGCTGCCATGTGAGTGCTGGGACTTGAACCTGGGTCCTTTGGAAGAGCAGTCAGTGCTCTTAACCGCTGGATTATCTCTCCAGCCCCATTTTTTAAGGGCCTTTTCAGTATATTTACTGCCATTTGACTATTTAAGTGTCCATTAGTGTCATGCAGTCTCAAGCATTAGTGTGCGTAAAGGTTTGAAGAGGGGCATTTGCAGTTAGAACTACTGGTTCTGTCTCCAGAGAACATGAGTAATGAATCGTGCAGAACATGCATTCTAGCACACAGATTATGGTTTGGCTTGGTGCTTACTCAATGTTCATTTTTCTTCTCTGTCTTTCCACTGTCTGCCAAAAACTAGAAGCTACTTTCCACTATTATTTTAGTAGCATCCCATTGCCTGTATCAGAATAGCTGTACATGTTATCTGGTCCTTAAGGTGGTAGTATGAAATTAGAAAACAGGGTTTTTTTTTTCCTTCTACTGACTGCTGATAGACATTATTTAGGTATTTGTTTTTATAAATTTATTTTTTTGCTATTCTTCCTTTTGGATCTCAGAAGCATCATAGAAGGATTTTTTTTAAAATTTTATTTCATGTATATGAGTACACTGTAGTTGTCTTCAGACACAACAGAAAGGGACATCAGATCCCATTTCAGATGGTCGTGAGCCACCATGTGGTTGCTGGGAATTGAACTCAGGACCTCTGGAAGAGCAGTCAGTGCTCTTAACCTCTGAGCCATCTCTCCAGCCCATAGAGGGATGTTTTGAAGTTCCCTGGGGTCAGCGAAGATTTGAAAACTTGCGATTAGAAGTTGAGTGGGTTGGAGAAATGGGTGCAACAAAGGAATTGTAGAAACAGGAGGACATCAGTATGGGAGAGTGCGGGGGGCCCTGCAGGCATAGTCCCTGAGCAAGATTGGCTACACTCTTACTGTGGAGATCTGGAGAGCAGGGGTGTTGTCCTGAGAAAGAACAAGGTCTCTAGGAAGCATGGTAGAACTAGGCTGTGCTACATATTGGAGCACTCTTGCTATCTGTTGGAACCAAAAGCTGCTACCTTGGGAAAGCACACTGATCTGAAGGACCATAACGTTATACTCTATAAGAATTCTAGAGCCTGAAGCATCTTGTTTGTTGTTACTGAACAACAAGAAGTTGGGAGAGTATTTCTGCAAGGAGTGTTTGCTCTGGCTTTGTTTGTGCTTGTATCTGTTTGCCAGCACAGGTATTTCAGTCCTGAAGACCCCGTAAAACAACCTCATTCCTAGTCAGCCTTTAACTCCAATTCTCATGCTCTTGAAATAATCATGCTTTTATTTTTAATTGCTTCAGGTTTTTTTTAAAAATACAATTATGAATCACAAATACAAATATAAATTCTTGTCCTGTGTTGACCAAAAGATAATATTCTGCCTATGCTGCCCCATACCTTGAGGCTGTAGCTTTAGAATTCTTCATGTAAAAAGCCTTAGTCACTTACAGTCTGTCTGTTACTGTAAACACAAGAATATATCAAAAATAGAGGACTAAATACTTTGTTTTTTTTGCAGTGCTGTTGACATTGTCCCACTTGCTCCAGCTCCAGTTTGTGTATTTGGCCTCCTGTTCTTTGGGTACCTCTTACATAGCACACGGCCTTCGGAGTTGGCTAAGCTGCCCACACCAATTGTATAAATGTACAGCAGCTCATCCTAACAGCTGTGCTGTGGACACAAGAGACCGACATTTTCTGCCAGACGTAATTCTGGATTATGAGCTGAGCATGCACTGAGGCAGGAGCAGAACTTTGTATCACTGATGGCACCCTGCTTGCACTCAGGGAAGGGCTAGTGCACCTCATTGTTTGCTTGCTTTTTATCTCAGCTTTTTGTTTCCCTTTTTAAAATTTCCCTTTCACAATTTCATTATACATGTGCTTTGATTTTATTCTCCTGCATTGTCCTCTCTTATCCCTCCCTGTTGAAGTCCCTCTTCTTCCCTGTCCTGTTTTATGTCTTTCTGTTTGTGTCCCATTGCATTTCATTAGTGTTTCCCCATGTGACCATTTGTTCTTAAGATAATTACTCCAGAATATATTACCCTGTATTTGTACCATCTCAAGACTTACCCATGATCCAGAAGAATGTCTGTGGCACGAGGTTCGTGGAGAACCAAAAAGCAGGGTTTGGATGCCCTTTGTTTACAGGAGACTGTGTGGAAATAAAAGAAGGGTAGGATTTTTGTTAATATTTCTAAGTAGATTTTTTTCCTGTAAATTTACAATAATGGAATATTATTTTTATAATAAGAAAAAAAGAATTTGGAGGGAAATTGGCTATATTCAAAATGCTTGAACACGGAGTTTCTAGAAGTTCTTGAGTCCAGTTATTGTCTACAGAGCAGAGTTCAGCAAAGCAGGCAACAACATCTGGTTCATTCTCCATACTGATCCTGGCTTAAGTTAGCTTCTTTTTGAAAAAAAAAAATCAGATTCTAATATAAAAAGCTTTGCTTTTCTCCAAGATCCCTGGGGCAAGGGAATCCCATTTAAGTGAAGGGACCCTCTTCTGCAGAGTGGAATGGAACCATTCCCCTCTCCTGATCTCACTGCAATTAAAATCCTACTGTAAGGATCAGTGAGTTTCTTTTTAGATCTATTAGATTAGAAGTGTTTGTGTGTGTGTGTGTGTGTGTGTGTGTGTGTGTGTGTACACACATGTACACATTTGTATTGTCAAGAAAACCTGCAAAAAGTACTTCCAAGAATGGCTTTTTTCTAATCTGCTTGCAGTTTTCATTTTGGCCACGGTGTGTGCGCAGTTGAGCCATTTTGGCTCAAGTTCCAGATTGTGAGGTCAGAGCCTAGGGATTGGAGGAGAAGATCAGATGACTTTCCGTAACTCTGACGAGGTCCTGCCCCTCCTCCCCTCCCCTTCTCCACCCTTTCCTGGCTCCCAGCTCTGAAACAAAGAAGGGAAAAACAGCAATTTGATGAAAACCAGCAGCTGCTGCTGCAGACTGCAGGCTGGGGGCTGGGGGTTTACTCCATCTGTCTCTTTTTTTTGTTACCCTGCTACTTCCCTTCCCCCAAGGCCCGAATAAAACATTTCTAGAATCCTTTGTTACAGAGTGATGTAGAAATATGTAGTTCACCCCATATTTAGGTGTGCGTAGGTGAATGGCAGAGATAAAATTACCCTGGAGCACCTTAAAAAAAAAAAAAAAACGGCTGCGGCTGCTTGCCCTCCTTGTTCTGTTTTAAGCCTGACTGCCTGTTTACTGTCAGTACACTGCACCATTTCTGTAATGCCTGTGCGTGCTAGCTTAGTTCATGCCTTACCACAGAATCAACATGTCCTTTGCTTATTAAAACCTCATGGCAGGTGAATGGTACACTGTGACCTGGGATCTGCTGGGTTCAGAACCTAGTACCTGCTGAGAGGAGGAGGGAGTGACAAGAAGGCAGCATGTCCTCTAAGGGACAGCTATGCTGCTGTTTCACTGTCCTTTGAATTTTTACCAGTGAGCAGGATCTTGGTTTCTTCGCAGATGGCATGTCAAGGGAGAAAGAGATGTAGGACAATATGTAGGTTAGAACAGAATGTAGAAATAGGTCAGTCAGTGCTGACTATTGACCTCACAAATCCTGATTCAAACAGACTAAAATCCATGACATTTAAGTTAAAATCATTATGATAATGGTAGATTGGGTATTTTGAAAGCCATAGTCTTCTAGAACTACGTACTGAAATGTTTACAGATGATGTTATGTTACAGATTTCTAAATGGACAGGGGTATTAGTAAAAATGAACTGGAACAATAATTTATCATTGTTGGTGTATCTTACTGTATTAATCTGATGGGAGATTTTATTTTCCTCATAACCTGAGAAAAGACACATTGGATGTAACACCTTGTACTTAATGCCCTATCACATGCCCTAACCTGCTGTCCCCTTTGCATTATCCCCATCCTGTTCCTTCACTGACAGGAGGAATCCTTGCTTGGGGAGGTGCCTGTCTTTCCAGTCTCCACCCACCACGCCCAAGCTCTTCTCTACACTCCTGAATCATGGTTCTGGGTGTGATGGGAACGGAAGTGAGAAACTCAGTGACTGTAGTGTCTGAGTGACCACAGGATTTGTGAGTTGCCAGCTTCCGACTCTGCTTTTCTGCGTCTCCTTCACATTTTCTCTCTCCCCACCTTCTGCCCAGCTCTCAGCATCTGGCTGGCTTTATTTTTGTCTCCTGAGTTCCTCCATTTCTGCTGGATTGTCTTATTCCTTCTCACAGCTTGCCCCTCGTACGCCCTATCTATGAGAGGTAGCAGATGAGTGTGTGCTCTGGTCAAGAGGTCAGTGATGATGATCAGGTTCCCCTGGGGCATGGAGAACTGCTCTTCAGTTATCCAGAAAAGCATGCTGTTTTCCCCTGCTGTGCTGTGTACTTATACATAGCTTTAAAGTGCTGGGTTTTTGTTTTGTTTCTCATATAGCCTTAACTATAAGGGATGTAAACTAAAAATTTTGTACATGGACAATATCTCAGTAACACAAAACTGGACTCTTCATCTTCATCAGTTCATGCAGAGTCTAATAGATATGTGGTTCAGTGTATGATACTATCACAGAAATTTTCTCAAGGGTATCATAAGATATTAGATAAGTTTTATCTGGTTTTTTAAATGATTCTTGGCTCATGATTCTTTTATAATTCCTTGAAAGAGATTATAGTGGTGCCAAAGTACCTCACCTGTCTCCATGTATTTACCAGAGTAGCCTTGAGCTTGGAGTGACCCTTCTGCCTCTGTCTCCTGAGTGCTGGGATTACAGGTGTCTACTCACACATCTGGATTTCCACCTATGTTTTTATTACTTTTTGCCCCAGTGCTTGCAATCAAATTCAAGGCCTCAAATATGTCATCCCCCAAACTTCATGCTCAATCTGCTTGGCTCTTGGAAAATGCTGTGTGGATGTGGTGCTTCTGTCCAGTGTGTTTATCTACTGTCATCCTCTCATGTTAAACAGCGGATAGATGGCATGTGATGGAGAGCCACCGTCCCTCCTTTTATGTTTGTTATCTGACTTACTCGAGGGAGGGCGTTCCCTGTGGACAAGAAGCAATGCCTTGTTTTGGGCATACAGAAAGTAGTGTTTGCATCCTGAATAACTGGTGAGGATGAATGAGGTGGGGTTGCTTTCTAACAGCCTGCACCTTCCTGCTGTGTGGATGTAAGTAGTTTTCCTGCCAGTCTCTTCCTCAGAGGTGCTTTCCCAAAGTTGCTTATTCTGTCCTACTTACTCATTGCCACCTGCGATTCCTAAGAGCCTAATTTCCCAGATGTCAGGCAACTCCCACTCCTCTGTTTCCTGTTTGTAGTCTTCATTGAGAGAAGCCAGTAACAGGAATTCCTGGGGAAGTGACAGCTCTAGCCGTGGGACTCTGGGGGCCATTAGGTCATTGCTGAAGTTGGGGGATAGTGTGCTATAGAAGGATTTCCTTCCTTCCTGTGAGCTCTTAGAAACGGTTTCTAATCACAACTGAGCAATCGCTATGACTCGAGTCTGCTCACTTTGTACCTTGATTCTGTTTTTAGAGACTGAACAAAATAAAATATTCATACACACACACCCCTTGTGCCTTAATTTCTGCTCCTTGTACTTTGAATTCAACATAGATACCCAAGATTGTAACAGAAATGACTTGTGCTCAGGATTGTTTTTATCCAAAATAATCAAGAAAGGAAAAAGAGTCCCTATGTTAGACACCAGGGGGTGCCCTTTCTCTTCTTGTCACTGCCTGGCACTCCCTTCTGCATTCAGCCATTTTAGACTGGTTGTTTTTGCCCCCCAGCTAACTCCATTTTGTGTTGGTGACGCAGGAAAATAAAAAGAAAGGTTAGGCAAGGAGAATCTGATTGGAGGAGGGAGAAAGACAGGCTGAAACACAGCTATAGGCGGACTTACTCAGCAGTGGCTCACCAGGGGCACACCTTGCTGTAGGCTGCTGCCTGCACCCTGAGCAATCGATGCTGCAAGTCCCTGCCAGCTGAGCGAAGAGGGAGTGGATGCCAGCAACAGCAGATGCTGAGATCGCAGGCAGCCTCACGCCTCTGCATCCAGACTCTGAGGGCCGTGTTCACGTGGTTTTTATAGTTACCTGGAAAGAAGTCAGTTATCCTCATAAGTCCAGGAAGCATTTTTTATTTAAAAAGTGTTCTTAAATGACTGTGCACATATGTATGAAAAGAGCCACATAAAACATTCTTGATCAATTTTAGAAATCAAAACTGTGGCCTGGAGTTGGCTCAGCACTTACTTGCAGAGGACCCAAATTTGTTTCCAGCACCCATGTCAGGTGGCTCACAACTGCCTGTAACTCCAGCTCCAGGGGCATCAGAAGCCTCCAGCCTCTACAGGTACCAGCATTCACATGTCCAGGCTCACACACATAACTAAAAATAACTGAAATCTTTTAAAGAAGAAAAAAGCACATACATACCTGTGTATCTATCAATCTTGTTTTATATACATGGATCAACTTCTGCTACACTCATTACTAGTAAACAGAGCTGAGCTTGTCACTCAAACCTTTAGTAGTTCAAAATGTGTGTCAGAGAAATATGCACTTCCCATATCCCGTGTAAATTATTTGTTATCAACTGTGGCATTTAAATTTCTGTTATTTTATCAATCTATTTATTTGAATCAGAGAAACAAAAACAAAGCCTACAAACTGTAGTTGGTTAGTAAATGTAGGTTTCTTTTCAGCTTTTGGTACCTTTTAAAATATTGAATATTCAAAATATATGGCACTAGTTTTCATAAGAATACTTTCATGCAAGAATATCTTGTACCGTCTTTTTAATTTTTATCTTATCGTTTATTTACAGTCTTTTAAAGGAAAGACAGAGGCTGTCTTAGGTTGGGATTGAGAACATCAATCCCTTTTATAGCTAGACTTCCCTTTTATAGGCGTGGCTTTTGAACTGAAGAGTATTCCAAGGATGTATTAGACAGGATGCCGGACACAGCAGAGTAAGTGTCATCTGAGCCTCTTACCACCAAAGCCTTAATGCAGACTGCTTTCAGCACAGACCGTAGCCACGGAGATATGAACCACATCTTTCTTATGAATTCAGGCAGCCCTTTTAAGCTTTGGGACCGTGTGTTACCCACTGCTAGTCACTGTGTCCACAGGATGGATGATTTCATGTCCTTTAGCTTTCCCTCAGGTGCGACTGTACTTAGATAAGATGCTTCATGAGACCTAAAGAGTTAGCACTACTGGATGGGCTATTTCACAATGTACATCGTAATCGGGTGTGTTTGTTACGGCTTTGTTATAGCTTTTAGACTGCATTTCCTCTGCACACCCTAGTGTTCTCTTTAGTGATTTCTGAGACTAATTCAAAGACGGATGAGATAAAACCTCTTGCTTGGATGTTCTTACTTTCTGAAATAAGTGACTCTCATCTTCTGCAGCCATAGCCAACAATCTAGACCTTTGCTCTAGAGAAGAACACAGCACAGAAGTTGTAGGTTCTGGCTTACTGGCAGAGCTGGCAGGGCATCTCTAAAGTTTGTTCTTTGGAGATGATTAACTCTGTACCTGGCTTGGAAGCTGTAGGTCTCATTCTACAGAAGCATGAAATCAGGGAGTCAGCTGAGTGATAGTGTGTGTGTGTGTGTGTGTGTGTGTGTGTGTGTGTGTGTGTGTATGTGCGTATGCGTGTATGTGCACGTTCATGATTTTTTTTTTTTTTTTTGCAAAGAAAATTCTCCCTGTTTGAGTGGGAAGTGTGATTTTTGTGGGCATCTATCCTTACCATAGATAACATAGGGCTGGGATCCACAAGTCTTGGCAAGGTTCCATTTTGTTGCAGTGCTTGGAAGGTGACAGGCATATGGGAGTGTCCTATGGGTTCTTCTGCATTGTGACTGTTTACTGCTGGTTGTCAAAGTCTTTTTCAAGTCAGTGCTAAACCGGAACTGTCTAAAGATGAAAGAACCCCAAATTTGGGGAGACTCTCCCTCCAGTCTCGGGATGGCGTGCCCCAGGAAACACGAGTAGCCGATCTTGATGTAACAACAAGAGGTAGCTTTATTAACGAGATCTCGGGCTGTCACGTATCTCACGCAGGAGATAGAGGAGCCGACCTCGAGCCTCTAAAGGCAGGGGTTTATATAGGGAAAGCCAGGGGACTTTGCGCGGTTATACATAATTGGCTGATTCAAATGGTGTACAGTTACTTTTGGCGCGGAGTTACGTCAGCAAAGAATACGTGTAATCTAGCATCTCAGCAATGTAGGTAGGGTGACTTATTTCACTCAGCAGGGGGATGACTCATCCTCAGGGAGTGAAGGAAGGGGAGGGGGTGGCTCCAGATGGCCAGTGTCCTTGGGGGCTGATAGCCGGGCCGGTGAGCCCTATCTCAAATTCTCTCAGGCATGTCAGGACTTTGTTTGTGACTGACTTTTTGAAATTTAACTCTTCATTGTGAGCATGTGAATGATGTGTAATGACAAGAACCGTGTTTTTCTCACAGCATCCTGAAGGGATAAGTTAGTGATATCATTCTACCAAGCAAACTTTTTATCTGTTTTCCTTCATAGTCTTTGTCTGTGAATATGTAGCATGTTTGATGAGGTGGGGGTATGTCTTGGTTGAAATGTCCAAATCTTATGTATAGGTCAATAACATTTTGTTATTTTTTGTTATTTTTGAGACAGGGTTTCTTTGTGTAGCCCTAGCTATCCTGAACTAGCTTTGTAGACCTTGTAGGCCTTGAATGCTGGGAGTCAGTAGATTTTTAAAACTGAAATTTAAATTTATGTAATCAACTCCTAGATAAAGAAACAGAATGTTACCAAGACCTATGTGCCCTAGAAATTCCCTTTCATTGACAGTTGGTCACCCCCAACCCACTGCACCCACTCTCCTGACTTGTAGCATCACAGATTCCTGTTACTTGGCTCCCACTTGTACAGCATCTCTTCCTCTTTGCTCTCCCTGACAGTATATATTGTCTTCTGAGTTAACTCAGCACCGCTTTGAAAGAGCAGATAGCTAACTACAATTCAATACTGCCTGCACCAAGGCTGCTTGGTTATATTATTTGTCCCACAGTTCTCAAGGCTTCTCTATCTGTAAATAACCAAGTCACAACCTTCGCCCTTACTCTTCACCTTTATTTTGTAAATATCACTGCCAGCCATTGTCTGTTGTGTATTGATACTTTAAATAGTGAGGTAAGGCTATTGTTCATATTACTAACAGTCTTCCTTCCTCAGATGATCCTTTGGTTCTTTTACTGCTTATTTTCTTGGTATTAAATATAACAAAACCACAAAAAACTGTGCACTCACCTCCTGCAATTTCACTAAACATTTCAAGTTACTACACTCACAAATAAGACAATCGCCGCATAAGTATTTGAAGTCTAAGACTACCTATTTTGAGTAGAATCATTTGTTTACTACGTAATTCTTGCTGCTTTCATGGAAATCACTGTGTCTATCATATTTCAAATTATTTTGCATCCAACAAGACTAGAAAAAGCAGAATTAAATTATATTCTTAATTCTGCTTCAAATGATTTCATTCTTTGTAACAAGCGTGATAGCTTATATTTAAATAATACTGTCTCCAAACTCTCATGTATGTCCATTACTACACATATATACACAATTCAAATTGTATATTATTACATGTATGTAATTATATGTGTAAATGTGTTATATATAATTTGAATCTCATCACAAATGAATAAGCTCAGAAAGATTCTACTGTCTCTACTTTACACATACATAAGAATTACTAGATAATCTTTCCAAAATTTCACAGTTGTCAACAATTGGAGAAATGCTTAAGCAATGTTCTTGCCTCTAAATTCTATGACAGTCCCTGTATTACCACATCCACAGCAATCATTTTCCCTCTAGCTGTTTGCTTGGGATAGTCTTCCTGTCAGACAGAAAATAGGTCAGTTAAGGAACTGCTTTACAGTGAGGACCTTTATAAACTACAACTCAGCTACTTTCCCGAGGTCCTTAGAGCTGTGATAAACCTTCCCAGAAAAAAAATCAGCTGTCCTGATTAAGTTTACATTAGTGAACACTGTAATTTGCCTGTCTCCCCTTCGTTAGCATGCTTTAGTTATGTGCTTTTGTGGATTTCGCTGTGGCGTGTCTATACATATATCGTACACTCATAATGCTCACCCAGGCCTCTTCCCAGGCCCTAGTAGACCTCCTTCTTTTTCAGGTTATAGTTTTTTTGTTTAAGTTTTTACTTAAATACTCTATTTGTCTTTTGTGTCTGGCTTATTTTGTTCAGTGTGTGCTCCAGTTCCATCTTCTTTCCTGAAGGTGACAGGATTTCATTCTTCCATTGGCCTGTGATTTTCAGTTGTCCCACTTACTCTGCAGGCTTCCTTCCCAGCATTCATCTGCTAGAAAGTTCTATCCTTGGTTTGAGGAGTCCTCTCCTCTAGATTTTCTGCTTGTTTTCCATGGTGTATACTTTTGCTCCCTGCATCTGCTATAAATTGTTAATTGGAGCTGAAGAGTTAATCAAATTCAGGCTGTCTTTATTTGGTTGGGTTTTGCCAAGATATCTTGTTAATGGATATTGAGTTCTGTAAATCCTTCTGTTCAGAAAGCACATAATATCTGATTGTCCCTTCTGTGTTGCTAGCAGTTGCTGGTATTCATAGAGTTGTATAGCAGTGATGATTGCAAAGGGTTATAAAGAGCTTGGGGTTATGAGTCTTCACATTTACAGTGACTGCATGCCTTAAGAAGTCCAGGGCTTCAGACAACCTCTCGTTCAATGCTGCTTACACCAGGCTAACTGGTCTACAAGCTTGTGGGGACTCTCCTGTGTCCACCTCTGAACTCTCATGTGAGGGCTGCGACTTCAGGCATAACTAATGCATCCCTCTTGATGTGGGTTCTGAAGAGCAGAACTTGGGTCCTCATGGACAGTCATTGAGGTATCTCTTGCCTGCAACTCAACCAACTTTTGTGAAATGTCATTGTAGGTGCTTTATATTTCTATACTCTTCTAATTGTTTGTTGTTGTTGTAGTTGGCTCATAATTCATTCATAGATTCCTTGAGTTTTTTTTTTTTTTTTTTTTTTTACATTAACAACCATCTTTCAGTGGTAAGAGTATTGTTTCCCTTTTTCCCTTCTTTATTAACCCCTTCGACAGTGTTACTGGATGCAGCTGATCTTGATGACCTCCGCCTCCAATCTTGGAAGTTTTCCTCCTTTACCATGAATGTGCTTTTTGCCTTCTGTTTTTGGTAGATTCCTTAGTCAAATGTATAGAATTCCTGTCCATTCCAAGTTTGCTTAGAGTATTTCTGTAAATAGGTGTTGAATTTGGTAAACTGCTTTTGTGTTGTGAGGATCATATCTATTTCCTGTGATCTATGATCGTGGTGAAATGTTTTAACTAAGTACATTTGAATTCCTTTTTTAAAAAAGTCTTAAATCCCTAAAATAAAACTAGGGCATGCTTGATTATCCTTTTCATTTTATTTGACTGAATTAAGTTTGCTGTGTTTTGTTTATGAATTATTTTCTTAATGCTTTCATATTTGGGAATTAAGGTTTTTGTCAGATTCACAAAAAGTATTTTTCTAACTTGTGGAATTATTTTCCATGAAATTAGAGGCATTCATTATTTATTCTTTAAATATTTGAAATGTAATTAGCTGGCAAAGTCACCTGGCTCAATTAAGAAATATTTTTATGTGTGTATGAGTGTTTAGCCTGTGTATGTCACTACACACTGTGTGTGCAGTGCCCATGGAGGCAGAAGTGGGTGTCGGATCCTCTGGGACTGGAGTTACAATGTGCTGTGGACTGCTGTGTGGATGCTGGGAGCTGACTTAAGGTCCTCTAGAAAAGCGGCCAGTGCTTGTAGCCACTTAGCTTGTCTCTTCAACTCCAACTGAAAAAAGTGTAAGCTTTACTTCATGATTATAGCTCAATTCTAATTTTTCTCAATAAGTTTGGTTATGTTATACTTCTTTAGAAAGTTATCTGTTTTATCAAAGTTTTTGTATATATTTTACAATAATTTTAATCTTAGTACTTGAGGTATACTTAGTTCAATTCTGAGTTTTCAGTTCTGGGGAACTAAACCCTTACACATGCTAGGGAAAAGCTCTGCCACTGAGCCACTCAGCTTAGATGTTGGTGACTTGTACCTGATTTATAGTAACTCCCTCACTCTTAAATATTTTCATCATTTTCACCAGAGATTGTTAGATTTATTGGTCTTTTTTTTTTTTAATTTTTTTTAAAGATTTATTTATTTTATATATGTGAGTACACTGTCGCTGTCCTCACCAGAAGAGGGCATCAGATCCCATTACAGATGGTTGTGAGCCACCATGTGGTTGCTGGGAATTGAACTCAGAACCTCTGGAAGAGCAGTCAGTGCTCTTAACCGCTGAGCCATCTCTCCAGCCCGGTCTTTTTTTTTTTTTTAAGTAATTTTTGACTTGGTTAGTCTCTTCAATAAAATTTATACATTTAAATTTTTCTTCAGTTTTTAATTTTTTAGTTTACTGTTTTCACTCTAATTTCTTTTTTAGGATTTTTGTTTTTTATGATGAGAGCATGTGCACAAAAGTACCAGTGCCCTAGGGGGCTCGAGACATTGCATCCCCTGGAGCTGAATTTCAGGTGGCTGCCCTAGAACCCTGGTCTTCTGTAAGAGCAGTTCATGCTATAACTGCTGAGCCCTCTCCCCAGCCTCAGATGCTTCACCCCTTAGCTTTAAGGTCCCTCCTCCCATGTGTACATGTGAGACTGTAAGTTTCTGTTTAAATTATTTTCTGGGTGTATCCACTCACTTACAGTAGAAAATGTCTAGTTTGCCAGGGCTGCAAAAGCAGAGGGGCAGGCGTCAGTTGACTTAAACAGCAGAAGTTAATTTCTCAGATTTAGTTGATTCTGAGGCTTTTCTCCTTGGTCTGCAGAGGTCCACCTTCTTACCATGTTCTAATCTGAACTTTTTTCTTCCGTGTGCACATTTCTGATATGTCTCAGTGTGTCCAGATTTGGGTGAGGTGGGAGAGGTGTGAGGACACCAAGCAGGTTGCCTTAGAGACCATTTGAACAGCCAACTTTAATTCACAAATGCAGTCTCATGCTGAGGGTTGCAGTTCAGAGTTTCTGTATGCTAATTTTAGGAACAAAGACAGGTCATAGCAGAAAGCAGTTCTGTCATCATTTGGTGCTGTAAGTTTTCTGACTTCCAGTGCTGTTTCCTTTCAGTAGGTTACTTATGTGTGCTTAGTTTTCACATGAAGAGTATTTCTGTTTCCTGTTGATGGTTAGGGGAAAAATGACTATATGTTTAGTGACTTAAAACAATACAACTTTTATATATTTTAAAAGGCCCACCCAAAATATAATTATCTTTTAGTACTGGAGACTGTAAGTTCCAAAGTCAAGATTGGCAGGGCTATGTTGTGTCTCTAGAGAACAGCATTTCCTTGGCTTTTGCAGCCATCTGTGTTCTCTGAGGGCTAATATTGATCCAAAGGGTATGAGAGGACCACCAACCCAAATCATCATGGCCAAATTAAATAAAGCAAGCCTTTTCATTCATTTACATTGGCTGCCTCCCACTAAGGTGGGGTTCAAGAGGTCTGCATTAGACATGAGGAAGACAAGGTTTTTATAGCTCAGGGGGAGGAGGTTTCCAAAGGGGGAGGAGGGGGGATTTGGTGGGCAAGATAGGTGGGAGTCCCAGGAGCAGAGCATCAGCATAACAAGTTAATCCTAGGGCTGGAGAGATGGCTCAGCAGTTAAGAGCACCCGACTGCTCTTCCAGAGGTCATGAGTTCAATTCCCAGCAACCACATGGTGGCTCACAACCATCTGTAAGGAGATCCGATGCCCTCTTCTGGTGTATCTGAAGACAGCTACAGTGTACTTATATATATAATAAATAAAATAAATCTTTAAAAAAAAAAATTTAAAAAAAAAAAAAAAAAAAAAACAAGTTAATCCTAACGACCTGAAACAATGACAGGGTTTCAAGATGGCGTAACAAGGTACTCACAGCCAATTGGAAGTGTAACAGGGGTTCAAAGGTGGTCATATAACCTTTTGAAACAAAGGTAGATTTACAGAATGGTTATAAACACCTTTTGGAACAAAGACATGATTGCTGTTCCTGAAGTAGGCACAATAGAACCATTTATAGTTAAGGTTAAGGTGGGGCAGAGCCTAATCCTTGAGAAACAGGTTTAAGCAAAAAGAGGAGTGAGCCTAGTTTGTCTTTGCTATAGGTGGCTTTTAAGCCTACGATGGAGGCAGGCTGTTCTCCACTCTTCCTTCCCTCCTGAAAGACATAGCAAGGAATCTTCACGTCTCACAGACCTCTGCTTCTGTTTTCACATCTCTTAACTCTTGCCCTCTGGCTTCTCGTACCCTTTTGATATATTAAACCACCTAGGTAGTGCAAAATATACTCTCACATCTTTATTATGCATGCCTTCACAGTCCCTTCTGCTACATGGACCTTTATTCATAGCCTCCAGGGATTAGATTTGAGGATATCTTGCTAATGGAATGGTGGTTGGTGCTCTTGTGTTTTTGATCTTTAAGAATTGGTAGTTTAGCCAAACAACCAGAGCTTCCAGGGACTAAAGTACTACCTAAAGACTATACATGGACTGACCCAGGGCTCCAACTGCATATGGAGCAGAGAATAGCCTTGCTGGGGCACCAGTGGAAGGGGAAGCCCATGGTCTGGCCAAGGTTGGACCCCCAGTGCAAGGGAATATGGGGCGTGGTGATAAGGGGGATGTATAGGGAAAATACCCATATGGGGGAGGGGAGGGAATGGGGGCTTATGGATAGGGAACCGAGAAGGGAAATAACGTTTGAAATGTAAGTAAAAAAAAAATATATTGAATAAAACATTAAAAAATAAAAGAAAATATCTATAAAAAAAAAAAAGAATTGGTAGTTTAGGGGGCTGGGGATTTAGCTCAGTGGTAGAGCGCTTACCTAGGAAGCGCAAGGCCCTGGGTTCGGTCCCCAGCTCCGAAAAAAAGAACCAAAAAAAAAAAAAAAAGAATTGGTAGTTTACCGTGCCTTACCGTGTCATAAGCACTATAAATTTGCTGTGTGTGCATGTTCCTGCCCAGGAAGTTCCAGGCCAGCCTAGGCTATGGAAAGAAACTAAGGAGGCCAGCGTAGGGTTGGGGTTATTATGTCTCGAGCAGAAAGCAAGGAAAAAGGACAGTCCTAGGCTTTTATTATAGTTAGAGGTGCAGCCAGGATGGGAGTTCTTATACATAGACAAACCTAGCATTGTTTGTACTTCTTTTTTGTGCCAAAGGAGGGAGAAAATGTTGGTTGTCACCTTTTCTATTATGTGTGACATGGAGTGGAGAGAAGGGACTGAAGCTTTATAGGAGTCTACAGTCAAAAATGGACTCAGCCTTCATTTACATTACCTTGGCATAACAGAATGGTTTGTCTGATGTATCCTTCCGGTTGGCTTGAGGGTGTATGCATTTGATGTTCATGATTCTGATTAAAGATATATTGCTAGGTGCATGCAAATCCAAAATCTTACATCTTAATGAACTATATCATTAAAGAGTTCCTATCTCTTCTACTCTGATTTTTTAATCTTTGTTTAATTTTTTTAAAGTTTTTATTCCATTTTTATTAAATTGGGTATTTCTTATTTGCATTTCAAATGTTATTCCCTTTCCCGGTTTCTAGTCCATCAACCCTTAACCCCTCCCCCTCCCCTTCTATATGGGTGTTCCCCTCCCCATCCACCCCCCATTCCTGCCCCTCTCCAACAATCCTGTACAGTGGGAGTCCAGCCTTGGCAGGACCAAGGGCTTCCCCTTCCACTAATGCCCCAACAAGGCTATTCACTGCTACATATGAAGTTGGAGCCCATGAAGTTGGGTCAGTCCATATATAGTCTTTGGGTAGTGGTTTAGTCCCTGGAAGCTCTGGGTGGTTGGCATTGTTGTTCTTATGGGGTCCCAAGCCCCTTCAGCTCTTTCAGTCCTTTCTCTAATTTCTCCAGCGGTGGTTCAGTTCAGTGGTTTGCAGCTGGCATTTGCCTCTGTATTTGACATGTTCTAGCTGTGTCTCTCAGGAGAGATCTATATCTGGTTTCTGTCAGCCTGCACTTCTTAGCTTCATCCATCTTATCTAGTTTTGGTGGCTGTATATGTATGGGCCACATATGGGGCAGGCTCTGAATAACTGTTCCTTCAATCTCTGTTCTAAACTTTGCTTCCATATCTAAACTTTGCTTCCTATGGGTATTTTTGTTCCCCCTTTTATTTTATTTTATTTTTTTTAAAGATTTATTCATTTATTATATATAAGTACACTGTAGCTGTCTTCAGACACACCAGAAGAGGGCACTGGATCTCTTTACAGATGGTTGTGAGCCACCATGTGGTTGCTGGGAATTGAACTCATGACCTCTGGAAGAGCAGTCGGTGCTCTTAACCACTGAGCCATCTCTCCAGCCCTTTTGTTCTCCTTTTAAAGGAGTGGAGCATCTGCATTTTTGTCATCCTTCTTGAGTTTCATGTGTTCTGTGCATCTTGGGTAATTCGAACATTTGGGCTAATATCCACTTATCAATGAGTGCATACCATGTGTGTTTTTCTGTGACTAGGTTACCTCACTCAGGATGGTATTTTCCAGTTCCATCCATTTGCCTAT
Source organism: Rattus norvegicus (assembly GCF_021556685.1). Classification (NCBI taxonomy): domain Eukaryota; kingdom Metazoa; phylum Chordata; class Mammalia; order Rodentia; family Muridae; genus Rattus; species Rattus norvegicus. The sequence continues at coordinate 29,816,152 of NC_141551.1, read as the reverse complement.
GAATTTCATGAAGTCATTGTTTTTGATAGCTAAGTAATTCTTTGTTTAATTTTAATGCAACTTTAGCAACTTCTTTTTAGTTAGAATCTGTCTGTTATAAATCTTATTATACTTTCTTATTCCTTTGACTTTAGCCTTTCTATGTATTTAACCTGGATGATTTTCTTTTTAAATTGAGAGGGGGAGAGAGTGCACACATGTGTTTGAACATGATAGCATATGTATGTAGCAGCTAAAGGGCAGCCTTGAGTGTTGGTCCTCACCTTCTACCTTGTTTGAGCCAGTCCTTATTATTCAACACTGTTTATGCCAGTCTGGCTGGCCTGCAAACTTCAAGGATTTTCCTGTCCCCATCTTCCAGCTTGCTCTAGAGAACTGGGATTACAGACTCTTGATACTACATCTGGCTTTACATGGGTTCTAGGACCCAGCTCGGATCCTCACAACACGTGTCCAGTGCTTTATCCACTGAGCCATCTCACTGGCCCTAATTAGATTTTTTTCTTATAAACAAGTCCAACTGACAATCCTGATCTTTATTCATTAAGTATGTATTATGTGCCAGACATTTGACACTAAAGCCTCAACAGAGTACAAATCAAAATCTTTTCTCATAGTCTTATGGGAGGACCCAAGACTATTGTAGTGCTGGGAGGGTTTTGATCCATTGATGACCATATCTGATGCTAGTCTTCTGGTGGTTTGACAGGGTCCCCATGTAGCCATAGTATCACATAACAAAAGACCTGGAATAAGATAACAGTTAATTTAGGGGCTTGGGGTGGGGGTCAGTCAAAGTAGGGTTTCTCTGTATAGCCCTCGCTGTCCTGGAACTCTGCAGACCAAGCTGTCCTCAAACTCAGATCCCTCTGCCTCTGCCCCTCTGCCCCTCTGCCCCTCTGCCCCTCTGCCCCTCTGCCCCTCTGCCCCTCTGCCCCTCTGCCCCTCTGCCCCTCTGCGCCTCTGCCTCTGCCTCTGCCTCTGCCTCTGCCTCCCGAGTGTTGGGATTAGATGTGTGCATCATCGCTGCTCAGCAGTACCATTGATCTCACTTACAGCACAGCATGCGGTCTGTTCCTATCTAACACACTTGCTTGAAATATCTGGGCAGAAGTCTATCATTGTGTTTTTGTTTTCCATGTGTTCTGTTATTCTATGTCAAGTGTTGATTTCATCCTATTTAAATACTTTCTAATGTCTGATTTGATATCCTACCTGGTTCTAGAGTTACTTGATTTTTGTTCAATGTTCAAATAGTTCAGAATTTTCTAGTTACCTTTTATTTGAGTTCTGTGGTCAGGCAACATCCTCGGAGTGGTTGCTACGATGCTATCCTTTGAAGTTTGTTCAGGCTTGATATTCACCTAGTGCATGGCAAACTTTATGGTATATGCTATATATACACAGAATATATATCTTTTGTCATTTTTTTATTTATTTTATCACTTGGATCAGGTTTATTAAATGTGTGTTTTGTCTGGTTTTTGGTGTATTTGTATACTGGCTAGTTTTATATCAACATGATACGATCTATAGTCTCTGAGAGGAGGGAGCTTCAACTGAGAAAATGCCATCATAAGATCTGGCAGTAAGTCATTTCCTTAATTAGTGATCAGTTAGGACCCAGCCTATTGTGGGTAGGTTTACCCCTGGGCCGTGGTCCTGACTTCTATGAGAAAGAAGGCTGAGCAGCCCATGGGGAGCAAGCCAGTAAGAAGCAACCCTCTGTGGCCTCTGCATCAGCTCCTGGCTCCAGGTTCCAGCCCTGCTTGAGTTCCTGCCCTCTCTGCTTTTGATAATGAACTGTTAATGCGGAAATATGATTGAAATAAACCTTTTTCTCCCCACTCTGCTTTTGGTCGTGGTGCCTCATAACAGTGGTAGTAACCCTAAGACTGCTTGTTTTAAAGCACAGGCTGGCCTTGGTCTCACAATGTTTTTTCTTGTCTTTGCAGTGCTCAAATTGCAGGCATGTGCCAGCATTTTCAAATGGTTGCTTGGTTTGATAGTTACTATTTAAAGTATGTTAATTCTTCCACTATCCTTAATTAATTCATCTGATTGCTTTTGTTGGAATTTTACTTATATGATTCTTCTTAACCCCCACAGTCTAAATTGCCTGATGCTCTGAATAAAGTTGGCTATTGCGTGAGACTTTAGTCAGTCTCATTTTTATACTCCATTCTCTTTGGTCCCACTGCCTCTTAGAGCAGTAAACTGTCCTTTTTCATATTTTAAACTAAGCCGTTTAATACATTTAATTTAGAATTATTCTGTCTTTGTTGTGGCATTGTCCTGTATCATTATAAAATGAGTCTGTTCACAGAAGTTAGAGAAGCCATCTCCGTCTGATAGTAGTGTAACTGCAGTGGTTTTCTTTTGCCTCGTATTTCTTACAGTTGGTGTACCTTCTGCATCTGTTTTACCCTTGGTATATATTTTTGTCTTACCATGTGTCTGTTTTAGGAAGTGCATACTTAGTATGATTGGTAAATTTTCATCTTTTCGTAGAAATGCATTTAATTCTTTGGAGTCAGTTTGTTCCATGTCTCTTTATTTTCTGATTTTCCTGTTTCATTTTCATTCTTTCCTTCTTACAGATTATTTTAAATTTTAATTACTTTTTATCTCTCTTATCTTTTGCCATCCTTCTAGTGGATAGCTGAGACAACCTGCACATTTACTATACTCTATCCAATAAAGATGATACATTTAGCCACTTTTTTGAGATGGTTGTAGTTGCTTTCTGTTGCTATGATAAATACTATGACTAAAAGCAACTTGGGAGAAAGAGTTCATTTCATCATTTCATGATTCAGTCCATCATGAAGGGAAGTCAAGGCAAGGACTAAAGCAGAGACAACATACATGGGCGAATGCTGCTTACTGGCTCCTGTTCATGGCTTGCTCAACCATCCAGGATCACAGCCCAGTGGTGTCACTGTCCACTGTGGACTGGTCCCTCCCATATCAATCATTAATCAAGAAAATGCTTCCACAGACTTTCCTGCAGACATTGCAGCTATCTCTCAATTAAGGCTCCTTTTTTCCAAATGACTGTAGATTCTTGTCAAGTTGACAGAAATTAATGAGTACTATTGACTCATGTTGTGCTTTATAAAAAAAGAAAAGAGGACCAAGGACGTGTTTGTAGAAGTGCGGTATTGGGGGTGAGGGGTGCCTCTTCAGGCCTATGCTGAGTGAGGCACCCCTTCCCTCTGAGGTATCAGCCATATAGCAGATACAGTGTGGAGTAGTTTATTTAGGGCTTGGAAAGAGGAGTTGGGGAAGTAGAGAAAGAGAAAGGCAGAGGGGTGGCGAGGGGAAAGGAGAGAAAAGACTGGCTAGGAGAGAGAGAGGAGGAAAGGGGCATGGGGAGAGTGGGAGAAGGGACAGAGAGTAAGGGGGATAAGAGAGTGAGGAGGGGCAAACAGTCCCGTTATAGTGAGCGAGTCAGGCAGATCTGGCTGTTGCCAGGTAGGTAACTGTGGGGCGGAGACTAGAAGGAATGCAGCATTCCTCCATTTAAAAAAAAATTTTTTTTTTAAGGGAAAACTAGAAAAGAAGAAATGGTGAAGCAGGAATAGGGTCATCAAGATCTTTAGCTACTTCCTGATAACATTGGAGCGATGCATCTCTGGGAAAACTAAGGAAATGGAGATAGGGTATTGGTCCAGTTTTAGTGGAGTGGCTGTTTTCTTGCTGTCCAGGGTCTGTGAACCATCTGTAGGTAAGAAGGGGCAGGTACAGTAGAAGCTTGTATGTCCGTGAGAGTAGATTGAGCATCTGTGAGTTGCTTCTCTGGAGCTGTACTGGATGTAGGTTGTGAGTAAATGCCTGGACTTGGCAGGATGCTGAAGTACGTACGTGTGTACACACACACACACACACACACACACACACACACACACACACACACACACACACACACACTCTAGAGATAGAGAATAAAGTTAAGTACATTTGGGAGGAAAAAATTTTTCTTAGGTGTACATTTAAAAGTACATTTGAAATCCTTAGGTCTTGGTGGCTGGGGTGAGGGGAGTCCCAAGCCCAGAACAGGAGAGGAATCCCACCCTTTTGGAGAATGGGTAGCAAGTGGGAACTTAGACCATTGACTGGCTAGTGTACTTATCTGGATGGAGTCTGTTTGGTCCATGCGAGGTAGATATGAATGGGTTTCCTGTAGCTTCTAAGTTTACAAAAGAGATAAATTTGTTAACAACCTGAACATTTTTTAAGGTGAGCTTAAGAAGACAAAAAACAAACAAACAAACAAACCAAAACCAAAAACCTTTTGTAGAGCAAAAGGAGCAAGAAGGGCTTTTTTCTTCTGTTTAGGAGACTGAATAGCATAATGAGAAACATTTTAAAGTTTACATTAAAGGAAACGCAAAACCTTGACCTTGTGAATATGATAGTTGATCATACAGATTTAGCATATGATTAAGTCCATGGTTAAAGACAACCAAAGGAGACTGATACTTGAGTAGATGGCTGACAGTGTAGGTTTAGCAGGAGAAACACTTTCAAGTCTAGTTAAAAGACAACCATAGGAAACTGAACTTAAAAGGGGGAATCATAGTGGAATGTTTTATTAGAGTTGGGCTAATTTATAAGAACTCTACAGGTTAAGGTTAGGACAGAGGCATAGCAAGGAGAGGAAGCATGAAGCATTTAGTCACTGGAAACTGAGTTTAGATAAGGAAGTAACAAGGTTATCTGTGAAAGCTTATATTTGAACTTTTGTATCTTTTATCGTGATGTCTGTGTGTAAGACAAACCTGTCTGCCTTTGATAAGAGATCTGGCAGACTTAGCTAGTTAACAAATTGACTATTGAGCTAATAAGGTGTGGATTACCTTGGGATAAGGAGCAAGAGGTCTCTAGAGATCTGTTTTCTAGCTGTTAAGCTTAGCTGCCAATGTAGTCAGAAATCTGGGAAGAATAAATTGTAATCTAAATGTCATGTATTAATTAAAATGGCAGAGGTTGGGCTGGGAGAACAGTTTACCTAGGCCTAGCCTAGGATTTTTTTCAGCATTGTGTGAGAGAGAAGTCTAGAGAGAGAACCATCTTGAGGAGGGAGAGAGAGCTCACCCAAGGGTAGAGGTCCTAGAATGAAGAGTCATAAGATAACCAGTCATGACTGTGAATAACTCCATCCTCTAGGACACCACAGGGTGGCTGGGAGCTCAACAGCCCTCGCTTGGAGACATTTATGCCGACCAGTGGGAGCTTACCAATTAGCCTGTGTTTGGGTGGATAGGTCTAGTATGTAATCCAGTATGGTTGGAATTCCATATAGCTGTGGGAGATGTGAACCTTCGAGTTTCTAAATCCGAATTATGGCATCAATACTGTGTTTTATAAAAAAGAAAAAGAGGGCCAAAGATATGTTTGTAGAAGCAAAGTTTTGGGGTGAGGGAGTCTGTGCCACTGCAGGCCCATGCCGTGGCATTCCTTCCCCCTGAGGTACCAGCTGTACAGTGGATATGGTATGGATTAGAGTTTATATTGGGCATGGGGAGGGGAATTGAGGGGGGAGTACAGAAAGGGAAGGGAGAGAAAAGAGGAGAGGCCAGCCAGGAGAAGAGGCAGGGAGAGAAGGGGCAGAGAGTTAAGAAGGTAATAGTAGTAGGTCAGGCTTACCTGGTTGTTGCCAGGTAACCGTGGGATGGGGCCTAGAAGAATTGCTAACAACCCCTTCTCAACTTGACACACAGATACATCACTATTCAACCATAACCTTTCCTTTCTTGTTTATTCCCAAGATGGCACATTAGTATCATAGTACACAGTCAAACTTTTAAAAGTCCCACAGTTATATAAAAACTCCAGCTATTTAAAAATCTTAAGTTATCTTTAGAAATCCCAAGTTTCTTAACTATGGGTTATAAAATAAAGATGTTTATATGCTTATTTTAAAGGGGATGAATGGGGCTGGAGAGATGGCTCAGAGGTTAAGGGCATTGACTGCTCTTCCAAAGGTCCTGAGTTCAATTCCCAGCAACCACATGGTGGCTCATAGCCATCTGTAATGTAATCTGATGCCCTCTTCTGGTGTGTCTGAGGACAGCTACAGTGTACTTACATACATAAAATAAATAAATTTAAAAAAAATGGGGGGGGGGATGAATGAGAGTCAGTTACAATTATATCAAAGCAAAACCAAAATTCAAGTGTGAGTAACCCAGTATCTGATACCTGGGACTCACTCATGATCTTCTGGCTTTGAAAGGCTTGTGTCTCTCTCCAGCTCTGCCATCCACAGCACGCATAGTTTGTCTCATGGGCTCATGCTGACTCCACTCCATACCTGCTGCTCCCTTGGTTGTGTTACCCCACAGTCGTACATCTCAAATACTGAATCTCCACTATAGCTGAGGCTGGATCTTCTAGGTGCTAAGCCTCAGCTGCTTTTCCGAACCAGTCCCATTTAGGAGACTCTTACACTTGTCAAGCTCAGATGCTAGTTTGAGATGCAGCATTGGTCACCTCTGGACCACAGCTTCTGTGTGCTGACCCTGAGGAAATACTTCCTGGATTTCACCTCAGTTATTCTGGTCTCTTAATCACAGATGATTTTTCAGCCCTGGCTAACCAGGCCAGTTGTCCCAGTAAAACAAAGGTTTTACCTCTGTGGTGCTGGTTTCTTGTTAATTGCAGCTGATTCTTCAGCTCCCAGAATACCAAACCCCACAGATTCTTGAGATATAAAATAGCACAGGAATTACCCCTGTAGAGTCTGGAGGAACTTCTAAACTTCCCTCAAAACTTTACAAGTCAGGTCTCCATAATCTGTATTTCTCTCAATACTCAATGGATTTTCTAGCCTGTAACTCCAAACCCTCTCCAAACTCCAAACTCCAAACTCCACTGCCCTCTTCAAACAGCCTGGCCCATTCCTTCTCTAGTTAATTTCTGTTGCCAAAATAGAATATTGACCAAAACTAAGTTGAGGAGGAAAGAATTTGTTTCATCTTATACCTTATTCCATCATGAAGGGGAAGCCAGGGCAGGAACTCAGGAACAGGAACTGAAGCAGACTGTGGAGAAGTGCTGCTTTTAACTGTTCTCAGCCTGCTTTCTTATACCACCCAGGACCACTTGCTTGTGGTAACACCCACAATGGACTGTTAAGAAAATGCCCCCACAGACTTTCCTGCAGGCAACTGATGAGTTGATCCCTCAATTAAAGTTTCCTTCTTTCAGATGACTAGGTTTGTGTCCAGTTGACAGAAACGAACCAGCAAAACACTAGAACTTGGTGTTAACTATTTACTTCATGTTTTCCTTCTGAGGTTTTTCCCCACCTCCCCAATTTTCTCCAACTATTACCATAGTTTGTTTGTTTATGTTTAAATTTTTATTTGTTTTACTTTAAGAAAGACTCTTAAATTTGTAGCTCCTCCTGGCCTTGAGCGCTCCTCCTGTCTCAACCCCCAAATGGTGGGAGTATAGGTGTGTCTCAGTTTATTTTGCAGTGCTCATTAAACAGCATGACGACAGAACATCTTTTTTTCTTCTTTTTTTACATTTCAAATGTTATCTCCTTTTGAGGCTTCCCATCCATAAACGCCCTATCCCAGCTCCCCTCCCCCTTCTTCTATGAGGGTGTTCTCCCACCCATCCACCCACCACTTCCTACCTCCCCACCCTGACATTTCCTTACACTTGGCGGTCAAGCATGGTCAAGCATCGGCAGGACCAAGGGCTTCCCCCGCACCTTGGTGCCCAACAAGGACATCCTCTGCTACATATGCAGCTGGAGCCATGGGTCTGTCCATGTGTACTCTTTGGTTGGTGGTTTAATCCATGGGAGATCTGGTTGGTTGGTATTGTTGTTCTTATGGGGTTGCAAGCCCCTTCAGCTCCTTCAATCCTTTCTCTAACTCCTCCATGGGGGACCCCATTCTCAGTTCAGTGGTTGGCTGCGAGCATCCACCTCTACATTTGTCAGGCTCTGGCAGAGCCTCTCAGGAGACAGCTATATCAGGCTCCTGTCAGCAACCACTTCTTGGAATCAGCAATATTATCTGAGTTTGGTGGCTGATAAGAGCTGAATCCCCAGGTGGGGCAGTCTCTGGATGGCCTTTCCTTCAGTCTCTGCTCCAAACTTTGTCTCCGTATTTCCTCCTATGAATATTTTTGTTCTTCCTTCTAAGAAGGACTGAAGCATCTGCACTTAGGTCTTCCTTCTTCTTGAGCTTCATGTGGTCTGTGGATTGTATCTTGGGTAATCTGAGCTTTTGGGCTAATATCCACTTGTCAATGACTGCATATCATGTGTGTGTGTGTGTGTGTGTGTGTTTTTTTTTTTTTGTGAATGGGTTACCTCACTCAAAAATATTTTCTAGTTCCATCCATTTGCCTAAGAATTTCATAAAGTCATTGGTTTTAATAGCTGAATAGTACTCCATTGTGTAAATGTACCACATTTTCTGTATTCATTCCTCTGTTGTGGGACATCTGGGTGCTTTCCACCTTCTGGATATTATAAATAAGGCTGCTATGAACATAGTGGAGCATGTGTCCTTGTTATATGTTGGAGTATCTTTTGGGTATATGCCCTGGAGTGGTATAGCTGGGTCCTCAGGTAGTACTATGTCCAATTTTCTGTGGAAGCTCCAGACTGGTTTCCAAAGTGGTTGTACCAGCTTGCAATCTTTTTCTATATCCTCGCCAGCATCTGTTATCACTTGAGTTTCTTTCTTTTTTTTTTTTAAATTTAGAGAATACTTTATTAGTTTTTGTAATCAAACCCACGTAGATGAGACCTTACATATTTAATACAGTGTGTTACCCCTGTACAAATGGAAAAAACTTAAGTTCAACATTTCTAGACCAATATGGCTGTTAATTTCACCACAGAACATCTTTAGGGAAGAAAGGGTTTGTTTTACCCCACAGTCCTTTATGAAGGGAATTCAGGAACTTGGGGCAGGAAACTGGAGGTTCTACCTGAAGCAGAGCCCATAGAGGGGCACTGCCTACTGGCTTGCCATCCATACCTTGCTCAGCCTGTTTACAACACAGGACCACCTGCCCAGAGGTGATAGCACCCAGTGACACATCAGTTGTTGATCAAGAAGGTGCTTTGCATACTCGCCTACAGGTGATCTGATAAGGCACTTTCTGTTAAGACCAGATGTGTCTTAAGTTTGTGTCAAGTTGACAAAACCCAACCAGCATAGGTATAAGCCTCCACCTATAGTCTCCATCTAGACTATATATGACTATATAGTCTGGCTGTAAATCCCTGCTCCAACCTGCTCCATTGTCTAGGTCGTATTGTATATGCTAACTGGATGGTCCCTTTGAATTTGGGTAAGTGTCCATGTTTTGGCATGCCATCAGATACTGTACATAAAAACTGTAGCAACTCCAAATGATATTTTGGAAAAGATGTTGCAGTATTCTCTAGGATGAGGGGGACTGCCTCGACACAGTTAGGGTTGAGCTGTGCCAAGAATTGTTGACCTTTTTGGCACTGCCTTTGTGCCCCTGGTTTACCATTTGTAGGTTCATATTCACACTCAGGATGAATTCTTTTTTGAGTTCCCTGCTTACTGAGGAAAGCCACACTATACTCCTTTCTTGGGTAGAGAGTAGGTCATTCCTTCCCCACAGAGCCATGTTTGTCTTGAAGCATCACTTCAGTGTGTAGTTCATGGCCCTGGTCAGGTCACTGCCCATAGAAACTGTCCCATGGTTCACCGTGCTTTTCTCAGCATTACACCAACATTTTTAGATCATTTATTTGATTGTTTTCATTATATTGAAATGTTTTTAATGTCATGGGACTAAACCACACTATCTTTTGTTCTAAACATTGATTGTGTGTGATGACATGCATGTGTCCCATGGCGCTCATGTGGAGACCATAGAGTCTGAGAACCCATTCTTTTTCTTTCACCATGGAGGTTCCATCCAGTGCCTTCACCTGCGGAGCCATCTTGCCAGCCCCAGGCTCCTTTATACCATCTTAATGTCTTGTTGTTATCAGAAAGTTTTTTAATAATTTTTATTTTTTGAGATTATAATTGCATCATTACCCTTCATTTCAACTCTCCGGCATACCTGCCTTGATCTCTCTCAAATATATGGCCTCTTTTTCTTTAATTGTTGAAGGGGAGAGCTAGTTGTTCCAGCATTGTGGATTAAATCAGGAATCAATAATTGTACCAGCCTATCTAATTAATAAAGTTTTATTGGAGCTTAGCAAGCAATCTATTCAGATCATTATTGTGGGTGGCTACCTTCATAGGTTACCAGCAGAACTGAGTAGATGTGCTACCCTAAATTATTTATCATCTGCTGTAGTTAGTATCATCTACTGAAGTGATGAAGCACCAGGACAAAAGTAATTTGGGAAGGAAAAGGCTTATTTTGCCTTCCACCTTGTAAGTCCATCACTGAGGGGAAGCCATGAAGAAATACTGCTTGCTCCTTGTGGCTTGCTTTCTTATAGCACTCAGAACCATCAGCCCAAGGATGGTACTGCCCACAGTAAGCTGAGCTCTGTCACACCAGTCATCAATCAAGAAAATGCACCACAGACCTGACCATCTGGTGGTGGCATTTTCTCAACTGAGGTTTCCTTTTCCTAAATGACTCCAGCTTCTAGCTTGTGTCAGGTTGACATAAAACTAACCAGCATACCAGTATTTTAAGCAAAAGTTAACCAGTCTCTGAATTAGACTGTCCTCTTCTCATTGATCTGAATACATCATACCTACTTATGAGTTTATTCTATTTCTTTAGTCACTTCACATGTTCCCACAGAATCACTGTTTTAGCTTTATACTACTATATTTGGTTGACTTTGTACTTACATGGCATATATATCAAATTACATAGATCTGTACACATAAAAGATTAGAAATATAAAATATAAACCTTTTTTTTAAAATATGGGCATGGTAATATATGCCTTTTAATCTCAGCTCTCAGGATCTCTTGAGTTTGAGGCCAGCTTGGTCTACAGAGTGAGTTCAGGATAGCCAGGACTGTCTCAAAAAGCAAAAAGGGGGTTGCAGGTAAGGAAAAAGAAAAGAAAATCCCTCACAGATATGACCAACCACTTGGATTTTTGTTGATTTCAGATGTAGGCAAGTTGACAGCTGAGACAGAGGCTCATTCCCATAACTTCTAATGGTTTTTTTTCAAATGTCATCTTCTCAGTCAGCCACTCACCTAGGTTTTCACTGATCTCCCTGCCAGACCTCTGATTCTCGTCCCTGCTTGATTTTCACAACACTGTTGTCATCTAACATAATATTTCATCTATTAGCAGGCTTAGTCTGTTTCACTTTATTACCATGAAGATAATTCTTGCCTTACTTTTGTTAGTTGGTCTTATTTCCACTGCCCAATGCAACCTGTCCCAAGTTAAGCGCCCAGTACGTTGGTGATGGAGTAATGAATCTTCATAGTTTAGCATTTTCATTTCTTAAATTAGAACTGCTAGACCAAGGGATGAATGGCATTTTTCTCTGTAGTACTGAGCATTGTGCTCTACTACTGATCTGTTTACCCAGCCCAAGGATGGCCTTTTAATGGTTTTGGGTCCCTTTTGTCATATAACTTGAGGATTGTTTTGATTTTATTATTTTTACCATATATAATAATATGTGGTCTAACTATCAAATGGTATAAAAATGGCTTACATTATAGCCAGATATTAGTGTACATGCTTATAATCACATTATTTGGAAAGCATAGGCAGGAGGATTGCCAAGAGTTTGCGTCCAGTCTGATCTACAAAATAAGAGTTCTGGGTCAGCCAGAGTTATTTAGTGAAATCTTGTCTTAAAAACAATCAAAAAAGGGGGTTGCGTTCAAAAGTGTGTTTTCTCTCACTCTTGAGCCCAGGTATCCCATTCCTCTACTCAGAAGCAAGTGATGTTTTTAGTTTCTTGGCTTTCAGAGCTATTTTTGTATGGCTAAAACCATTTTACATTACACAGTTATGTCTACCCAGTGCTGTCTCTTTGCTGCAGTATATATTAGCATGTAACAGTTATGTCTCCCTTGTGTGGTCCCTTTTTCCTTTTCTATGCACTGTTCAGGCCCCTCCAAAGCTGGTCATTTTTAGTAAATTCTTACTACAGTTAGCTGTTGAAGAAATAGCAATGAAATAGTTTGCCTATATCTTTGAAGCTCAAAATCAAGATGAGATTTTGAAATGAGATGAGAAAATCTCCACACTTAAAGGAACATAGACTTTTAAAAATCAGCGTGGCAGGGTTGGGGATTTAGCTCAGTGGTAGAGCGCTTGGGCCCTGGGTTCGGTCCCTAGCTCCGAAAAAAAGGAAAAAAAAAAAAACAAAAACAAACAAACAAAAAAACCAGCGTGGCACACAGATGTCAAGAAACATTGGGAAAATATCAAATAAGGTATAGATTACAAATAGAGTGAAAATTGTTTTTATCAGCGCAGTGAGTTGAATACATTGACTGGTGAAGATTTAGTTGAAAGGAGTGAATATACTGCTTGAGTAAGGAAGAGGACCATGGCAGGAAAGGGGTTCATTGCACCTCTTATTGTTCAAGGTCAACAGTAACTAAGACATCATAGGAGTTGGAGAAAATAAAAACATTTTTACAGGGAGAGCCATGTTCAAGGTGAACTTCGAAAGATAATGAAGCTTTTTAGTGGGCACGAAAGGGTAGCTGACTGTGGAGACTCTTAGCATAGGGGTTAGTAAGCTCTATCAATCACAGGGTGTTTTTGAATGAAGTTTTATTGGAACACAGCCATGCCACTTATTCATATACTGCCATATAGCTATATTCATGCTACAGTAGTGGAATTGAAAAATTAAGATACAGCGGTAGCTGGGGAAATGAGTTATTGGTTATTTTTCAAGAGGACCTGGGTTCAATTTCCAGTTCCCATGTGACAGCTCATAGCTGTAACTCCAGCTCCAGAGGATCTGACACCATTTTCTAGTCTCCAGGCAGTGTATACACAAGGTTGCCAGGTAGACATGTAAGCAAAATGCTGGTACACATAAAGTAAAAATAAATATTTTTTTAAAATGAAGACAGACCATATAGCTTATAATACCTAAAATATTTACTCTTTGTTTCTTCTCAGAATTAGCTGCTCTCTGTAGGTAGATTCTGTATAAAGAGGAAGAGCATTACAAGTAAAGAAATGAGAAGGAGATATTCCTGTGGGAGCATTTAGTTCTCAGAGAGTGGCTAATGAGATCAGCTTTGAAGTAAGGAGTGCAGTTAAAACAGAGAATGGAATGGCCATTCTGCCAGGACAGTTGTGGCTCAGTACTGTGCAAAAGTGGCTTGTCCTTAATCTTGTTTTTCTAATTTCCCTCCCTAGCCAAGAAGGATCAAGAAGGTGGAGAAGAAAAGAAATCTGTTCAAAAGAAGAAAGTAAAAGAGCTGAAAGTGCTGGATTCAAAGACAGCCCAGAATCTCTGTGAGTAATTCTCGAGGACCCAGTGACTAACACTGTGAAGCTGTTTCTGGAGGAACTTCTGTCTCTGAGTCTAAGGTCCCCTTGTGTGAAACTCTTCTTGCTAATTCCTGTTCTGTGTGGGGCAGTCAGTGCACGGTAAGCCTCCAGGATCTCCTTGACCCCTTCAGTAGCTCAGCAGGGTAACAAGTACCCACTCCATGTTGAGGAGGCAGGCGGAGAGTTCACGGGTGTGTCTAGTTTAGAGCTAAGAGGAGGCAGTCTCGGGTTTTAACCTTGGAGTTCCCTTATTTTATTTTACAGAGGGCTGGGGAGGGTTTGAGATGTGACTTTGCTATGTAGCTCGGCTGCCTTGAAGTGGCAGTCCTCATGCTAGGGTTGGTCACCACCATGCCTGGCAAACTTCTTTCAAAGTTCTACTTTTCTGTTAACAGAAGTCTAGTGAAGGGTTCCAGCCTCAGCCTCAGGGCATGTCCTTGTGCTTTCTAATAAGGAATGAACTGCTATTGTAGCTTCAGTTAAGACTACAATTATTTAGAGTAAGTGAGGTGAATCTTGTATCTGTCCGATCAGTAACCTTGCTACCTGGACTGAGAACTCTGATTAGTGGAAAATTTTCAGGTTGGAGAGACATCACATGCTCACTATAGCAGCTCATATACTAGAGTGCGGAAATTTCTCCAGGATCAATGGTTTCTTTCTTCTTGTTGTTCATTTCAACTATGACTCTATACCTCCTTTACACTGCGTAATACAGTTATTAATTTTTTGGTCAACAGATATCTAAGGGTCTGGCATGTGACAGGCTCTATTAGATACAGGCTCCTCATATGTTATATAAATGAAAAAGTATACACATAAGCTCCTTCATAATCTTATAGTTACCATCTTCGTTTGTCCACATGAGGAACTAAAGTTCAAATGTTAGTACTTGGCCAAAGCGAGACCATAGGTCCATAGGTCTAGTCAGAGTGATACAGCAACATAGTAAGGCTCAACATTTTTTTTTCTCTTTCCTTGCTTTAAATTTTTTTGTAACTCAGGCATGATGGTGCATGCCTTTAATCCCAGCATTTGGGAGGCAGAGACAGGTGGATCTCTGAGTTTGAGGCCAACCTGATCTATGGAGTGGGTTCCAGGACAGCCGGAGCCACATAGTTGAGACCCTGTTTTGGGAAGTGGAGGCACTAAATTAGATACAAAATACATTTTTTATTTAAATTCCGCTTTAGGGTTAATAATTTCACACTAAAATTAAGTGTGTGTGTCCTCGCACAGGACCATGCTGATCTCTGTATTGTTCCAGCTGTAGCTTGCTTCTCAGAAGCAAGCAGTTTTTATTATCCTTGAGCATGTAACTTTGATTAATATTCATAGGTATTGCTAATTAGAAATCTGCTATAGAGACTAAAGTGATGTTAATCTTTGTTCCTAAGAGTGTGTCCAGGAACATAACACGAGTAATTGTTATCTTAGAAAACGGTAGAAGAAAGACCAATCTAGCGCATTCTGTTTCCCAGTGGAATGATACTAAAGTAGGAAATGGCTTAGAAAGGAATCGGGGTCATTATGTCCCCCTCATGATGGCTCCCACTCATGGAAGGCCTCACTTTTCCTTAATCTATGTTCACTCTCTGATATGAAAGGGAAAGCCAAGGAATTGAGGGGATGGATGTCACTTAGCAGCAGAGCAGTGGCCTAGCTAATCCCTAGCCCCTTCAGTTCCTCAGAACTAGGTGAGGAGAGCACAGACTTAGGTTGTTTAGGGTAGGTCAGGCTAGGAGGCAGAAGTGTCTAGGAAGGACAGAAAGGAAAACAAAACAGTGGCTGAAGGTAGCTGCAACCATAAGGCTGCGCTAGAATACCTCAGCCAGCACTAGCAGTGAGCTTCTATGCACACACGCCACATGAAGTGTTGAAGGGCAACACCAGGAGTGTTCTCAAGATGTTGCTATGTAAACAGGCTGAAGACCTGTCTAGAAGGAGCTAAGGGAGAGGTTAGCCCATTTGCATGAGATTACTCAATCCAGTCTGGAAGCTGCAGCTTGCTACAGCTGTGGAACTTACTGAGATTTTAGTTAGAAAAGCGACTGTTCCAGCCCTGTGTCATCTTTGGAAGGCTGCTTTGGCCCGTGATTGTCAGACTCAGTTTCTGAGTAGGAGAAGAGTCGGGAGTAAGATGAGCTGTCTTAATGCTTTAAACAAACAAAAGATGATCAGGACCTAAGGCTAAGGGGATAAGGATGACTGGCAAGGCACAGGGTAGAAAGACAAGTCCTGGGACTTGGTGGTTGAGGAGAGGGACAGTGACAGTTGAGTGCAGATCACTCTGCAAGGTGGAAACCAACCTTCTGAGCAAGGCACGCTCACCCAGGACAGAATGGCCAGTAGCTTTGAGTCACAGATGGCAGGATAGAACCTTTTAAAGCATGCACTTGCTAACTGCTGCCTTTTCATTGGCTTTGTGAGCATAGGATAGATGAATGTTCTAATGGTGAAAAATAGATAGCTGTGTGTTCAGAATGCTGGAAAGGAAGGGAACATTGGGACAAAGAAGGTTTCTAAGATAGACTTGACTACATACACTGAAGGAGAAAGTATTAGGGTCACCTTAGTAGCTGGTCTTAGTAATGCACACTGAGGAAGCAGATCTCTGGGTTTGCATCCAGTCTGGTCTGCAGAGCAAGTTCCAGGATAGCCAGGGCTGCACAGAGTCAGAGAAGCCAGGGTTGATAGTCAAGAGATGAATGAAAGTTGTTTTATAGAAGATTCGATTTTGTGTGTTAAGTGTTTTACCTGCATGCATATGTGGTTAGAGCCCGAGGAGGCCTGTGACTCTGCTTGATCCGTAGGGAACTGTCCCAGATGCCTGTAGGCAGTTGTGAGCTGCCACTGCATGCTGGGAACTAACCCAGGCCTTCTACATGAGCCGCCTTAACTACTCTTAACCACTGAGCCATCTCTCCAGCCCCAATAGAGGACTCTTGATACTATTAGATCAGAGCATGAGGGAATTGGAAGGATAAGGTTGTGTTTCTTAGAAGTAGAACTTAGTCATTTTAAGAATGAGCAGGTCTGGTTAGAGATTGCCTCACAAACACAAGGCCCTGGGTTTGGTCCTCAGTTTTAGTTGGGGTGGGGGTAGAAGTGGGGGGTATTGTAGAGCAGAGGTGACAAGAATGAGCAGCTCAAGGCAATGGCAGGTTTGTGGGAGAGGGGATCTACCCTAGGTGAGTGGTTCTGAGATTCCTGTGAGCACAGTCATGGTGTTGGTTGAATCTGCTGAGCTCATTCGTGCTGTGAGGCGTGGTGTAGTTTGTGTGTGGAAATGGGTGACAGTAGAAGTCATGACTCTAGACTTGGGCTTGGATTTCAGCTAGCCAGGCAGAGAGGGCTTTCAGGATGGTTTGAAATGGGGAAGAAGATGAGAAGCAGCTTTCTTTGTATCTCATTCTCTGGCAGCAATCTTTTTGGGTTCATTCCGTATGCCCTATCAAGAGATTAAGAACGTTATCCTGGAGGTGAATGAGGCTGTTCTCACGGAGTCTATGATCCAGGTAAGCAGCAAGGAGGCTCTGCTGGCGCTGGCTCTTCTGTGCAGCTGTACGCCAGCTTTGTCACCTTGCTTGGTAAGCAGGAGCTTCTTCAAGCAATTATGACTTAAATGCAGGCTGAAGAAGCTGTCTCCGGTGGCCAGGTCACCTTAAAAGACTGAGGAGCGCCCCCCCCCCACCTCAAAAGCTGCCCCACCCCCATTCCGCTTCCTTCATTACCAGTGGGCAGGGTGTGGGACTCAGAGTCAGTCATGATGCTTGGGCTTCCCCCACTACACACAACCTTTACTCCTTTCCAGAACCTCATTAAGCAGATGCCAGAACCAGAGCAGTTAAAAATGCTTTCTGAACTGAAGGAGGAGTACGATGATCTGGCTGAGTCAGAGCAGTTCGGCGTGGTGGTGAGTGAGGCCTGCAGCGGTCAGCTCTTTCCACCTCCCTGTTCCCTTCCCTCTAGACACCACTCTGGTCGCTTGCTCCTTGCCCCTTAACCGGTTTTGAATCTTAGTCAATCAGTTCCCACCTCCTTGCTCTGGAGCTCTGATCTCCCAGAAGAGGATCACCCTGTTACCTTTTTTGATGTCTTTCTCTGTTAGCTTCATAATGGAATTTCTTTTCTTCCTCACTAGATGGGCACGGTTCCCCGTCTTCGGCCTCGCCTCAATGCCATCCTTTTCAAGCTACAGTTCAGTGAGCAAGTTGAGAATATCAAGCCAGAGATTGTATCTGTCACTGCGGCATGTGAGGAGCTGCGTAAGAGTGAGAACTTCTCTAGCCTCCTGGAGCTCACACTGCTCGTTGGAAACTATATGAATGCGGGCTCCAGGAATGCTGGAGCTTTTGGCTTCAATATCAGCTTCCTTTGTAAGGTGAACCATAGGGTTAGACAGGAGGACAGAGGGAAGGCCACTTGAGCCCAATATTGGCCTAAGGTGGTTTGAGGCTTGGCCTAAGGTGGTTTGAGGCAAGTCCAGACTAATGGTTTCTCCTTTCTCCACAAGCTTCGAGACACCAAGTCTGCAGATCAGAAGATGACTCTGTTGCATTTCTTGGCTGAGTTATGTGAGACTGACCACCCCGATGTCCTCAAGTTTCCTGATGAGCTTGCCCATGTAGAGAAAGCCAGCAGAGGTAAGGCAGTGTAGGGCAAAGCTAGAAGGTGGTTCTGGGCCAGCAAGATGGCTGAGGTGGGTAACGGTATCTTCTTCCAACCCTTCAGATTCTGGGACCAACAAAGTAGAAGGAGAGAACCAATTATCACAAGTTGTACACACACACACACACACACACACACACACACACACACACACACACACACAAATATAAATACAAATAAATAATTTGAAATTTTTTTCTAAAAAAGAATATGGTATTGAGCCATAAAAGTCTCTACATGGGGAAAGAGATAAGACACTGCATTCAAGACAGGGCTTATCTATATAGCTCTGACTGCCCTGGAGCTCACCCTGTACACCAGGCTGGCCTCTACCTGTCTCTGCTTTTGCCTCTACCTCCTGGGCGCTGGGATCAAAGGTGTGCACTACCAACGCCTAGCATGGGTCTGCTTCTTGGTCTTGGTCCTTTCCTCCTTGGTCCTGGTTTAGGTCCACAGCTTTTGTCAATAGTGGTCTCACTACCTGAAATTACACAAAACACTAGGTTAAAGTAGGACAAAGCTCTACCCAGCTTCTGTGTTCCTACCTATGTCTCCTTCTTCTAAAACCCTGTTAACCTGAAATAAATGAGACCAAGATCTCAGGGATCCCATGGGTTCTTTTTAAATTAAACGGAGTCTGCTTCTGTTAGTATTATACAGTGGGTGAAGGTTGAAAGTTGAGTTAGCAAGTACTCATGCTTTTCCTGTGAAGATCAAAACCAGGGTGAGAGTCAGAGACAGGAGTGTGCACAGGCTGGTGAAGCATACCTAGGGACGGAAAGGAGCAACCTAAGCATGGCTGAGAGAGAGGCTAAGAAAGCATTTGAGCTGCTCAGCGAGCGCTTCTGTTCGCCTCCCAGTTTCTGCTGAGAACTTGCAGAAGAATTTAGATCAGATGAAGAAACAGATTGCTGATGTGGAACGCGATGTTCAAAATTTCCCAGCTGCCACAGACGAAAAAGACAAGTTTGTTGAGAAGATGACTATATCCTTTCTCAGAGGACTTGGGTGGCCAAGGGAATGAGAGGGATGACAGCAGCGTTCAGTTTTTACCTCTAAGTTTTTTTTCTTCCACTAAATACAGTTTTTAACCTTATTAGAAGTAAATTTTGCAGATAAACTACAAGTCTCCAAGTACCTGTTCTGTCCCGTTCCTGTTATAAACACACTTACCTACTCTGAAAGCCCGAGTCCCTACTCTGTTCCCATTGCTGTCACAGAGACACCCTTCCACAGAGATAACCACTGCCTTTTTCTGCTTTACACCAAAACTGCATTGCATAGCATTTTCTCATTGTCTCAGCCTTGTTTCTACAGTAATCTATGTAATTTCTATTGTATGGGTAAACCATAGCTTACGGTTAGCCATTATCTTCTTACCAGTACTTACGGCACTTCTGTTCTGTCATGAACAGGACTATATGGTGCACCCTGTGTAGGTGTATGGTGCATCTTTGAATGGTTCTCCAACCTAGGCCTGTTACTTTTGTTTTTGTTTCTGACCTGGGTCTGTTTCTTTTTGGTTGTTGTTGTTGTTACTTGGTTTTTTTGTTTGTTTTGTTGGTTGGTTGGTTGGTTGGTTTTTCAAGACAGGGTTTCTCTGTGTAGCTCTGGCTGTCCTGGAGCTCTCTCTGTTAACCACACTGGCCTCGAGCACTCAGCGATCCATCTGCCTCTGCTGGGATTAAAGGTGTGTGCCATCACCACCCCCATCGTGGGTCGGCTTCTTGGTCTTGCTCCTTTACTCCTGGCTGCACAGCTTTGTGAAGGATGCACAGGAACAGTATAACAAGCTACGGATGATGCACTCCAACATGGAGACTCTCTATAAGGAGCTAGGCGACTACTTCGTCTTTGACCCTAAGAAGTTGTCTGTAGAAGAATTTTTTATGGATCTGCACAACTTTAGGAATATGTTTTTGGTGAGCAAGCATGAACTGCTATTTTTCATGGGGTTCCTAATGTTTCCTGGTGGATTTACATGTTTCCACATATCCTCCATCTGGTCTCCCTCCCCTTCTCCAGCAAGCAGTCAAGGAGAACCAGAAGCGCCGGGAAACAGAAGAAAAGATGAGGAGAGCAAAACTAGCCAAGGAAAAGGCGGAAAAAGAGCGACTGGAGAAGCAGCAGAAGCGAGAGCAGCTCATAGACATGAATGCAGGTGAGTAGTGGAAAGGGCACTGGAAGGTTCTCTGTCTGGAACACAGGGTATTCGGGTCTAAACGGAGCTCTTGGCAAATGGCTTTTGGCAGCCTTCTGCCTCCAAGCTCCGGATGCTGGATTTTAACATGTTTTCCTTTTCCTCTCCTTTGCTGGTTCTTGGATTATATCTTACCACCCTTGTGATTTGGGAATTGCTGCCACACTTAACTCTTCTACCTGTCAAAAAACGTTCCCTGACCTGTCCTCATTCCTGCTAAATATTTGGGGTTTCCAAAATGTTTCTCTGACTCCTCCGTCTTGTAGTAGCTCTCCTCTCCTCTTATTTCACCAATTCCTATTCCTATTACCTCATAGAATGTTGTGTGCATGTCTGAGATCATAAATGGATTGAACTTTCCTAGAAGGGGGTGAAAAGCTGGCCACTCTTTCTCCAGCAGAAACATGTCTTTGTTTGAGCATATGGTCTCAATTACTGGCCCTCTGTTTCCTGTCTCTGCTTCTTTCCTGCTGAGGATTCCCCGCCCCCACTGCTCCTTTGGGCAGCGGAAATACAGTAAATGCAGCATACATTGCACATGGCCCTGAGCTGATCTGTAAGGCCCATAAGCCCCTGAAAGTGAGGAGTTCTTGAATCTGTCAAGTCTTAAAAATTTGCTGAGCAGAAACAGTAAAGACCAACATGGTTTGCTCCCAGAGTCCTTGAGAGTAGTTTCTTGCCTTTGTCTCAGTTGTATTTAAGCCATCAACTTTGTTCCCATAAAACTGTTAAAATTTATACCAAGTGTTCATCATTTCCTCACTGTTCTCCCTGGGCCTCCAGGGCTTTACCCTTTCTATATTGTCTAAGAAGTAATGGGAGCAAGGTGGAGTCCAAAGGACATTTGGGATAAGGGCTATAACCCAGCCAGCAGATGGCGTAGTGGACCTTACCCTATTCTAAGTGCCTGGGTCAAGCAAATGAAATTGAATGTAGGTCAGCTGCACTGGTGATGTGCAGACAGCAGATGGCGCTGGCAGTAATGAACCCTAGTCTTCAGCTAGTAGCCAACCAGCTCCTTGGGATTTCAGTTTCAGATTTCACTATCCTGAGCTGTTACCATGGAAACTGAGCCTGGCTAGAACTGGGATTCTACCTTAACTCTTTGCATTCCAGCCAGGCTGCTTTCAGCTTGTCATGTGCAGAGTTATGTTCAGGAAGATGCAACCACTGGAAGCAGTAGTAACACGAAATTCAGTCTTGACCAGTGGGTTCTCTTCCTTAGCCCTCCTGAAGACCAGGCCCTCAGTCGTTGATGTGGACTGGAGTGAAACACTGAGATTGATAATAATTATAATAGTTGCTAACCCCCACAACCCCCCCCACACACACATATACACATAATTCTTCCTACTTAGCCCAGGCTAGCTTCAAACTCCACATCTTCCTGCCTCTCCTGGGGTTACAGACATGGTAGCTTTGCCTGGCATAGCTGCCTTTTGATTCATAAGCATGGCCTCTGCCTGCTCAGGTCTTAGAGTTAGTGTTAAGAGTCTGTGTGCTGGGGCTGGAGAGATGGCTCAGTGGTTAAGAGCACCGACTGCTCTTCCCAAGGTCCTGAGTTCAAATCCCAGCAACCACATGATGGCTCACAACCATCTGAAATGAGTCTGATGCCCTCTTCTGGTGTGTCTGAAGATAGCGACAGTGTAACCATAATATATAATAAATAAATAAAATATTTAAAAAAAAAAAAAAAAAAAAAAGAGTCTGTGTGCTGGTCCTGATTAGTGTGGGTAGGATGACATTGCAACAGTCCCTCAGGATTCACACTGACAGGCAGTGACTGTCTTAAGGCAGTTTATAAACCGACACAGGGAAAGTAAGCATGGGTCTGAGGCTTGAAAGGGTGACCCTTTTGTGTCTCTTATGGTCTCTCAGTTAGTGTGCAGGGGGTGGGGAAAGCCACGTAGCAGCCATGCATCTCATGTGTACTTTGACATTTACCCTGCTGGCCTGGCAGAAAAATGTATGCCTCTGTCTTTGTTCATCACAGAGGGGGATGAGACAGGTGTGATGGACAGTCTTCTAGAAGCTCTGCAGTCAGGAGCAGCATTCCGACGGAAGAGAGGGCCCCGGCAGGGTAAGTAAACAAATGGAGCCCAATTAGTTGGGCATTGGGGTGGGGATTGACCAGGGTCTCTGCTCCTGGTCATGCTAGTGGAGGGCCCAAGAAGAAAGTGAAGCTCCAGATTTAGAATTTCCCATTTCCTTGCCCTGGGCTGTCTAGGCCTCTCTCTCACATTAGAAGTCCTCACCAGGACCCTTTGGAGGCCTAGACATGAGGGCTTCTTTCTAACAAAGAGTAACCTCTACAGAGAAGCATCATTATGGCAGTTAAAGCCTGGCAGAGGCTCTGTAGACACATTAGATACTAGCTTGACTTGGAAACTGCTGAAGAGAAGATAGCTGGAGCCTTTAGTGCCTGACATACTGGAATGAGGACCCTAGCAAAAGGTGCAGATTATACAAGGCTGTATAAACTCAGTTTCCTGGCCCAAATGGTGCACAGTGATTCTCCTGTAATAACTGGTTACCTCGTTCTACCTACACTCCAAATACTCAAGAAAATTCCCTTCCAAGAGCTTCCTTGGATATGCTCTAAGCCCTTTCTTAAACAAACAAACAAGCAAGCAAACATCCCTGGTTACAGAACCATCCACTACATGGCAGTTTCTGAGTACAGGATCTCAAAGGGAGGAGAAGGTGGGTATCAGTTTTACAGATAGGCCTGGGATGGCAAGCACAGCTAATGGGACTCCTGGTTCTCACAGCACTGTTTCCTACCTAGCAGAAGTACCATGCATCTCACTGTTCTGTCTTCCCTGACCCCCTTGACTAAGCCCAGTCTGCTTTCAGCCTTAGGTGGGGAATTCCCTGTTAAGTCTCTTCCTGAGGAATTGTGGAGACCCAGATGCTTCCTGTGCAAGCTGCTGGGGGATGCCCCTGTCTCCACTGCCTTCCTAGTGAAGAACCAGATGTGCTGGTAGAGAAAAAAGGATTTTATCAGAGCTCCCCATTCCGTAGACCATATGAGTTAGTGTACTGTCTCCCAGTTAGAAAGACAATGGAAGGGAACTTTTAGGAAATAATGAAATTAAAAGAAGTTGGAAACAAAGATTGTATAGTTTAAGTCAACCTCAGTTTATATTCTTATCTTTCTGATTTGGTTTGCTAACAACAAATATCTGGGAGACTCATTAAAACTTTTCCAGTTATTCTGGAGAGCGTTTTACATTTGGGTTTCACCTCATCTAAAGTGATGTTGCCTCACATCAGACATAACAGAAAGCTAGGCATCAGAGTGGCATGCCAAGGACTTGGGCTCTTTTCTTAGAAGAGAAAAGCTGCAAATTTCGAAGGCCCCATTTTCAAAGTACAGAGGCTCCAGGGGTCGAAAGCTCCCTCCCGGGCTGTGGATCCAGCTGTTCCACTCTTTGTCCAGCTATGTCTGACCGTTTTCATGAAGAGTGCTTTTCACCATTCCTATGCTTTAACACTTTAATATATAGTTCCTCGTGTTGTACTGACCCCCAACCATAAAATTATTTTTGTTACTACTTCATAGCTGTAATTTTGCTACTGTTATGAATTATAATGTAAATATCTTACATGCCGGATGTCTGGTATGTGACCTCCAAATGGGTCGAGATCCATCCACAGTCTGAGAAGTGCTGCTCATGACCAAGTACTGAGAGCCAGAGAGCCAGAAGCACTGGCAGGCTTATCTGCCTCACATTCTTTCCCATCCCAGAGGCAGCTGTCTCTATTCAAAGACACTAACTTTCCCCCTAGAGTCTCCAGGAATGTTAAAATCTTCCAGTCTCTGGAGACTTGAGGGAGTGACCCCGATACAAAGATCCATTGAGGAGTTGGAATCGGAGAGTTACTATTAGGGCTGGTTCATTAAGATCACATGTAAATTGCTACAGTCTGCAGGGTGTGGAAGAACAATGGCCTGAGTGTCAAGGGAAGAATCCATGAGATTGTATTAGAGCTCCCGTCTCCAGCTGTGACTGAGTCAGCTTGTGGTGTTAATGATTCAGCTTTATCTCTAAGCCTGCATAGCATGTAGGCCACTTACATAGTAGAGCGAAAGTCAAGAAAGACATCTGTCTCTCTGGAGTCTTCCTTGGTTGTCTCCCAGCTTCCTTATAAGCTCCACTTATTGCTGACTGAGGTCTGTGTTAGAGCTTTGCTAAACCTAAAGGCCCTAGTATTTATTAGTATCCATTCTGCTCATATGTAGGAGGAGTTAAGACCCCCACCCACACCTAAGGTCTTGTCCAAGCACAGTCAGAAAGCCAGAACTGTATCTGGTTTTGTGAATCCAAATCTAGGGCTCTTTCCATTAAGCCTGCATTAATGGAAATTACAGTGCCCCTCTATCCAGGCCAGAAAACTCTGGCCTAGGATATTACAAGTGTTCTGGAGGTGGTGAAACTGTACCAGGGAGGTTTTCTGGTGAACCCCCTTGTCTGGGAAGAGTGTTCCTTTATCACTACTCTCCCCAATTCTGTAAAAATAGGACAAGAGGTATAATTAGGGTAGTTTCAGACATGGATGAGTTATTTAGGATGAAAATGGCTGTCCCATCTGTCCCAGTTTCCTCTTCCCTGAGGAAGCTTATTAACAAGAACATTTCCTCTTTAGTGGTTGTTCTTAGCTTGTGTCTTGGGATTTTTTTTTCTTGAGCCATTAATGTTTTCTAACTGAGCTGAGCTCTTAGCATTACTCAATAGGGTTACTTACATGGTTCTCTTGCTCACCTCTGTCTTCTAGAACCCCAGCTTTGACCATTTCCTCAGACTCTGCCTCTACCCCCAAATATGTGGATCAGTTCTCCTAGTTAGTAATTGTTCCAGATCCTACACAGTCAAACACTAACCAGGTTCTATGGCTACTGTTAAGTATGCAGTAGTCTGACAGAGGGAGGAAGTCAATTTCCTGATTGTTTAGTCTGCTCAGCAGAGCAGTGACTATGGAGATTGAACTGGGATGCTGGGGTTCCCTTGGTCCTTTTCAGTTAGAACAAGGGCTTTCCCCGTTTTGATTTCATGTCCATTCCTTGTGTACCTACTTTCAAGGCTTAAAGGGGCAATTGTGCTGTTTTCTCTGTCTTTCATATTCCCTGGGTCTTAGGGCACATGTAATCAATCGGAAGTCTCATGAGTACAGAGAGATCCTGAATCACTGCTGGGTCAGGTACAACAGGGGATCTTAGAGGAAGCAACAGCGTATGACTTACTGCCCCCGGAACTCTTAACTTCCGTGTTGCTCCAAGACAGGTGTTGACAGCTCTGAGTCAGCAGTTGCTTCAGTTCATTCACCACAGTTAGATGGATGTGCACACATATGAGGCTGTGGTAAAGAGATACTGAGCCATCATTTTTCTGGACACGACAATGGGATCCTGGAAAATTGAGTGCTTTAGAAAAGAGTAGAAAGGAAACACAGACAAGGAGAGACGAAGAAGGAAAGTAGGAAAAGCCCCCCCACACATGGCATTGGCTTGTGTCCACAGTTCAACATCTAACTTGGTGAATAGATCCCTTACACACACACACACACACACACACACACACACACACACACCTGTGATTTGTACCTAGTTATACTCATATGCTGTCAGCAGGAATTTTTCTGTTCTCTCTCCTCTTGGTAGATAACCCTTTGTGCCCTTGGGAAGAGGAGGAGGAGGAGGAGGAGACCTCTAAATTGGTATCTGTGGATGGATTGTGTCTCCCTGTGGGCAGCCTCTGCTTGTGTGAAAACAGTAGCTCTGGGTCATGGCTCTGCTCGGAGACTGCTAGCCCTGGAGAAGGCTTAGATTCTCTTACCTGATTTGGCTTCCGCCTACCTAAAGCTTTTTGCTGTCCCCAAGCAGTCTCCCTCTGGACTCTTCCTGCTCATGGTGGAGTCGTTAGGACTTGCCACAGGTTCTTTGAGGGGTGCTCACTGCTTTCTTCACTCCAGTCCTTTCTAGGTCCCAGAAAGAGTCTTGTTTGTTTGTTTTGTTTTTTGTTTTGTTTTGTTTTTTGAGATGGTTTTACTTTGTGGCTCTGTCTGTTCTAGAAATCTCTATGTACATGAGGCAGGCCTGAAACGCAAAGAGATGTACCTGCTTTAGACTTCCAAATGTGGAGACCAACAGTGTGGCGCTATCCCCAGCTTTTGCTCTTGTTTTTATGTCACCATTTTTAGATATACAGTTTTGAGATTGTGTGACTATCATCATTGTTTTATTCCAGAATATTTTTTCATCTCCAAAAGAGACTCCATATCCATTAGCAATTACTTTTTAACATACACATAAAAGTTGTGCACGTTTCTATGGAGTATCTAAGGATGTTTCAGTGCATGCACAAACTGAGATGTTCAAATAGAGGTAAACCTTCCCTTCTCTGGTAGTAACTTGGTTCTCCTTTCCATCAGTCCCTGGTATTAAACTTTGTATTTTTTGTTCCGAGTACTGGCATAAACTTTTCTTTTAATTTAAAATGTGTGTGTGTGTGTGTTTGTTCATGCACACACACATATTCATGGCTTGTCACTGTGCTTGGAGTCAAGTACTTTTACTCACTGAGCCATCTTACCAGCCCTGACATGAGCTTTAGTTTTAAATTTAAAAACTTTGTAGGAGCAAGGGGCATTTGTTCCCTGTGCCTTTATTTGAGTATTTAGAAATTTTGAGACAGTATCTCATAGCTGAGGCCAGTTTCTAAGTAATGCTGGCCTTAAACTAAGAATTATCTTGCCTCAGCCTCCCAAGTGCTGGGATTACAGGTGTGAACCACCATGTTATTTTTTTCTTATTACTCTATCTTCTATCTCTGTGAACTTTCCCAAGCTGGGCATTCACAGGAATCGATTTATAGTATACATAGCATTTGATGTCTGGCTTTGAAAATTCAAGGTTGCTAGGTATATATATATTGTCTTTGCTGCTGCTCAAGGGGTGTGGTGCTCATCACAAGGTGGGCACAGTCCCAAGGAGCGAGCTGTCTTCTTGATGATACTGAGTCTGAAATAAAGAGTCATAATGAGCAGGAGACACTTTGGCTAAGATTTCTTTCTAGGAGTTCCCTCTGAGTCATCCTTGGCTTTCTCTGCTGTACTTTTTTTTTTCTATCTTTTCACCACTTAGTATGTGCATGCACACATATGTCGTACACATATGTTGTACACATTGAAGAGGTGGGAAAGAGGCAGGCATGTGGACCTTCATTGTTGGAGAAACACATGGGAGTGTGGTGTGCATGTGATGACAGTTAGTGGCTACACTCCTCTTTGCAAGAACCCCTCACAAGCCAAGTAAAGCTGCTTCTTGCTAGAACAGGCCTTCCTGAGGCGGCCTTATAGTTTTACCTATGAGCTTTCTATGGAGTGCCTACAGAATACTAATGCTGTGTGGTAAGCTGTAACATCAAGTCCAACAGATCTAAAGGAGAGCGTGGACTTTAGCACTGTTTCTTTTGATACTTGACACAGCCAACACTCAAACCAGCTCTCCTTTTTTAAAGATTTATTTTTATTTTCTATTTATGAGTATTTTACATACATGTATGCAGCCAGTGCATGCCAGGTGCCCATGGAGGCCAGGAAAGGGCACTGAGTTCCCTGGAACAGAAGTCACAGATGGTAGTGAGTTGCCATACAGGCGCTGGGAACCAAACCCAGGTCCTCTGCAAGAGCAACCAGTGTTCTTAACTACTGGGCCATCTTCCTGGCCCTTCAAGTCCTGTTCTGTCTAGTTGTATCCAAACCTTCATGCTTGCCCCTAAAGGTAGATTTTATGTTGAGTCTCTGCCTCCTTCCGATAAGGCCTCTGAACCAGACAAGGCAGCCACAATTGCATGGCTTCTGGCTGAACACCTGCTTTAGAGTTGTAAAGGGATTAGAAACCAGGCCTTCTGTGGATGGAGTCTCATGTCTTCTCTTGCAGTCAACAGGAAAGCTGGGTGTGCAGTCACATCTCTGCTAGCCTCGGAGCTGACCAAGGATGATGCCGTGGCTGCTAGTTCTGCTAAGGTGCCCAAGAAAAGTGAAGGAGTCACCACAATCCTTGAAGAAGCCAAGGAACTGGTTGGCCGTGCAAGCTAAGCTGGGCTTTATGGCCGTTGCTGCATCTAGGTGAAGCCCAGACTGCCTACCTGCAGCATGTGCCTAAATGGTCAAGGAGATATCCCTCTGCAGTGGCCGCTCCACCACCTGACCCTGTCTCTCTGTCTGGCCTGCTGCTCTCGAACACCACATACAGCTTCAGCTGCCTGGAGGCCAGAAGGAAGAGGCAGTGTAGGGGTGGCCTGAGCCCAGCCCAGCCAGCCCTGGCTGTTGTATTACCAAAGCAGGGTCCGTGTTTGCTGCCTTAACCCTGTCTCCTCTATGTTACCCAGAGGTCCTGGTCTCAGACAGAACCCAGCCTGCTTTCTCAGCCCCACTCTCTAATGGGCCTTCCCCTAGGTCAATCTTGCTGCATTTGTGCTTTTCTTTTGTGGTTTCTCTGGCCCTGAGAATAGCATGGGACTTGTGAACCTTCGGGCTAGATCTTTTCACTGCTGTCACTCACTCTGCTTTTCCTGCTGGCGGTTATTTATTATTAGTGCTGTGGCATTGGGAGCTGCTTCTGCAAAAACAGGGAGCAGATCCCACCCTTACCCCACCTTCCTGGGAAAGGTCTCCCGGGAAAAGGGTCTCAACCACTCTCCCCGTTCCACTGTGGCCCAGGTCTGAGCCATAGGCAGGTAGCTAGGGCATAGCGACAGTGTGGGGTCCGCCCCCTGCCCGCTGCCATGCTTCATGCCCTTGCCCCCCTGGTCCCTCTGCACCAGCCTCACCTCTACCCAGCAACTGAACCCTTCCCCCCCATGCCTTCCCCAGAGCTTTGGTGCATCTCATTTGGAGTGTGGGCTGTAGTGTGACCATCCCAACACCTCACCCCCACCATCCAAGGAAATGGGAGGTGGAGCCTCCTGGCTGAGAAATTGTTTTGCAAATGGATCTATTTTTATATGAAAAATTTTTTAAGAAAAATAACTTTGATCCCCTTTCCCCTGCGTAATAAAAGAGGCTTTGATGGTAGGTTCAAGCATTCCTGGGGTCAGTCCTGAACATGGCCTAAATATTGGCCCCACCCCTCAAGACTAAATGGTGAGGCCAAGGCAGACAGACCCTTCCTTAGCATCAGTTCTGGGGCAAGAGAAATTCCTCTGGGTGGGCTGGGCCGCACCATAGGGTAGCAAGAGCTCAGATGCTGTGTTTTCATGAATGTATTAAATTATCAGCCAAATGTGCAGATGCTAAGGATGCTGAGAAGTGCACAGGGGTGCCCCCATATAAGCAGTGAGCCAGACTGGGTGGCCCAAACCTCAGGAAGCTTAGACTCTCTGGCCTGGGAGTCACTGTCTTGTCCTCCTCCAGGGCCCTTTCAGCTTCCCTCTGAGGCTACAGAGAAGGCTTGACACAGAATTGGAGTTGCCGAGTATGAAGGGGTTAGGAAACACAAGGGCCAGTACAGGGGCCTTGTGCCCAGGGAGGATTGGTTGGGTTGCTCGAGCTTGTGTCTGAGGGACAGTGGCAGCTTCTAGACTACTTCCTGGGAGGACTGAAGAGCCCGTTCTTCCTGAGCCACCACCTTGCTCGCTGACATCTGGGGCTTTGACCCTTTTCTTTTTTTAATCACTTTTGCTAAAATGCATTTAATTAAAAAAATTTTTAAGTAGAGGGGGTAAAATGCAAACCCCCTTGCCTCTTGGGCTTTTGGGATGTCATCACCTCCAGTTTGATGGGTTTGTTTCCAACTGTCAATAAAGCATTGAAACAGAACCTCTCTCCTTTGTAAAATTCTGAACTGGTTCTTTTTCACCATGGTGGTCTAGGCTTCTCTCTGTTTCCCACTCTGTTCTTGACCTGTCAGGTCAGTCAAAACCAGCGAGCTGAGCGCCAGGCCATGCAGGTTTCTGTGACCGCAGCCCCTTTCCAGGGCTGTTTTCCTGTTTACTTCTAGCTTCTCCCACATTGTGACCCTTAGGCTTGGAGACCTGTCTTTTTTTCTTTTCTTTTCTTTTCCTTCCAACCTCCCTCCCTCCCTCTCCCCCCCCTTTCCTTCCTTTCCTTTCCTCACCTCCAACTCCCCACTTTCCTGGCTCTTCCAGATGCTGCGATTTTCTGACCAATACCTATGTCCTCCATCCCCACCAAGTTAGAGGTGCTTAACCCAGGGACTGGAACCCTGAGTCTGCCCAGCCTGTGTCCCAGCGAGGACACCAGAGAGGACTTGGCCACTAAGCCATGCTTTTGAAGCAAGTTGTAACCTCAACAAAGACACCCTAAAAGTGAACAGACCCATTGGGGTAAGGGCCCTTGGACAGCCCTATAGTAGAAATAAAAACCTTTTAAATAGCCCTTGGGTCCGCCTAGCTGCCTCATGTGGCAGTGGCAGAGATGTGGGGGTGGCTACCTGCCTCACAATCCTAGAGACTGCGTTTCCGTTCATCTTCTGATGCCCACATACCAATCTGGGGACCAGCCACAGCTGCTCTTTGCCCTACTGTCTGCTTCCATGCCCAGAATAGAACCCAGGCACTCGGTACCCCGCCCTTTCAACACCAGGCTCCGAGAAAACCCAGCTCTCCCCTCAGCAACCTCACACACCACCACCCTTCCTACGCAAAGTCAAAGTCGCCTGGAAGGTTTGGTTTCCATGGCAACAGACCAGGGGGCGGCAGAACTGGTAACCAGAATCCGCGGGAGGGAGCCCGGAAACTGCTCTTCTGGCTCTTTTGATGGACTCACTAACCCTCCGGAAAACCTGTGGGACTGTGTCTGTCCTTTAGGTCAACCTTCCGGACTCCAGGAGCTGCAGGGACGGGGAAGTCGGATTAGCTGAGCTGGGAGGGGGACGGAAAAAAAAAAAAGAGGGAAAGGGGCTGGGTCCCAATGCTATCTCCTCGTGTCATCCCTTCAATTCGACTTTGCTGCTATAAAAAGAATGTGAAAGCACGTTCCACTTAGAGAAACTGAGGCCCAGGGTAGGGAACTCGGTATTCAAAAAATTGTCTCCGGGGCATTCATTCCTGCCTTTCCCCAGACCTCTAAGCTGCAAGGGAGGAGGTTAGTAAGCAGAGGAGAATCCGTCCTCCACTGGATCAGCCCCCTCCCACAGCTGAAGGTAGGTAGCTAGTAGGGAAGGGGCGGGAACTAGGAAAACGTCCCCAGAGCTCTCCCGTCCCTACTCACGCTCCTGCTCCCCGCCCCCCATGCAGGGTCTCCTTTTCTGCCTGGAGACAGCCCTGAGAATAAATCTGTGCACTCAGTTGCGCACGCATTCAAACTCCCCACCCCCACAATGGACTCTCCAGCGACACCACCACCGCATACTGATCCACAAGCACCATTACAGCTCATCACATATTATTAGAGACGCCAGGGAATCGGAAACGTGCATTCCATATTGGACAGTCAGATGCGCACTGCACAAGCACACGCCATTCAAAAATAGATCGAGACAAAAAACCGAGACACAAACATGACCCTTCGATTCTATTATTTAAGACAAACCCCTCGACTCCACCCACATGTTCTGTGTTCCATTTCTTAAACAGACGCGGTCAGACTTTCAGAAGAAACCATTTTTTATTTTTAATTTTCGAAGAAAAAAGCCATATAAATATTAGAGTATAAAACTTGCGAGAGATATCGGAAGGGGGATGGGCAGGAGCTACGTGACTATGCGAAGAGAAGCTTTTATAGAGAAGTCAGTACAGGGAGGGGTCGCCGCAGCGTGTGGACACAGCACAAAACACAGCACTGGCCGCGCAGGCAGATTGAGATTCAAAGGACAGACGGCTGCGCACAGCCCACCGCCCGCTGCCCACTCGCCATCACGTAAAAGCACACCACACTATACTATTGGCTATTCTACACCAGCGGGAGGAGGAAGGGGGCTTCTACACTACTGTAAGGGCTCGGGCAGAGGAAGTTCTATGCACAAGGAGGCACTGGGGGGCTTTAACCGGTCTGTGGCCACGAGGGGGCGGCCTGGGGGCCTGGGCAGTGGCCTTCTGAGAAATGGCACCTGGTAAGGTGGAGGCCAGGGGCTTGAGGAATACAGGGGCCCAGAGGCCCAGGGGAAAAGCCTCATCATTGGCTGAGACTTTATAGCCACTTGGTCCCTTGTTCTAGCTACCGGACTAGACCCAGGGTCCAAGAATGACCTTGCTGGGCTCCCTTCCTGCTAGGACCACTGACCCTCCCACCAAGGGCACCTCTGGAGTACCCAGCACCCACAGAGGCCCCTCTTTCCTCTCTGGTCTTAAACTCACTTAGAAGTCTTCTTGGACTGAAATGTCAGCTTAAATCCATTGGTCCTGGTGGCTCAGCCCAAGCTGCCCAGGCTGAACCAGGAGGGAGGGGTCTGGCCTGATGTTTGTCTATGGCTAGAATTTGAGGATTGAGCCAGTACCCTGGGTACGTACAGAGCCCCTTGCAAGACCCTATTAACAGGCTGTTTTGTCCACTGCCCCCACTCCCAGCAGTATACACTCAGCTTCCCTTTAGTTTACCACCCCCTACTGTCTCCAGACATGCAAAGGAGTCTCTTCTTTGAGGAGTAGGAAGTCACAGCATGCAGTGGGAACATCAAACAATGGAGAACAGAAGACTGGTAGTCCCCAGGCATTGAAAAGAGGCTTAGTAGCAAAATGCCTTCCCAAAAATCCAGCAAGCATCATCAGTACCAGGGGCATGGTGACTGTTCCCCAAAACTTAAGCATTGGTCTCAGGCTCTAGGAGGAAATGAGAAGACTGGTACCAAACCATGCTTTGGGGGACAGCTGAACTGAAGGAGAGGCCAAAGGATTGTAATACTCTCCCACCTGTTCAGAACTAGGAGCCCCCTTAGCTCACCTGTCACCCCAACAGCCCAACTACCTGGCTCAAAGAGAGGGTGTTGACTGAAAGGGTGGGGTGGGGAGAGGGAGGCTGGAGATGAATGAGCCTGACTGGGTTGGAAGATGGGGAGTTCAGCTGTAACTAGGGGAGTGTGGCATGGTGTTTGTGTGTGTGTGTGTGTGTGTGTGTGTGTGTGTGTGTGTATCCACACTAACCCTGCTACCTATGTGGGTACAATCACTGATTGGATAGGGGGTCCCAGCAGAACTCTCTTTGCATATTCAACCCCCCTAGGGTACAAAGAGGGGGTGTTGGCTTGGGCACTTGTTTCTGTTTCCCAACGGGGAGCATGGCCTGGCTGTGGCTCCTACCAGAATCCTGGGGTGAGCCCTGAAATTCTGAGGCCTGGGTACAAGTAAGGACAAGCTGGACTGGCTGGGGAGGGAGGCTGCCCTGTGGCTCAAGGCCTGGCCTCCATATTACTTCTTCTCTTTCTTGCCCGACTTCTTCTTGTTGCCATTGCCGCCTGCCGGAGCCTTGCCATCTCGTTTGCCAGCTGCGTTGGTCAGTGTGGCATTGCTGCCAGGGATGTACACGTTCTGGCGGTAGTCAGGCACGTGCTGCAGGGTAAACTGGGGTCCATATCGAGCGCTCAAACCCATAGTGCCAGTGCCCCCTCCCAGAGTGGAGCTCCCATCAGCGGCTTCTGCGGAGACAGAAGAGGAGTGGATGGTCAGATGGGGTCAGTGACTTCCTTACACTGCAGTTAGTGAGTGACTGGGCCCAACCACTGGGAATACAGTGGTCACCAAGGCTGTCTGTCTCTGTGCACAAAGGAGCTAGGGGGAGAAGTCAAGAGTGACCTAAGATCCTCAGCAAGTCTACCCAGCCTCCCAGTACCATCCATCTGCTTTCTAAATACCTTCACTTCCATAAAATGAAGGTAAGTCAGAAAGCATCCATTTTGGGTAAGAATTATAAAAGAGAAAATGCTTCTGAAGTGCCCAGACTAGTGCTTGCTGTGGGGCAGGTACTCAATTGTGCTAACTAGCGTTTCTCTAAGGCTTTGATACCTGTCCCTGCCTTCCACACTAGACCATGATTTGTGCATTATCTTCCCCCAACCAAGGCTTGGCACGGCCCATGCGCTCAGCTGCTCTGCCGCCATTAATTTGTATGCTGGAGTGCCCTTCCATTCATGTACACGTCTCTGTGTGGAACTGGGAATTGGACTCATGCCATTGCACACACTTCCCCAGCTGAGCTACATATCCAGCCCAGCCCTTGGCTTGTTGGTTGGTTTGGTTTGGTTCTTCTTGGATTTTCTTGTTGTTTGTTGGGGGGTGATTTGGTTCGTTTTGGTTTTTCGAGACAGGGTTGCTCTGTGTAGCCCTGGCTGTCATGGAACTTGCTCTGTAGACCAGGCTGACTTCAAACTCAGAGATCCGCCTGCTTGTTCTGGGATTAAATGTGTCAGCCATTGCTGGAGGAACTCAGAGTGGCATACTTGCTTAAAAACAGGTTCCTTGGCTGTATGGGAATGAGACCCAGATGACCAGAGTCCACCTGAGCAGCTGAAGCACAGAAATAATCCAATGGAGGGTTCTGTGAGGATTAAAGGAGACACACTGTGCCCTGGCACTTGACACATGCTCAGTAAACGCCTAACCTGCTGCCCCCTCATAGCCACCCTTGTCCTCCAGTCCACTGTATTCCTTCTGAACGGAGCTGGTGGTGAGGAGGGAGGTAGGAGTTTGACTTCCAGATTCCCAGCCAGAGGCTCTGAAACCCTCTGACACAGAGAGAGTTGAAGGCCTTGCCCATCCTAGCCAAAAGCTGGAGCAGTTTTTCCCCTAGGCTGTGCCTCCACCCTCGACCTTGGAGCTAATAGAGAGGTGGACTAAAGCTGGAGAGGTTGAGTAATTCTGGGACATCAACCAGGGATTGAGAAATAGAGACAGGAAATATTTCCAGTTTGGGCATGAAGGGAAAGCAAGAGATGGGAAGAGCAGAGATGTGCCGAGATGTGCCGAGATGTGCCGAGATGTGCCAGGGTCTCTCCACCTTGGCAACCTGGGTTCTCACAACCCTCTAGATCCAGTCCCCCAAAGTCCTGAAGCAGAAGGCCTTCGGGCAACAGGCCTGGTAGGAGGGAACAGCTGCCCACCCCTCCCACCCCTTTCATTTGTTGACATCTCCCTAATTAACTCCAGGAGGTACCAGCCCTCCATGGCCCACCCTTCCCCTCCAGCCTGGGTATGGAAGGGGGAAGGGCCCAGATCTAGTTTCAAAGAGACAGGATTCCAAAGTGATTTAGGGGATTGAGAAGAGTGTGTGGGGGGGGGGGTATAGAACTGCTTCTGCCCCCAAGCACTCAATTAGGAAAGAATGTGGAGGAACTGAGAAAGGAGACTGAGCAAAAAGACCGGAAGTGCTTCACTGAATGGCAAGAAGGCAGGCCCACCCACATCCTACATCCACCCAAGATCTCCGAGAATCATTCAAAATGGCCACTTGGTGGGAAAGAACTTGAGGAAATCAGGAGGGAGAGAAATTGAAGATGAAGAACGGACACTGGTGTGCTGCCCTGTCAGCTCCGCTGGTTCAGAGACTCCAGTGGCTTTTCCGATTATATCCTAACCCCCAAGACTTGGCCTAGGCAAGGTCCAAGGGTTTCACCAGTCTCAGGGAAAAACATACTTAGAAATGCAAAGAGACATCATCTTTTCCACTGGAGGAAGGGTTGCTGGCCTCTCTCCAGCTCTAAACTCATTACCACCTTCCCCTGGTCCCCTTAATACTGCCAGTCCAAGTCAGACAAAGACCCCACAATAACAATAACCAGAGTTAGCCAAGGAAGTGAGCCCAAAACTGGCACAGCTGCAGACCGCAGCCTGCTTTTGGGTGCACCTCCCCCAAGTGTTTATTTAAGAGCTCTCGAAAGGGTCCCTCCCTTCTCTCCTCTCTAGGCTGGCTGGGCTGGGCTCCAGGAGCCTCTCAGGCTCTGGGGTTTGGAAGTAGGTGTGAAAGTGAGAGCTGGGCCTGACCCTGCCACCTCAGTTCTGGAGTCTGTTCTCCCCAGAGCCCAAGGCTAGGGCCTTGGGTCAGGTCCTGTGTGGGCTGGA
This sequence comes from Rattus norvegicus, assembly GCF_021556685.1. NCBI lineage: Eukaryota > Metazoa > Chordata > Mammalia > Rodentia > Muridae > Rattus > Rattus norvegicus. Next base: position 29,779,782 of record NC_141551.1, on the reverse strand, counting down.
GGGGTGGAGCCCTTACAGGGAGCGTGCATGAGGCCATGGCACTACTCCAGAGAGACCTTCTGGGAAGGTTTTAGGCCATAAATACTGTTTCCATGTCTGTTTTTAGCATCTGGATTTGGGCTGAAAAGACTGCTTTCTGGCCTTAGGGCTCAAGGCCACAACAGCTAAAGAGACCTGTTTACTTCCCTCAAGAGCTGAACCTGGCATGTCCCCAGGCCCAGTGCATGCAGCTGGCCTCTCAGGGATCTCAGCCCTGTCCCCAAGAGCTGACAGCTCCTATCATGTCCCCATCCTCTGCCCTTTGGTCAGCTGTAGGCTAGGCCTCATTCAGTCTCACCGACATCAAGGGTAAGATTACTAAATCATATCAAATAAAAATACATGGATTTCAGCTACCTCTGAATTTGGGGTAGATAAGAATTTTTTTAATATAGTTTGCCTCGTGTAAACAATTTAAGAAGGATTTATACTAAAACTGTATATAGCCAAGCGGTAGTGACACACGCCTTTACTCCCAGCACTGAAGCGGTTGGTCTCCAGAGTGAGTTCTAGGACATCCACGGCTACGTAGAGAAACCCTATCTCAAAAACAAACAAAAAGCATATACTCATCATTCAGTGAGATTATATTTCACTGGGAGCCATAGGAAGAATAATGCTCAGGGGTGGGGTGTGGGGGACCCATAGGAGGAATTAGCTTCCAGGTCCAGTCAGCAAAGAGGGAACAGGCTAGATCTAAAGGAGACTGAGGACGGAAGAAATGGCCCTGGGAGTGAGGTTGACCTGGGAGGCAGGTAAGAAATGACCTGGGAAGCCCCAGGTAAGTGGTATTTCACAGGTGCTCCCCACAGAGCATGCTCAGAGGTTAGAGAGGCTTGGTTAAAACAAAGTCCTAAAGTTTGGTTAGCACACATCCTGCTCAGGTTAAAGGGATGCTTCTCCTGGCTGGGCTTTCTACCTACTGGTCCCCTAGCTACTCTCAAGAGCAAAGCTAAGCATTGTTGTGTGAGGCCCAGTAGGGCTTAAGTTTCTTTAAGTTTCCCACAGACTTGTCTCCTGGGCCAGAAGTTAGTCCTTCTACAGGTGTGAGATTCTTTTTCTTATAATTCAGTCTATTTTGGTTTAATTATTTGGATGAGAATACAAAGGGATGAGTTTCACTGGGGCTCCTTCATAGGTGTAGTAGAAGTTAGATTATGACTCTGGGTTGTGCTTGCCCACCGTGCACAAGGCCTTGGGGGGTACCACACAACTATGCTGTCAGCGTTCAGGAGGTGGGGGGTTCAGGAGGATCAGAAGTTCAAGGTCATCCTCACATGCACACAGAGTTGGAGGCCAGCCTGGCTTCATGAGCCCCGTCTCAAAAGAAAGAAAAATGCTTCTGTCTTTCTCTTTTATCCCTACAGGTCCATAAGGTTAATGATTAGTCAATTACAGCACCATCCTGTAATCACGCTCTGCTAACACTATGCTGAGGACCTTATATTTGATGGTCAAACAGTGCTGGGCAGTGGTGGCACCACCTTTAATCCCAGCACTCAGGAGGCAGAGGCAGGCAAATCTCAGAGTTCAAGGCCAGCCTGGTCTACAGAGTGGGTTCCAGGACAGCAAAGGCTATGCCCCCAAGGATTTGAACCCAGGCTGGCCTGCTTCCAAAGCCTATACTCTTGAGTGTTAGCAAGTGTTATACTTGCCCTGCAGAGCATCCTCTGTGACTCTTGCTGTAGTACAGCCACTGGCACAAGACTGGCACAGTCGATGCTGATGCCCCTGCTATGGCTGTGGTTCTTTCTAAGCCTCGTGGGACAAGTGCAGTCCTGGTGTGAGGCTGTGGTGTGTGATGCGCATGTGCTGGCCCTTTCTAGGGTCATACTTATTTGTTTTGGTCTTGAGAGAGGGTCTTGCTTTGTAACCCAGACTGATCTCAAACTCCTGCCTTGGCAGACAGAATACGGAGGTTATAGGCGTGTGCCTCTGTACCCAGCTCACAGTGAGATTTGCAACCACTACCACCCCACATCCTCAGTGGACCACCTGATCACTCTGCTCTGGCCTTTCAGGGCCTCTCCACCCCTTTGTTGTCTGTCAAGATGAAGCTATGTCACTGGCGATCACCTGGTCTTCCAGAGAAGCCACACAGACTTATACTTCATCCATAGCTATAGCTATGATGGCAGCACCCCTCCCTCAGATTCCCACCCTATCACACCCATAGGTACCACTTACCACTGGCAGAGGCCAAGATCATGGCTTGCAGCATCTCTGTATCGAACTGGTTGTTGGGCCAGGTGCCGGTTTCATCCCCATTTTGGGATCTGTGGAGACAGTGACAAGGTCAGCTCCACTCATTCTCTCCCAGCCTCTTCTGGGGTTCTTCCCGGGGTTCCCAAAACCATCTTTATCTTTTATCTCTACCCCATGCCTAAGACCTGCTCCTGATGGAGTAGGTGGAGTTTATATAACCCTTCGACGCCAGACCCCAATCTGCCCATTCTCCAGGCCAGCCGGCTTTATGCTGTCTCAGATGCATTAAATGAATACCATCCCTCTGTCCTTCATGATAGGATGTGAGCTACTGTTACAGCCTGAGACATCAGAACATCTCAGGACAGTAAAAGAAGACAATTTGAGAGAATGTCTCATAACTAGAGGAATGGCCAGAAATGAGAGAGAAAGAGTCAGGTGACTCAGAAGCCCCAGGTAACGCCACAGCAGTTAACCCAGGCTCAGACTTGCTCAGTGTTTTCCTAAGTCCTCAGTATAAAGTCTATATAGTCCCATCAAACTGTCCACCCTGCTTCATATCCTGCCCACTCCCAGTCTTTCATCAAACAGATTCCCAGTAACTTCTGTCTCGGGCCCTCTCCTGTTGATGCCCAGAATGCCAAAGCACAGCTTTTGTTCTAGCAATGTAAATAAGTTGTGCCCAGGGGATTCTCAAATTTACTAGGGCTGGACTGAGCCCTCCATCGTTGCATCCGCTCCTTCATTACACTGACTTCTGTGATGTGTGGACCAGGGTCTCAGCAGGAAACCTGAGCACCTGAGCCTCAGTAGGTCACTTCGAAGCACTATTACGCATTGAAAACATGAAGTGACTCGTGTTTTTAATTTATTAAGAGTTCTATGGAATTGTAACTATGCTCAATGTGGGTTTTTCCCATGGTGCCAATTTCCCTTTGTGTCTTCCTCCTTTCTCCTTGTTTCTGTCCGTCTCTGTTTTTCTTTGCTTTTGTGACAATCTCACTCTGTAAGCCAAACTGGCCTCCAACTCATATAACCCAGGTGGGCCTCAAATTCACAGTAATTCTCCTGCCTCAGCTTTGTGAATACTGGGATTATAGGTATATAAAACCATACCTAGTCATCATGTGGCTTTTCAAGAATCAAATTGCTCTAGTTTGCGGGGTGAGGGAAGAAACCACACACACACACACACACACACACACACACACCACTCCACACATGCACACACACACACCACTCCACACACACACACACACACAGACACACACACACACACCACTCCACACATGCACACACACACACACCACTCCACACACCACACCACACACCACTCCACACATGCACACACATACCACTCCACACACACACACACACAGACACACACACACACACACCACTCCACACATGCACACACACACACACCACTCCACACATGCACACACACACACCACTCCACACACACACACACACACACACAGACACACACACACACACCACTCCACACATGCACACACACACACACCACTCCACACACCACACCACACACCACTCCACACATGCACACACATACCACTCCACACACACACACACACAGACACACACACACACACACACACACCACTCCACACATGCACACACACACACACCACTCCACACACCACACACCATTCCACACATGCACACACACACACCACTCCACACACACACACACACTCAACCACTCCACACACAGCCTGCCATACACTAGCACAGTCTGACACAGAGATGTTCCTCCAGTAAACAGTAGCTGCCTGGCTGGGCCTGGTGGTGCATGTCTATAATCCTAGCACTTGGGAGGCTGAGGCAGGAAGACATTGGAGAGTCTCAGATCAATCTGAGATTCGTAGAGATAAACTTGCCTCAAACAAACAAACAAACAAATAAATAAATAAAAGTTGCTAAGGCGAAGAAGAGCTCAAGGGAGAGAATTAGGTCCTCATGAAGTAAAAAGAATTTGGTTTCAGGGCAGACCCTGAAGAGTGGAAGAGAGCATGTGTGCGTGCGCACGTGTGCATTTGTGCACTTGTGTAATCTAGCAGTCTGGAGGCTAAGGGAAGAAGAGTGTGACTTTCAGGCCAGCCTGCGTTATATAGAAAGTCTCAAAAAGCAAGAACCAGCTTGATGGTAGACTGCTTGTCTAGCGCGCAGGAGGCGTGGGGTTCCATGTCCAGCCTAGTAGAAGATAAATAGGTACTTTTATTTGTAAGCTTTATAGGGATGGACACTGTAACAGACAGCTATAGTACCAGTGCCACGGAGGCTGAGGTGGGGTAATCCGTTGAGCCCCACACTTAGAGGCCAGCCTGGGCCACACAGAGAGCCTCTCTCAAAACTTTTACCAAGTGAGCAAACAACAGTTCTGATAACAGGACAAATAGGTGTCAAATGCTGGGGACAGGACACACTGGCAGTGAGTGCCAGTGATGTGGTCCCTGGGAAACCCCAAATACCAACTATGTATTGTTCCTACCAAGACTGCTGAGTTATGTTGAATTTAGCCAAAAGAATCAACAAACCCAGACCGTGAGCATTTAAAAGACTACTGGCCTGGATGCTTTAAAAATATCTATTTCATTTTTCTAAAAAAAAAAAAAAATCAGGGAAACCGTTCTGATTAAAGCAGAGGGCAGAGACATGGCAACCAAATGCAATTCCTGCTCCTTGATCAAATTCTGAATTTAATTTTAAAATTAAGATTAAATTTAAAAGAACAGATTAAAAGGACACACTGAGGACATCTGAGATGGTCTGGTAGTGGACTGTGTATTACTATATTAATATTAAATTCCTCAAATGTGATCATTTGTGATTTTATAGGAGTCCTAGAAGGTGTGCATTGTATCACATGTTCTGATACCTGTAGTGCTTTCCCATGGTTCTCGAAGGATAGAATCTGTGTGTGTAAGTGAATAGTGAATCTAGGTTTGTTTGTTTAAATAAAACATTCAACATGCATACTTCAGCACACTAGTCTTTTCACTTTTCAATACATTTTAGACATTTTAAGATAAAACCCTGAAAGGTTAAAAGCGAGTCACCAAGCCAGGTGGTGGTGGCACTCTAATGCTACAGTCCCAGAGGCAGGCGGATCTCTAAGTTTGAGGCTACAGAAAAGTTCCAGGACAGTCAAAGCTACACAGAGAAACCCTGTCTGGAAAATATAAAACAAAACCAAGTCACCAAGGAGAGAAGGGGCACGGAAAACAGCTCTCAAGGCAGGGGAGAGGCCTGGCGTCAGGAACTGGAGGTTTGGGATGTGTGTGGAGAATTGGTTGGGAAAGCAGAGTGAACACTAAACATTTTGGCCTCCTCCTCCCTCAGAATTCTGGAGCGCTCCTGAGATACTCAGAGGCAAGGTTGCCATGGTGAGATTCAACCATGTGACATTTACTCTTTGCCCTGTGTACAAGGATGGAGGGATCCCCCCACCCCTCAGAGGACAGAAATTCAGACGAGTGTCTTTATGAAAACCAAAGGAACAACCCCCAGTCTAGTGTGACTGAGCTCATGAAGGTGCAGGAGAGCACGGATGGAGACCACTCAGGTCAGGAGGGTGCCCGGGCAGTGGGCAGTGCTGCCAGGAAATAAAGGTAAATGCAAGGGTAGCCTGGAACCATGAGGGCTGGACAGTGCTAGAGGCCAAACAGGAGGGGTTCTAAGGACTGGAGCCACTGGGTCGAGAGGGATTAGGATCACCTCTCGTTTCCAGCAGAGGAAGGCAGGCCTTGGAGGCCTTCTCAAAGTCACACACAGCTAGTTGAGTGGTACGATTGCAACTGCATCTGACCTGACATGACCCTAAAGCCCTTGATGATCTCACACAGAGGAACTTGGCTTCAACCAGGCATCCCTGGAGCCCAGCAGCAGATTCAAGGGGGCTCTTCCAAGATTTGAAGACAAAAGCAAGCATAAAGGTGCTTGCTGTCCAAGTACCCACATATTCTGGCTAACCCTGGGTGTGGAGGTCAGAGAAGAGCAGCAGCCTATGGTTGGGATTCTACAGAATAGTCTATGTTATGTTAAGTGAGAAACCTGGAAAAGCCACACTGACAACAGCTGGTACTTAATCGTGTTAAAATGTGTATGCATGCGTATTTGGTTAGCAAAGCAAGAATCTATTGGCACCTAAAAATAAACGTATCTATCCATATGAGATGCCATTATGCAACATTTAAATGGCTTTTGAAGAGTTTTTACTGACATGGGGGAATTCATTTGACATGTTATAAAGGAGAAAAAAATAGGCTACAATAATACTGGAAAGATGGATGACCTCGATTTCTATTAAAAAAAAAAAAAGGTACTATTGTGAACAAGTTTGCCACACTTTTCAAAAAAGAAGCTTATGCATGCTGTTTGACTATAGAAATAAAAATGCTTAGAAAGATACATAATGAGTATGTTAATTACTCAATGAAAAAATTGCAACCAAAAGACAAAAATGGTGGAAAAGGAACATTTGTACTAAAAAGGATTAAGAGACTTAGGAGATATTGAACCAAATGCAAAATGCATATTTTAAAAAAGAATATATATGTATGTATGTATATATATACATATACATATGTATATATATATATGTATATGTATTTCAGTCGGGGTTTCTATGTAGGCCTGGCTATCCTAGAACTCACTTACTCTGTAGGCCGGGCTGACTTCAAACCTACGGAGATCTACCTGCATCGGCCTCCAGAGTGCTGTGACTAAAGATATTCATTAGCATACCCAATAAAGGGGCAGGGCAATCCCAGATGAAATTACGTAATGCTTTGGATTTGCTTGGGAATGATCCAAGGGGTACAAGGGCAGGGATCGCAATGGCATAAGACAGGAGAGTGAGCTGGGGCTTCAGCTTCCTGTCTGTTTTCATATATGTCCATCTTTTCTAAATCAAAATCTATATCTAAGTCTAGTTCTTTCTAGATCAAGGGAGACTTTCTCTTTTTTCTATCTCTCCTGTTTGAGAAACACAATGTGCTGGGAACCAAACTCTGGTCTCTAAAAGAACAGTGAGCACTCTAAGCCTGTGAACTCCAAGAATGCACTATTCTGGGGTGGGGGTGGGGGCTCCTATTTGTTTTCGAACAACTGCCCAATCTGAAGGAGGGGGGAGAGGGAAGGAGGGAGGGGGCAGGAATAATGTCTCAGAGCAGGAATAGAAGGTCACCTAGGTTGGAGAAGAATAACCCAGGAACCACAAAGGATAAGGTGGTACCAGAGACTCTGGGAACAGCTGCAGAGCAGGATAGAGCCCAGGTTATGGCCTGAGAGAGAGAAATAGCTTGCTGGGCTTGAGGCTTGGAACAGTTGTTGGAATCAGAAGCCAGATGGATGGCCTAAGAAAAAACAGTGTGGGAGGGAGAAACTCACTACCAGCAAGGACTCTGGACTGTGGTTCTTTCCCTTTGGTTTGGGTACTGTGACCTACCCTTGCCTTGAACTCACCCTGGGTTACTGAAGACCCCAACACTGTCCCTGCTCTAACCCTGATGTGGCTGGACAGAGAGGCTAGCAGACAGTGAGCCAAAGGGTGGGCAGAGCATCAGTGGGGGGTAGTAACCAGTATTACCCTGAGAAAGAGAAATTGCCTTTCTTCATCTGCCTCTCTCCAGTGTGCTCATCAAAATGGCAGCCAAGAGAAAACTCCCTGTCCTTCTGTTTATTGTGAGAGGCCACAGAGCCTGTTCATAGGTTCTTCCTGCATCTGGAATGCTGTTCCTTGTCTTCTGGTGGTTGACTTGTACTCCTCCAGATTTCACCTGCCTTACTGCCTTCTGATCTCTTTCTGTTCTCTGACTAGGTCAACACTCAACACACTGCCAACTCCTTGAGATTGGAGACCACCTCTATCCCATGATGTATGGGCCGGAGAAGGGCCTCACTGAAGGCTAAATAAATGAAAGGGGAATCTGGCACCTCTGGATTACACACTGATGTTTGCTTCATCTTGGCCACTGTGGGGCTGAGTCACCCACAGCTGTGGAGGGGAGATCTCCTGAACCTGATATCTCCCCCAGAGCTCCAGTATGGATTCCAGGCCAGCAAAGCCTCTCAGTGATAAGAAGGGACAGGCAGCAAGGGAAGGAGGCTCCCAGGGTGCATATGAGAACAACTGCTGGGGCTTCCAAGACTAGCAATCACTGTTGCTTCAGGGCCAGGGTCTTGGCTGGCCAGGGTAGAAGGAACACAGTTGCTTCGTGTCTCAAAGCTGCTGCAGCTCCACTATCCCCTTCCAGGAAGCACTCCTTAATCTCCTCTCCCCACTCCACTCTTCTGCAGAGAACTATGGTTTCTCACCAGATTTTTTTGGAGTTTTTTTCAGGGGGTTACTTGTTTGTATAATGTGATTTACTGTCCTGTTGTTGCTTCCTCTGCTGACCTGGAAACTTCAGGGTTTGGGGATGGTGGTGTCTGCTTACTGGTTCTCCCCCCCCCCCCCCCCAGAGCTGGGGACTGAACCCAGGGCCTTGCCCTTGCTAGGCAAGCGCTCTACCACTGAGCTAAATCCCCAGCCCCTGCTTACTGGTTCTTACAGACATGTTAGTGCAGTGCCTGGCTCACAGTAGATACTCTGTAAAAACTCACTGAATGAATGAATACAAGACCGACCTACAGAAGGCTGGCAAAGTCAGCAAGGAAAAAGGAAGCAGTTGGGGTCAAAGCAGGGGCAACAGCAGCCCCAGTCTCTTTGGCTGCCTTTTAGGGGCCCTCTAGGAAGTGCTTCACATTCCTGATGCTATGGGCCAGCCTGCGCATGCCTAAGACACATGTCCAGGAACTGGAATCTGCCTGTACTCAAGGCTTCTGGGTTCTTGTAGCTAGGGTTTGGTTGGTGAGGAGAAAGCAGAGTGGGACTCCCAAAACTCACCATCTTAGCATCTGGGCAAACACAGAAAGGGAGCAAGCCCAGGCCTTACTCCCCTCCCTAGACTTCCCAGTTTCTAGCTTCTGCCTTGTTAAGCTGGCCCAGATCCTATCCCACGCCCCTCAGACCAACTGAAGGTCTTTCTGCCGAAGTCCATCCTCCTTCCCAGCCCCACAGGGGGTTCTTGTCTCAGCAGGAATTTATTCTTGATTGAAATGAACAGCTGGGCCAGTCAGGATGGGAGGGTGAGTGGTGGAGAGTAGCCATCAAAGGGTCTATGTGTGAGGGGCAGGAGGCGGAGGCACTGGGGTGCTGGCTTGCCTACAAGTGCCAATAAATGAGACAGACGGGGATTGTGTGTGTGTGTGTGTGTGTGTGTGTGTGTGTGTGTGTGTGTGTGTGAGAGAGAGAGAGAGAGAGAGAGAGAGAGAGAGAGAGAGAGAGAGAGATTCTGAATGAAAAGCTGATAGACATGGAGAACGACACAAAAAGAGAACAGAAAGAGAAGCAGAAAGAGAGGGAGAGAGGAGGATAGAGCATGGAGAGAAGACCACAGTGACACAGGAAATGACTGGGCTGGGAGACAACAAAGAGGACAAGTAAAGGGACAGAGACAGAGAAGGGGGTGGGGGGACAGCCTGGCATTAGGGAGAGTCAAATATCTTCATGCCTTCTACTTTTATTGAACACCTTGGCAGGGCAGGCTTAGTACAGAAGTGCGTACAGATGGGGCAAAAAGACTCGGGTGTGAGGGGTGGAGAGAGGGGGAGGCAGAGACTGCAAACTAAGATGGGAACTTCGGGGAGAATGCAGAGATGAGAAGGGTTAGGGGACACACAAGCTGGAGAAAGGAGGTGCAGACTAAATCCAGCAGGTAGACAGGGCAGTGTGTGGAGTAAGACGACAGCTAGGAGAAGCAGGGTGAGAGAGACCTCTCTTGCTTCTCCTTAAGGGAAACTTTCTATTTCTTGTGTTGGAGTGAGAATGTATCATTTTATAAGCAATGCCATCTCCAGTTTGTGGTTTCCTTTTCCCAGAGCTGAGCTTCTCTCTCTCTCTCTCTCTCTCTCTCTCTCTCTCTCTCTCTCTCTCTCTCTCTCTCTCTCTCTCTCCCTCCCTCCCTCCCTCCCTCCCTTCCTCCTTCCCTCCCTCTCCCCCTCCCTCCCTCCCTTCCTCCTTCCCTCCCTCTCCCCCTCTCTCTCTCTCTTTGTCTCTCCCTCTTCCTCTCCCCCTCCTCCATTTTCCTCCATGGTTCACACAAGGTTCTCACTGGAGACAGCCTGTTTTTCTCTGGCCCCATTTCCTCTACTCAAGTCACAGGTCAGGCTAAAGCCCAGCTCGACTGGAGGGGAATGTAAACAACCGACAGATACAAAAGTCCTCCTCACCCCACCCCCACCCCTGACCATCCTTGAAGTCCCACAGAGCCTTCAGGAGATCAGAAAATGTGCGTGCGGCTGGGAGAAGGAAGAGGGTGCGTGGGTGAATCTCGCTTCCAAAATAGCTGGAGCGGGCATCTTCTCTTTCTGGGATTTGTATTAGCAGCCCCCAGAACACAAAAGCCTCCTGAAATCATGAAACGGCTAAAGAAGCCATTTGTTGAAAATGCCGAGCCCTTTCCTCATCTTCTCCCACGTCATCACTGAGAAAATGCCGCAGAGAAGAGGGTGGGATGGGGAGTCAGTCACCTACCCGCTCGTGCCGGGTCTCTGGGCTTGAGAGAAACGCCAGTCAGTGTTGGGCGGGGCTTGCTGTGGAGGAAACAGAGAGATTGAGGCTTAGTACCCAACAGCAGCTAGGTGTTTCCAGAGCCCCTGGGAATGGGGGCAGGGAATGGTTAGTGGCGGAAAACGGATAAGGTGGGGGAGGGTACACATGTCTCCAAAGGTGGGGGTAGGGAGAACCAACCCAGAGATTAACAAAATATTTCATTTGATCACAGTGAACGAGCGCAGATTTCTTTGCTGAAGAAATGGATCCCTTTTTCCTGTCCCAGACTCAGAACTTCTGAGCCAAAATTCAAGTACCCAAAATGTTTTTTTGGTTTGTTTGTTTTTGGTGGAACTGGGAAAAGTGCCCCCCCCGCCCCCACCCACACACACCGAGTGGCAGGGAGGCTTTTAAAATCCCACCAGTCAAGCTAGAACCATTCAGCTCCTCAGCTGGGAACAAAGCATCAGCTGCAGCAAGATGGCTGCTGCTCTGGGTAACCCTTTTTGTGCCAAGTTGTGCACTCACACATTCAGAGGAACACCTCCACCGGGCCCTCGATCTCAAAGACCTCTTCCCACAGCTAAATACATTATTAATTTAGGAGTCATGCCAGCCTGGGCCTTTATAGGGCATCCAAGCTCCGGGATGCCTCTCACCCCCAGAACTTCATGCCTCACAATGGCCTGTGACTAAGGAGATGGGAACAAGGCAGCTCTCTGTCCAAGGCAGAGAAAATGGCTGGGATGGAATCCAGTGGGACCACATTCTACAGGCTCCAACCAGAGCCAGCTCAACTGTAGCCCTCTCCCAAACAGCTCAATTCACAGGGCTGGGCCAGCCACCGCTTAATTTCTAACTTCTGCAGGTTCCTTCCAGGAGATGTGTCCCACCACACATTCTTCTACTGCCATGACTTCACCAGGTTCTGGGATGTGCTGGTAATTAATTCTCACACAGGTTCCCAGGAGGAGAGAGTGTGAGCATCTTAGATTACTCTGGGGAGAAGGAAGACCCAGGACTTGCCAATGAGTCACACTGAGGTTCAGGAGTGACAGTGATGTGGGCGGAATCCAGAAACCAAGAATTCCTGGTGGGTCGAGTGCCATGATCACCATTCCAGGGCAGAGTGGAGACCCTCAGCCACTGTACCCATTGACAGTTGAACGTACATGAAGATGCAGGATGGTGATCTGACAGGAAGTGGGGCTGAAACTTTACACCCATATGAGAAGGGGAGAGGGGGAAGGGGACAAGCTTGTTCAGTGAGTGCTGCAGGGAAAGGAGAGCCCCCCAAAGACTTTTCTTCCATATTTGAGGTCTTATTGAGGAAAGCCTCTACCCCCCACCCTGTCTCATCCCAGCAGATGTTCATCTGCCAAGCTGTTCAAAGCACACACCAGGGTTAAACCCTCACCATTTATTCTAAACTTGAGCAAGTTGCTTGACCTCTGTGGAAGTAACCTCTAGCAGGCTGGTGACTATCCAGAAACAGTGGTGGGAGAAGCAAAGGATGTGTCCCCGCTCTTTGGTTTGGTTGGTTTGTTCTCTCTGCTTTGTTTTTGTTGTGGTGGTTTTATTTTTTTTTAATTTTTTAATTTAATTTTTTTTTTTTTTTTTAGACAGGGTCTGTGTAGGCTGTCCTGGAACTCACTAAGTAGACCAGGCTTGCCTTGAATTCAGAGATCCGCCTGCCTCTGCAGAGTGTTGCTGGCTTTTGAAGGAGATGTGTAGTAGGGCTCTTTCAATGAACTAACAGAAGTAGTTGTATATGTTCCAAAATATAAACCCCATACAGCAGAGGCAGGGTGGAGCATAAACTGACAGAATCACAGCTTCAAAGTTTGTACTTTTGTTTTTTTCCATTTCAGTTTCCTTGCCCATGAGGGCTACCTCTGGCATCTGGCAGAAGCTGTGGTTTTCTCATCTGTTGGAGGAGGGAAGATTTGCCAAGTCTTAGATACTCTGAGCATTCTCCCCAAATCCTGACCCTAGATCTTTTAGCACATTCTTAACGGAACTAAAAGCCTACTTTTGAATCCCCGTAGTAGGGGTTCTCCAGGCCCCTACTTTCAGGGGGAGGACAGGGTCGCTGTTTACACTGGGGCCAACCAAGACCCTTCCTTATAAGAGGGGTGCAGGCACTGAGAGTGAGCGACTAGGTATAGAGCTCTAGGCCAGCTAGACCCGGAACTAGCAGATTCTGCTTGTCCCGGGCCTAGAAGGCCAGCGTCACTCCTGAATTTCTGGAAACCAACCCAGTTCAAGACCATGTAACCCTGTCCATCGGGGAGTTATGGGCGGGTTGGGGAGGCCTAGGAACCTCACTGGGTCTCAGCCAACCCGGACAACTTTCTGGGGTGGCCCAGGGGGTACGTGGGGGAGGGACAGCGCGTGGGCGTGACCAGCACCTAAGATACTCATAGTAGACAAGCCCTAGACAAACATCTGTGGTTGGCTGGAGCTGGAGCAAGCAGAATTGAAGTTAAGGACGGGTCGTCGTGAGAGTAGGGAGCAAGCCTCAAGAGTGGAAGCTCGCACTGGAGCCAACGCCCAGGTTTGCAGCGTGGGTCTGTGGCGGTCTCCACGCAGGACCCCCAGCATCTGCCAGATCACTGTGGAAATCACCCGCAGTGATGCGGGGCGCCACCCTTTCTATATACCACCACTCGCCCATAAACATCGCCCCCACCCCCATACTCAGAACCCCATCTTTGCGTCAACCACTCTGATTGTACACTTTCAAATATATCCAGTAGATGTGCCAGCTTGGTACAAAGAAAGAGAGAGAGAGAGAAAGAGAGAGAGAGTCAAGAGCACAGCCCCTTAGGCAGACCAGGCAGCTTCTCCATCGCGCCCCCCAGGGGTCGCATGGCGGCTCCCAGCCCTCACCTGGCTCCGCTCCCGCAGCGTACTAGACCGGGAACGCAAGGCCTCGGGCTCCAGCGCCAAGGCTGAGGGCTGCTGAACGCTGAGGGGCCTGAGGAAAGTGAAGTCACTGCCATCGGAGGCTGGAGAAAAGCACGTCCTGTAGCAATGGCTCTGAGAATCTGTGGGCCGCAGGGTCACCTCCATGTACTTTAGAGTGCCATCTGAGCTGACCTGAAGGTTGGGACTGGACTGTTTATAGAACTCCCTGGAGGGCGAGTCCTGGCCCCTGCAGCACTGGCCCCCACCCCGGTCCCTATCTTCATGCCTCCGCAGACACTTAGCTGACATGAAAGTGAAGGTAACTAGGGATAAGAGACTGACAGCTGCCAGCGCCACAATAAGATAAAGGGTGAGGTCTGACCGCTCGGGAGGGTGTGTGAGGAAGTCGCTGGATTTGGGCATTTCCTCTGCATCCTCGTCCTCCAGAACCAGCAATACTGTTGCTGTGGAGGATAGTGAAGGGTCACCATTGTCCCTCACCAGGACCACCACCTGTTGGGTATCAGAGTCGTCCTCCAATAAGGCCCGGGCTGTGCGCACCTCACCAGTGTGTGTAGATACGAGGAACAGTCCAGGGGCTGTGGACTGAGGTAATAGAGAGTAAGAGAGCCATGCATTGTGACCAGCATCAGCATCCACAGCTGTCACCTTGGTGACCAGAGAACCAGGAGGAGCAGATCGGGGGAGACGCTGAGGGGCTGAGAACTCCCTGCCAGATCGTGGGTGCAGTACAGTTGGGGCGTTATCGTTCTGATCAAGGACAAACACATGGAGAGATGTGTTAGCATACAGTCGGGGAGAGCCGGAATCTCGGACCCCCACCACAATCTGCAGCATCTGCAGTAATTCATAGTCAAAGGTCCGCTGGGCAAAGACTCGTCCATCTTCGGGGTTGACATACACGAAGGAGGAGGCTGGGGCTCCCTGAATTTGACTTCCCACAATAGAATAGGTGAGGCGGGCATTATCCCCCTCATCTGGATCAGAGGCAGCCACAGTACAGAGGAGAGAGCCTGGTGGCCGGTTTTCTGGGATATAAGCAGTGTAGAGCTGTTGGGTGAAATGGGGTGCGTTGTCATTAACATCTGAAATGTTCAGCCTGATGGTGAGATGTGTATGCAGGGGAGGTGATCCAGCATCACTGGCCAGCAGGTCGATGGTGTAATGGGATGTGACCTCTCGGTCCAAAGGCTGGCTGGTGAGCAGTGAGTAATGGTTCTCGGAAGGCTTGATCTGAAATGGCAGGTTTGGAGTTGTCTCCAGGATCACCTCACCATTTCTACCTGAGTCTCGGTCCCGCACATTAAACAACCCCACAACTGTGCCCACGGGTGTGCTCTCTAGGACAGGGTTGACCAAAGATGCCAGCAGCACCTCAGGGGGATTGTCGTTAGCATCCCCTACATCCACCTGGATTACACAGTGGCCCTCCATGGCTGGCTGTCCCTGGTCTCGAGCTCTTGCATGAATTTCATAGAAATTTGATTCCTCAAAATCTACCGGACCCAACACGTGGATTGCTCCAGTGTTAGGATCCAGGCCAAAGAGATTCTTCACTGCTTCAGATGTATGGTCTCCGAAAGAGTAGTCTAGTTGGCCATTGGTGCCCTCGTCTGGATCAGTGGCATTGAGACGGAGCAGCAGGGTCCCCGGGGGTGTGTTCTCTGGGAGTCCCACACGTAGAACTGAGGACTGGAAGGTTGGGGCATTATCATTGATGTCCAGCACAATGACAGAGATAAGGCTGGTCCCTGAGCGGGCTGGGGTTCCCCCATCCACAGCAGTGAGTACCAGCTGATGCCTTGCCTGGGCTTCCCGGTCTAGCTGCTGCTCTAGCACTAGCTCTGGGAAGAGCTTCCCATCTTTTAGGGTCTTCACATTCAGAGAGAAGTGACTGCTGGGGCTTAGAGTATAAAAGCTCACAGTATTGGTGCCCACGTCTGGGTCTTGGGCACTGTCCAGTGGGAACCTGGCTCCAGGTGCCGCTGATTCTGAGATGCGCATCTCTCGCTCAGGAGTGGCAAAGCTAGGAGAGTTGTCGTTGAGATCTAGGATCTCTACCTCTACCCGGGTGAGCTCCAGGGGGTGTTCGGTTACCACCTGTACAGGCAGCAGGCAGCTCGTGCTGGCTCCACACAGGCTCTCTCGGTCAATTTTTAGATTCACTGCCAAAGCTCCACTCATCAAGCTCAGGGAAAAATAGCGCCCGTTCTCCTCAGAGCCCAGTCTCAGCCTGCGACTCAACAGATCTGCCACCTTTAAGCCCAGATCTTGAGCAACGTTCCCCACCAAAGTCCCCGGCTCTGATTCCTCCACCACTGAATAACGAAGCTGCCCAGACACCCAGCCACAGCAGCACAAGGACAACATATACAGCACTTGCCGTTTACCAGTGACCTGTGGTGATGCCATAGGCCCCATGACCCAGAAGTCCCTTCTTGGAGAGCAACTGTGCAGTCCTGTCTCCAAGGTAAAAACCCAGAGCTTGGAATGCAGAAGCTGAAGTCTCCTATGTCTCCTTCCAGCCTCTTTAAAAAAAAAAAAAAAAAAAAACTGCTCTGAGGTTTGCCTGCCTGCAGCCTTTCTTAGTCACCAACTGGCGGGGGTGGGCGGGGGAGGGGAGTTAAATGTAAGTGGTGCTAGGGAGCTGGAGGAGGAGAGGCAGGCAGGAAGAGCAGATCCCCCACCTCAGCTCTAAGTTTGATTGGCCAAAAAGTCTGTCTGCTCTCAACCAATTATGAAGTCTCCCCGGTCCTGGAAACCTTGGGAACAGTCGCTGGAAAATCTGTGTCACAGAAGCCTCCCCACTCATTTGGGCTGCAGGTGATTCAGCCCCCTTTGGCAGTGGAAGTTTGATGGCTCAGATGGTGCTCAACGGGGAGGATTAAAATGGTACAAAACTCCTTAGTGTTCTGTCCCAGCAACTTCCTGCGTGACTTTAGCCGCTTTTTTGCTTGAACCAACAAAAATGCGTCCTTGTGGAGATGCAAAGCCCACAGGGCATTTTCCTTCCCACACTCCCAAACCTCAGATCCTACCAAATACTACTAAAGCCTTGTCAGGACCTTCTAAAGTCTCGCCCAGCTCTCCAGCAAAGTCAGCTGACAGTTACAGGACTTAACTTGCATAGCTCACAGGAAAGGGACCATTTTTAGGGCAGATCTTGGCTACTCTGGAGGGACCAGAGGCCACAATGGCCTTTAGGTTTTATAGTTTCACTGAGTCCAAAACTCTCCCTAAAGATTCCCAGAATTCACGGGGGTGGGGTGGGGGTAGGGGTAGGGGCTGATAATGGGATGTAAATGTGAGTAGAATAAATAAAAGATTCCCAGAATGTCTGTCTCTGTGAATTCTCTGTCAATCAATTTTCTGACACTGAGTGACCATCTATGGCTTTCCTCAAAAGGTAAGAGATGCTTGCTGCTCCCTGATAACTGCATCCAGTTCACCTCCCAGTGGTAACACCGGGAGTCCCAGGGGAAGGTCTCTGCCCCCTCTTTGATGTGCACCTCTCAACTCCATTGGCTCTTTCCTTTTCTGACGAATAAACAGTTCCCTTCACACTGGTCTAGAGAACACCAGCCAACATGGGGCAAAAGATTTGTAGTCTACCATCAAACCAGTTGAAGACGGCAATCCAGAGCCAACTTTCTCCAGAGCACAGCCCCCCTCCCCCATTCAGAAAGAACAGGGGAGGCATTCCTGGTTTTAGGTGATGTCCTGGCCCAACCCACACTTGTGTAAGATAGCTTTGATTGACTGATGCCCCCATATTCCATTGTCATGCTTCCACAGCTTGGTTCTTGATAACCAGTTACTTTTATTTCTTACTCTCAAATAAGGACATCACTCCCCCCTAACCCCTGCTGACTTCTAGTCTACGGGCTTTACTCATCCCCAAGTTCTAATCACCAGTCAATTCAGAAACCACTTGTAGAGCACAGCATTTATGAGATGGTTATTACGTACACAAATGGTAGCCTCCCTATGGGCTCTTACAGGGGGGTCAGTACCCTCTGGCACTTGGCCCAGCCATATGACTGGCTCACAATAACCCTCAGGCACTGGCTGAGCCTGCCAAGGTCTCACCTCAAGCCCATAGAGAAGATCAGAGGGTGGACAGCTTGGGCGCACAGGCTCCCCTGCCATAGGTGCGCTGGGTGACTTCACCATCATGAAGCTATCACTCCGAGTGGGCGCAGAAGCCAGCGGTGTACAGCCATGAGAATGGCCTCCCACGTCAACAAACTTGATAGGATCTTCTGACCCTAGCTGGATTCGGAGGATCCCATTGGAAGGAGGAAGCCCCTCCCTCCTCCGAGATCTGGTGAGACAGGCACAGGTGCCAGCAGGAAAGCACGTTACTCCACAGGCAGCCCCACGGAGACACTTAGAGAGCAGTGCCACAAAAGAACCAAAGGAGACAAAGCAAATGGCCACTAAGGACACAGCCAAGTACAGCGTTAGGCGGGATTCTCCTTCCCTGGGAGCTGAGGATTCTCGAAGATCGGGGACAACTGGATGAGTGTCTTCCTCTAAGGACACTAGGAGAGTAACAGAGGTAGAGAGTGGTGGGCTACCGCTGTCCTTCACCACAATGACCAGCTTCTGAGGTGGGAGGTCAGCTGGGATGGGTACAGCAGTCCGAACTTCCCCAGCATATCGGGAGACTGCAAACAGGCTGGGATCTGGAGCCTCCAGGAGCTGATAGGAAACCCAAGCATTGTAACCTGAATCTAAGTCCACAGCCGTCACCTTTGTGACTAGGTGTCCAGCGCCAACCGATGGAGGCAATGCTTGGGGACATAAGGAACCAGGCCTGGCCCTAGGGCGTAGCACAGCTGGGGCGTTGTCATTGAGGTCTAGAACGAACAGGCGCACTGTGACAGTGCTGCTGAGTGGTGGGCTGCCTCTGTCCCTGGCCTGCACCTCAAACTGCAGTGTCTGTGTTTGCTCATAGTCAAATGATCTAGTAGCATGAACGGCTCCCGTCTGGGGGTTCAGGGAGATGAAGGAAGAAGCCGACACATCTCGGTTTCTGGGCTCTAAGAGAGAGTATGAGATTAGCGCGTTTAAGCCAGAGTCTGGGTCAGAGGCTGCGAGGGAGCAAAGCAGGTCCCCCGGGCGATTGTTCTCAGGAACGAACACCTCATGTGACCTCTGAAAGAATGAGGGTGGGTTGTCATTCACATCTGAAATATTGAGGAAAATAGTCCTGTGGGTACTCAGGGGAGGGTTCCCAGCATCAGAAGCGGTAACCATGATGTCGTAACTGGATCTGGCCTCTCGGTCCAAGGGTCCTGCTGTCACAAGGGAGAACTGGTTCCTGAAGGCAGACTTGAGGGCAAATGGTAAGTGGTCAGGAATACGGAGGCTCACGTCTCCATTTGACCCGGAGTCAGGGTCCTGGACACTGATTAGTGCTACCACAGTGCCAGGTTCTGCACTCTCTGGTAGAGTTCCAAGCTCAGAGGTTACTGTGATGTGGGGGGCGTTGTCATTTACATCTAGAAGATCCACCCTAAGGCTGCAATGTTGCTCCATGGCTGGAGAACCCCCATCACGAGCCCTTACATCAAATTCATAGTAATTCTCACTCTCAAAGTCTAGAGGCCCCTGAAGGGTAAGCTTTCCAGTAGTGGGGTGAAGGCTAAAGAGGTTTCTCACCCGGTCAGGGGTGTGACCACTAAAAGAAAAGGTGACGTTACCACTAGGTCCCAGGTCTGGGTCAGAGGCATTGAGCTGAATGAGCACCATGCCGGCTGGCGCGCTCTCCAACACGCTGATCCTGTAACTGGATTGCTGGAAGGCTGGGGCGTTGTCATTCACATCCAGCACTGACACCCGGAGCTCTGCGGTGCCAGATCTAGGGGGGTTCCCCCCATCCACAGCAGTCAGCACCAGGCGGTAGTCGGATTGCTTCTCACGATCCAACGGCTTTTCCAGAAGAAGCTCTGGGACCAGGCTGCCGTCGCTGCGCTTCTTGACATCCAGGGCAAAGTGCTCATTGGAGCTTAGTCTGTAGCTGCTAATGGAATTGCTCCCAACATCTGCATCCTGAGCCTTTTCCAAGGGGAAACGCTGCCCTGGCGGAGCTGCTTCCCCGATTTCCAAGTCCAACTGCTGCCGCGGAAATCGGGGGGCGTGATCATTCACATCTACGATCTCAACCTCCGCTCGGTACATTTCCAAAGGCCCTTCGGTTACAAACTCCAGGGGCACGATGCAGCTGGCACTGAGCCCACACAGTGCCTCTCGATCGATTGGATTTTTGATGAGCAGGGCTCCGCTGTCCAAATCCACACGGAAGTGTCTTTGGTTCACCTCTCCAGCGACCTGCAGCCTGCGAGCGGATAGACTCTCTGTATCCAGCAGAAAATCTTGGGCGACATTCCCTACAAAAGTCCCTTCCTGTGACTCCTCTGGGACCGGGTAGCGAATCTGCCCATAAATGTAGCCCAGGTGGCAAAAGAGGAACAAAAGGGTAGCCCCCCACCAAATTTCTACCCAGCTCCTCACCGTGCTGGGCATTGCTGCCGTCCGCTAATTCTCTACTTGGTCCGGAGACGCCAAAGAAGCTGACCCGCCCCTAACAGCCACAGCAGCTGGAGACACCTATCTCCCTTGCCCGCGCCAGGTCTGGCGCGGCTCCGCCGGCGCTGCAAGGGTTACGCGCCGTTTTTTGCTGGTGGCGGGGTAGATTTGTCTGCCTTTCATTACCCGATTGGCAGGCAGCAACTCCTGGGCTCAGCCAATAGGCTGAGCAGAGAATGTCCCAATAGCAGCAGGGTTAATGCGTCGTAGCATTGCGAGGAAACACACACACATACGGCCCCCCCAAACAACCCCCCAATATAATAAATACCAACGTTTCTTTCAACCTTCTTCCTGTTCAGTTTGCATTTGTGTCCGTGGATCCTTATCACCGTGGAGAGGCAGAAATCATATATGTATTCCCCCGCTAACCCATCAATTCACCCCGCCCCTTTTCGCGGGGAAAACAGCTACCTCCTGAGCCCTAGCAACCTGAAGCCCAGGAAAGCTAGTGGCCATTTGAGGCTGGTCACTTTGTTCAAGCCAGCGCTGTCATCAACCAATATTCTAAGTGAGTAGCTTCCACCTCAGGCTGGTCATATTAAAGCAACAGCCTACATAAGAAGCACTGCGTATTCTCAAGATTCTGCTCCTCCCCAAATTACCTCCCTTTGCAGAGAAGGCTTACACATTAACGAAGCCAATTAAATTTATACAGCACACGTTTTTTATTGTAACAGAAGGCACAGCAGAAACCAAACCTCTTATTCAAATATTTGCTACAACAGGAAGCTACCATTCATTGATCTCAAGGACAGTATGGGAAGTAGGTGGTGGAAACGGGAATTGGGAGCCCGTCCAAAACTG
Organism: Rattus norvegicus; assembly: GCF_021556685.1. Taxonomy (NCBI): domain Eukaryota; kingdom Metazoa; phylum Chordata; class Mammalia; order Rodentia; family Muridae; genus Rattus; species Rattus norvegicus. The sequence goes on along the minus strand of NC_141551.1, from coordinate 29,758,589 downwards.
TGAGAATCAGTCTCTGGGCTTTCCTCAGAGACTTAGCTCTCATCACCTGGCAGAACACTAATGTTCACAGATTGAACAGCTTCCTTGAATGGTGGGGGTCAGCCTCCACCAACACTGTGCCTACAAATCCTCTTTATCCGACACCATAGTATTCATGATATGTTGTTAATTACCAACAGAGACCATTTCAAAAGAACAAGCCTTTCACTTAGCCCCAGGGGACCTCTTGTAGCTGGTGACTTAATCTCACCCCACCCCCACCCTCATTCAGACCTCTCAGCAGCCTGCCTGCTAACTTGCACAAGCACAGGAACAGCACATGTTTTGCACCATGGATGTCTGAAAGCTGTACTTCCGACAGTAAACACACCAGAGAAAGAAAATCTCAGACAGATCTAAGTATGAGATATGTTAATTCACCCAAATCCTTGCCTGGATTACTAATAGTTACCCAATCCAGAAGCAAGTAAAGTGTTCTTACCCCTATGATCCTTTGTACTGAGCTGAGGCCAGCACCCATCATTAATACCTCATAGGGAGAGATGTGGCAATTCTGTGTTCTTACGTAGAGGCAAAACAAGCTCCTCATACCCAAAATACAAAAACACAAAACAACTGCTATACCTCCTCCATGTGAACACTGGTGAGTGAGGAAATCAGCCTGCTTTACCAAAGAACCCATGGTCTTAGTGAACCATCTACCCAGTCACCTAGGTGGGGTGGGGAGGTGAAGAGGGAGGAGTTTCCACCCTTGATGCACTCCCATCCCTTCTTTCTTATATCAACCAACATGCCTCCAATCTGCAGCCTTTGTGCTGGTCCTGGCATCTCGCAAGACTCAAGTATTGCTGTAGCTGATAACTGGTCTGTTTCCAACCCCAACATCCTCTCTCATGACTGCCAGAAAAATCGCCAGAAACAAGAAAATACTGATGGCATCTTGTGTGTGTGTGTGTGTGTGTGTGTGTGTATAGTGTATGTATGTTTGTGGTGTGTATGTGGTGTGTGTAGTGTGTATGTGGGTGTTTGTGTGTGCATGTAGAGTGTGTGTGTGTGGTGTGTGCATATGTGTGTATACTGTATGTGAACATGTGGAGTGTGTGTGTGTTATGTGTGTATGTGGTGTGTGTGTGTGTGTGGTATGTGTGTGCTGTGTGTGTGGTTGCATGTATTCAGGGGGGAGTGTGGTATGTGTGTCTGTGCATGTGAGTGTGTGGTGTATGTGTGTCTGTAGGATGTATGGAGTATGTGTATGTTTGTGTGTAGCATGTGTCTCTGTGTGCAGTATGTGTATATGTGGTGGGTGTGTTAGTCTGTGTGTGGGGTATGCATTATGTCTGTGTGTGTGTCTGTGTGGTGCAGTATTGTGTGTGTGGTGTGTGCATGTAGAGTGTGTGTGTGTGTGGTGGGTGGTGCAGTATTGTGTGTGTGGTGTGTGCATATGGAGTGTGTGTGTGCATGTGGAGTGTGTGTGTATGTGTGTGTGTGGTGTGTGGTGTGTGTGTCTGTGTGGTGTGTGTTTGTGTATGTGTGTGCAGTGTGTGTGTATATGTGTGTGTGGTGTGTGTATGTATGTGTGTGTGGTGTGTGTGTATGTGTGTGCGGTGTGTGTGTATATGTGTGTGTGTATGTATGTGTGTGTATGTATATGTGTGTATGTGTGTGTATGTGTGTATGTGTGTATGTATGTGTGTATGCATGTGTGTATGTGTGTATATGTATGTATATGTGTGTATGTATGTGTGTATGTGTATGTATGTATGTGTGTATGTGTGTATGTGTATGTGTGTATGTGTGTATGTGTGTGTGGTGTGTGTGTATGTGTGTGTATGTGTGTGTATGTGTATGTGTGTATGTGTGTGTGTGTGTGTGTGTGTGTGTGTGTGTAGGGTGGCCTTATTCAAGGTCAGCCTTAGAGAGTCAGTCATTCTGCAATGATTATTTCATATGGAATTAGAAGATAAAACAACCCCCACCAACATTCTCACATGACCTACAGGTCATTCCGGATCTAAAACCTTGATTATCCATACAGGCTGTTTTGCACACTTCAAGGTTCAGCAATAATGAGTTATCTTTATCTCTCTGCATGGAATTTCCTACAAAGTCCCTCTTCAAACTTTAGCTCCTTGTTCAAGCCATCACCACCACCTCTATAAAGCCTTGTCTTCCCCAGGCTGACTTAAGTGTTTCTTCCTCTTTGCCCCCACTGTTGTTTGTAGAATATCATACACCATCCACCTTCCTCCCTTCTAGACAGGATTTGTGCTGGACAGTTTTATGTCAAATTGGCACAATCTAGAGCCAACTGAGGGGCAGGATCCTCAAATAAGAAAATGCCTACCTAAGGTCAGGCTGTAGGCAAGCCTGTAGGGCATCATCTTAATTAGTGGTTGATGATGAAGGGTCAGGCCATGGGTGTCTCCTGAGAGGCTCTGCCAGAGCCCTACTAATACAGATGAGGATGCTTGCAGCTAACCATTGGACTGAACAAAGGGACTCCAATGGAGGAGTTAGAGAAAGGACTGAAGGAGCTGAAGGGGTTTGCAACCCCATAGGAAAAACAACGATATTAACTAACCAGACCCTACCAGAGCTCCCAGGGACTAAACAACCAACCAATGAGTACACATGGAGGGACCCATGACTCCAGCCACATATGTGGCAGAGGATGGCATTGTCCAGCATCAATGGAAGGAAAAGTCCTTGGTCCTGTGAAGGCTTGTTTCCCCAATGTAGGGTAATGCCAAGGCCCTAAGGTTGGAGTGGGTGGGTGGGAGTGGGAGTATCCTCAAAGAAGCAGGGAGATGGGGAGGGGAAAGGGGAGAGGAGGGAGTGGGGATAACATTTGAAATGTAAATACATAAAATCTCTAAGGAAAATAAAATTTAAAAATAAAAAAAATAGAAGGGTCAGGCCATTGTGGGTGGTGCCATCCCTGGGCAGGTGGTCCTGGATTCTATAAGAAAGGAGGATGAGCAAAGCCATGAGGAGCAAGCCCTAAGTAACACACCTCCATAGCTTCTGCATCAGCTCCTGCTACCAGGTTCCTGCCCTGCCTGCGTTCCTGCCCTCAGTGCTTTTGATAATGAACTGTTATACAGAAGGAAATGTGGATGAAATAAACCCTTTCCTCCCCAAGCTGCTTTTGGTTTCATCATAGCAATAGTAACCCTAACCAAGACTGTAGTCCTGGTTGGCCTTGAACTCAGAGATCTGTCTCCCAAGAACTGCTGCAGTTAAAGGTGCATACTACTGTGTCCAATCATTTTCTCCCTCTCCCCCCCCCTTTCTCCCTCTCCCTCTCTCTCTCCTTCCCCCTTCCTCCCTCCCTCTCTCTCTCCCTCCCCCTTCCTCCCTCTCCCTCTCTCTCTCCCTCCCCCTTTCTCCCTCTCCCTCTCCCTCCCCCTTCCTCCCTCTCCCTCTCTCTCTCCCTCCCCCTTTCTCCCTCTCCCTCTCTCTCCCTCCCCTTTCTCCTTCTCCCTCTCTCTCTCCTTCCCCCTTCCTCCCTCTCCCTCTCTCTCTCCCTCCCCCTTTCTCCCTCTCCCTCTCTCTCTCCTTCCCCCTTCCTCCCTCTCCCTCTCTCTCTCCTTCCCCCTTCCTCCCTCTCCCTCTCTCTCTCCTTCCCCCTTCCTCCCTCTCCCTCTCTCTCCCTCCCCCTTTCTCCCTCTCCCTCTCTCTCTCCCTCCCCCTTCCTCCCTCTCCCTCTCCCTCTCTCTGTGTCCATTGCCTCTGGTATCCTGTGCATCATAGAAGAAGATTGCCTTTTCATCCTTTACAGTGTCTAGCACATGGAGGTACTAATACACCATGAATATCCATATTATTTATTACTTCAACAAAAACCGCTTAAAGATTTACAAAGTAGGTATCATATAATGTATTGACGAAGGACCTGACATTCAGACAGAATAAAAAGACTTATTTAAAGCTAGAAGAGCAGCATATGTAGTATTATATGGTATTGCAAGTTCACACTAGAACAAACACAGTCTGCTTACCAGAATTGGAGCATCATAAAACCCTAATTCCACACGTCCTTGATTTGATCTTTTATGCCAGGTGTGCGATTCTCCTACTTCTAGGTTGTTTTTGTCTGTCTGTCTGTTTGTTTGTTTGAGGTAGAGTTTTACAATGTAGCCTAGGTTCTCCTGGAACTCATGGTGGTCCACTAGGCTTGCTTTGAATTTATAGACATCCACCTATATCTGAAAGTCTTCCAAGTGCTGGGATTAAAAGTGTGTGCCATGGGTTTGGGGGTGGTTGTGGGGGTGTTGGGGGCTTGGGGGGAGTAGGGGTGGGGAAAGTGTGTGCCACCATGCCTGGTTCTACCACTAGGTTTTTTGTTTTAAGTTTAGTTTAGTTTTTAAAGATCTTTTCATTTATGAGTGTATGCGTATGTGCTTGCATGAGTTAATACACACCACATGCATGCAACTGTTCAAAGGCGTCAGATGCCTTGGAACTGTACTTATGTTAGCTGTCTAATGTGTGAGCTGGGAATGGAATTCAAACCTGAGTCCTACGCAAAAGCAGCAAGTACTCTTAAACCACTGAGCCATTTCTTAAGCCCCTTTACCTCTAGGCTAAAAAAAAAAAAAAGAAGCTTTAAATGGCGTTTTGTATATCCCTCCATACTGACTTGATGGAGCTATTGCCACAGTTTAATTCTGAAATATATTTGTGTCACCCCAAAGAGCCAGTTCCTATTGCCCAGTTCTACTTTCAAAGGCTAAGCCAGGCACACTGCAGCACACCGACGGCTCCAGTACCCGAGAGGGAGAAACAGGAGGATCAAGTCAGTCTGGGCTACTTAGGACAGATGGACACACGGACACACACACACACACACACACACACACACACACACACACACACAGAGTTGAAAAGAGCAGCCTGGATGCTAGTGGTTCAGGAAGACTGTTTCTGTAGGTGACTGAAATGCCACAGTATGCCTTACATACAATGCCCCTCCAGAATTGACTTACGCAATATTTAAAAATGTAAAGCTGGAGAGTGACGCGATACTATTTTTGCTTATATTGGTTCAGTAAAGTTGGTTTTTGGCTCCTGGTTCCGTGAACAACAGAATGATAATGGCCCTCTGCTTCATACAGTAAATGATGGACTAGGTTCTAGGGCAAGCTTGAGAGTTGTCTGTGTTTTAAACCTTTTTGAAAGACCTCTGGGTGACTTTAAGGGGCACCCAAGTTTCAGAACATTATCCTAGGCTGTCAGAGGAGTAGCTTTTCTGTATGCTACTACCCTTCCTCAGCTTCTTCTTTGCCAGTTTAGGCTGTCTTCATATTTGCTCATTTCCAAAGAGTTTATGCTTTTGGACAAAGAAGTACTGGTAGTAATCTTAACAGTAGTAACTAATAATGCTTAACCATCATGACAACCAAGCATACACAGAATAGCACCAATTGGTCCAACAAAGCCCATGTTGTTTCCTCTTTTCATGCAAGAGACTTAGAAAGGAGACTGAGTAGCATGTGGTCAAAGACTCAGTTGGTAAGTGAGAATCCTCATTTGTTTAATTGCCAAACCTAAGAACTGACAGGAATAGTAAGGCCTTTTATCCCAGCAGAGGCAGGCGAATCTCTGAATTCAAGACCAGCCTGGTCTACAGAGTGAGTTTCAGGACAGCCAGGGCTACACAGAGAAAAAAAAAAAAAAACCTGCCTCAAACAAAGAAACAAAACACAAAACAAAACAACCAAACGAAAGAATTTCCAGCAACAAGGAACTTAGCTACCAGATAACAGAGGTTCTCCTACAATTCAGATTGTGTGCAGCCTGTCTCAATGGGAAGCCTTCACAGTCAACAGCATTCTGTCATGCATGAATGAATGCTTTACCTTTCTAAGGAAAAGACTGAATCTTCCTTTCCCTGTAGGACCACACCTAGCAAGACACAGTGCTGGAGAAAGATCAGGAACACTAGAGGCTTTTTCCACTTGATATTCTTTCAGGCCATCTCGATTTATTTTCAAAATAAAATTTTATCTTCGTAATTGAAATTATTAGCTTTGAGCATTAGAGTTGAATTTTTGTCTTTATATTTTTATGTATTTTCTTCCATGTTTCCTACAATGCTCATCATTAATGGTATAAGATTAATGTTATAAGATATTTAGTAACATGCCCATTGTTTCCAGTACTGTGCTTAAAATAAATTTAAAGGATATAAATCATCTGAGAATGAGGTACAAGATTGTGCAGGTTAATGACAGTTACTAAAAAATATTAGTTTTAGAGGCAGGTGGATCTCTGAGGCTAGCCTGGTCTACATGGTGGCTTCCAGGACAGCCTCAAACAAACAAACAAACAACTCCTAGAATACATTAGTTTTAATATAGAAGCTATAGCAGGCACTTGAAAGGTGGCTAGACAGGGCAGGTTTTCTACTGACACTAGTTAGAGATATTCAAGAGCTCATTTCCAAAGCAAACCGTAATCAGGCTAAGCTCTGAGTGCTGAGAACAAGTGCCCTTAACACGACTCGTTAGTTGTAGTGGCCAAAAGTCTGCTGAAGGTGTAAACCGAGTTCATAAATGAGTCAAGCAAGCATCACCCTCTTGACATAGGACCACAAAGCACACTCTAGCCAGCCACTTGACCCCTAAAGGCGCTGTTTGATCTAGGAAGGATAGGTCGAAGTCAGAAAAACCTCACCATCGTTCAAAACAACACCAACAACAAAACAGATCCACACCTCTCTCAATGTGGTACAGGAATCACAAGCATTAAAGCGCTTCAGAGATGACTTGCTAACACGTACCTGTCCAGGGGGGGCGCTCTCTGCACCCAACACCTGTCTATAGAACACGGGATCACAACTTCGCAGCGTGTTCTGGCGGCTGGCCAGTGGGCTGGCCGCACCAGGCTTCTTCAGCAGTGGGTCGCTGCGGCGAGAGTCCGTGGTGAGGTACACCTGATGGTACAGGTGCGGCGGCATTAGGCCTCCTCGCACCGCGTCTGCGTGCAAGGAGGACACTGGGGTTCGGTACAGGGAGCTCACTGGGGCTCGGTAGAGGTCCCTAGACCGCTTCCACTTGTAAACTTTGAATATGATCACTCCCAACACTGTAACTGCGAATCCCACAGAGACTAAGATTAGAGAAAGAAGTAGATAAAAGGTGAGATTTTTGTTCTGTTCTCGGGGAGCTGAGCCAGAAGGGAACTCGGCCCGGGCTTCCGGAGACTCCTCAGTTACTGACACAGTCAGGGTGGCGGTGGTGGAGAGCAATGGTTCTCCATTGTCTGAGATCAAGACTGTGAGAATCTGTCTTGGTGAATCTGTGTCCTGGATTGGGCGGGCAGTGCTGATCTGACCCGTGTGAAGCCCCACGGCAAAAAGGCTCTGGTTGGGGGCTCCCATGAGGCTGTAGGAGAGCCAGGCATTGTGCCCTGCATCTGCGTCCCAGCCTACCACCCGTGAGACCACGTGGCCCGCCGCTGTACCTCGAGGCAGCACCTCCACTGAACTCTGGCCAGGCCGGGGATACAGGACCTGGGGGGCGTTGTCATTGCGGTCAGTAACAAATATGTTCACGCTGATGTTGGTGGCCAAAACCGGGGTACCTCCGTCGTTTATATGAGCGGTTAGCTGGAACTCTCTCTGATCCTCATAGTCCAGGGGTACTAAGGTTGTCAAGATTCCATTGTCACGATTTATTGTGAAATAGCGACCTACGAGACCAGTTTCCGCTCCGGGTTCCAAGAGAAAGAAAGAAAGGCGGGCATTGGGCGGGGCGTCGGGGTCCCAGACACTTAGGTTTAATATAGGAACTCCGGGTAGGTTATTTTCCTCCACATACACATCGTAGGAGGATTGGGATGACTGAGGAGGATTGTCGTTGATATCGGACACTTGGACCCTGACTGTTGTAAGAGCTGAGAGAGAGGGAGTTCCCGAGTCTCGAGCTGTGATACTGAGATTGTATTCGGGCACGGTCTCACGATCCAGGGCTGCACTGGTTTTCAAAGTGAAGTAATTCTTGAGGGAAGAAGTCAGGCTGAAGGGGAGACCCGGGGGAACCTCGCAGGTCACCTGCCCGTTCTCTCCAGCATCCAGATCAGTCACACTGAGCAAAGCAATGACAGTCCCCAGAGGAGCATCCTCAGGGACTGGGCTGTATACAGAGGTGACTGTGATCTCCGGGGCATTGTCATTAACGTCCACAACCTCTACCAGTACTTTGCAATGCGCTCCTTCCGGATTGGCACCTTTGTCTTTGGCCTGGATGTAAATCTCATGGAGTTTGGTGTCTTCAAAGTCCAGGCGACCCTTGATTGTCAGCACCCCGGTTACGAGGTCTAAAGCGAATAGTTCCCGCACCCCAGCACGATTGTGGCTGCCGAAGGAGTAAACGATTTCTCCATTGAGGCCCTCATCCAGGTCAGTTGCACGAACCTGGGCGACGCGCGTGCCTGGGGGTGCATCCTCCCGGACGCGCGCCCTATACAAAGACTGATTGAAGGCAGGAGCATTGTCATTCGCGTCCAGCACTGTGATACGAATTGGAAGGGTGGCGGAGCGAGCTGGGGTTCCTCCATCAAGTGCGGTCAGTACCAACTGGACACTTGGCTCCCGTTCCCAATCTAGGGCGCGCTCCAGGACCAGCTCCGCGTATTTCGTGCCGTCCTCTCGAGTCTGCACGCGGAGCGCAAAGTACTCGTTGTGGCTCAGCTCATAGGTTTGTAAAGAGTTGCTTCCCACATCGGGATCGTGCGCGCTCTCGAGCGGAAAGCGCGTCCCCGGCGCCATGGCCTCGCTAATCTCCAATTTCATTTCCGCGGTGGGGAAAGAGGGATTGTTGTCGTTGATGTCCTGGACCACCACTTCCGCGCTGAACAGCTCCAGCGGGTTCTCTACCACCAACTCCAGAGTTACAGTGCAGGAGGGCAGCGTCCCACACAGCTCCTCTCGGTCCAGTCGATCGTTGACGAACATCTCTCCAGTCTCCCAGTTCACCTCAAAGAACCTACGGCTAGCTCCGGACACCACCCGGAGCCTGCGGGCCGACAGACTGCCGAGATCCAAACCAAGATCCGTGACCACGTTACCCACGGGAAACCCCTTCTCTCTCTCCTCCAGGATCTCATAGTGAATGATGGTGGAAGCCTCGGTCAAGGCAGCTAGCAGAAGCAAAACTCCCACCGTTCTCCCGGGGCTTACCAGTCCGCTGCTCCGGGCCTCTGCGACCATCTCACTCAAAAGCAGCTCCTCTTGGCGGGGTCCAGGTGGTCCCGGAGGTTTGGCAGAGAAACTTTCAGCGGGTTAGCGCTTGGGCGCTGGGCGCCGAGTCCGACATGGCTTTCTGGGCGCCGCTGATTTGTTCGCCCGCTGTTCAGTCTCTGCCTCATCCCGGGGCGCCGAAAGGGGACGGGCCCGGGCCAGATCTCCAGCGTCTTCATTGGCCGACAGCGGCACACAGAGTCCCAGCCAATAACTGCACGAAGAATGCGCTAGCGCCGGGTTCTTTGAGCAGGACACGCGCTCGCGCCAGGAACTTCACTTTCCTCTGGCTGCTTTCCAGAGTTTCCTGTCCAGCGCTCTGCCAGCGCCAGGGGGAGGAGACCCATCTGCGGGCGGATCTGTCCACCTCCCACCCCAACCAGGCCCATTAAACACTTTAATCATTGTCTTTGATCACAAGAAAGGGGAATGATCCAAGCCGACTACGACGCAGCATCGACTAGCAAAACGACAGCAAATTGGGTCTGTTGGAGGGCAGAGGAAGCAGCGGACTCTGCTTGGAAGGTGGAATGAGTATTTCTGGGGAGATTAATATTATCACTTATGGGCCGTGAGATATGGATAGCTTACAGGTAGATTCTGACTTGGCGCGTGTGAGGCTTTACTTTCCAGCCTACACCCCTGCTCCCACCCCAAACCCACAGTTTTATCTTTTTCCAAACGGAGGGTAGAATTCATTGCATTCTTAGTAGAGCAAATCAAGAGTACTACTATCCGTTTGTCTTAGTTTTGTCTTGCGATTTTAAAAATAAAGTTAAGAAATTATTTCCGTTCAAACTGAATGCAGTCGTTTTTAAGGATTTTTTTTTTTAAGGATCAAAAGGCAATGAGAAATTTCCCTACCCCTTTCTCCCCAATTGTGTAATCTCAATTGGTTAAAACATGATCTCTCAAACACTGTTCTGGAATTAATCATTTTCCAAAGGTTCTGAGTTCATGTTGCATTGCTAATAAAGAAATCTCTGAGCGCGCGCGCGCGCGCGCGCGAGAGAGAGAGAGAGAGAGAGAGAGAGAGAGAGAGAGAGAGAGAGAGAAAGGGAGGCCATATGGTACCCAGGACTTTCCATAAAGTGATGGTAGCAACACTCTATAGATTCACCAGAGAAATACAAAGCTTTAGTCACAGAATAAAAAGTTTTTCATTTAGAATTGTAGACACTTACCCAACCCCCAAAGCAATGGTTAGAATAAGGAGCATGGGTTAGCTATGAAAAGAGGCTGAGTTTGGCTGTATGTTTTGGACAAGAAAATAACCCAAGGCCTTCTAGAATCCCATCCTGTTCCTGAGCAGGGGAAAGTGCTTGGAACAAAGTAAGCCTCAATTAATGATGGAAAGCAATCCGTTAGGGGCTAGATGTGCAGTGTTAGGAACCTCACATTCTTTCTAAATAAATGCCTTGTCCTTTCTGACCTGTAACTAAATCTTAATCACATGCAGTGAGTGAGACACCCAGACAAGGGGTTTGTTTTCTGATGCGATGAAAAGACACATCCTCAGTACCAAACCTATGCCCCACCCGACCCCAGCCCACCCCACCCCTCTCTTAAACCACCCAGGGTTTTAAGGTCGGATGAGGTGGCACATGCTTGCAATCCTGAGGCAGGGTGATGGCCATGAGCTCCAGACCAGCCCTGCTCCCCAGCTAAAACAAACCCAGGGTTAAATACTTAGATGACGATTGGCTAGACTCCCAAGAATTGTGATCTGCACTAAGGAGGTGGATACAGCAGAATTTAGATTCTGGACTACTTGCTACCAAGTGTGAGAACCAGAGTCATAGGCAGGCAATGGGGGCTTATCAGCAGTGAAGAAGTTGCACTTTACCAAAATACCTGGCTGACGAGAAGACACATTAAAGTTTGATAAGAGCTAAATTTGGTGGATTATTCAGAGATGTGCCGATTTAACTTTTTGGTTTTTTTTTTTTTTTGTTCACTATCACAAAAGTCACAATTCTGAACGCTTTGAGGGGAGGGGATTGAGGGTTGAATCCAAGGTCTTATGCATGTTAGACAAAACAAGTGTTTACTATCTGGGTTACATGTTCCCAGACACACAAAACCAGCCTTTAAAATGTATGCCATCCTCCTTAGTAGTAAGGTCCTTAGACCTCTTCATAAACCAGCAGACGTCTCTCCTTCTCCACAGGAGGCGGGATAAACTTCTCCAATATTCAATTAGGTCGTTATTTCTCTCAGACACTCCTCGATAGCACAGCATGAGTTCCTCTTGAACTACAACACCAGACCCTTTGTATTGGATCTACATCCTCAGTCAGGCCTCACTCTCCCGGTCTCTCCTCCACTGCAGTGCTTTCAATGTGGTTATTATCCAGGCAAGACCCTTTGTGCCCCAAGGCCTTCAGCCAGGCTATTTTTCTCCCTACAAAGTGTCCTTTCCCTTTGCTTGCTTATATTCCAAAGCTTTCATGTCTGAAATGCCAACCAACCAGGTGAACTGGGGTACAGCTCAGTTGGTAAGGCATCCTGGGCCCTGGGTTTGATACCCAGCACCAAAGAAGTCTGGGCACGGTAGTGTTTATAATCCTAGCTCCTGGGAAGTGAAAGCAGGCAGGTCATTGGCTACAAAGAATTTGAGGCCAACCTGAGCAATATGAGACTCTTATCTCAAAACAAAGTACAACAAAAGTGTAAGGTTTCAGTCAAAAGCAGGATCCTTTGTTTCAGCTTCTTGGGACACCTAATATAACTTAAGATTTTATTGACTTTTGTTAGTTATACTAATTACACAAAGTAATTAGTACACGTGATGGATGTTTATCATGTTTTCCCCTACTAAACTTTATGCTCTCCTCCCCATTTCTCCCACCTCCCTCCCCAACAGTCCTCCCTTCATTTTTATATCCTTTCCCCTCACTCCATCTCCAGATTCCACTTCTGAGAGAAAACATGCGATACTTGTTTTTGCAAAGTTGGTTTATTCCACCTAAGCAGAAAGAATATGAAGAACTGACAGATTAGATTGCATTAAATTATTTTCTAAACATTTATACCTCTCCTATACAAAAGAAATGAAAAGGAGGAGAAATCACTAGGGTAGGAACCATACCATTTCTGATGATGGTATGTATTCCCCCACATCCTATCTCATAAGTCCTGTGTGTGTGTATGCTATGTGTGTAAGTCCTGTATGTGTGTATGTGTAAGTCCTGTGTGTGTGTGTATGCTGTGTGTGTGTGCACTCACGAGGATTTAAACAGTTCATTCACACATGCTAAGCACATATCATGCCACTGAGCTACACGTCAATTATTATTATTATTATTATTATTATTATTATTATTATTATTAATGGTGTTAGGAATCAAGCCCAGGAGCCTTGTGGCAGGCAAGCACAAGCACAGGAATAGTTTAGAAACCTGAGATTCTAGTTGGTTTGGGATGTGCACACAACCATCTTCTTTTTTTTATTTTTTATTTACATTTTCTTTCTTTCTTTCTTTTTTTATTTATTTCAGAGCTGGGGACCGAACCCAGGCTAAATCCCCCAACCCCACAACCGTCTTCTAATAATGTGGTTAGCAGCTGGAGACCTTTACCTGCACACAATACGCACATACTCATCTCTCTGTATAGTGTATCTAGCAACTTACTCCCAACACAGGGTCTCCACCTACATTAAGTTGCATGCACCCCCCCCCCATTCTGAACAATGGAGTAAAACTTTCCTCTTCTTAAAGTCTATGAAACATGGACAGATTCTCGTCAACTGTACTTCATGTTCGTTGTGAATTAATCTATCTTAATGGATTAATTCAGGATAATGAATGGAAAGGCTGATTCCGCCTAAATGGAAAGGCTGATTCCAGGTGTGTGCAATGAGGCCAACTGCGTTCCAAGTGAACTTTTAGGGATGCTCCTCTATTTAACGCATTACTCCTGTGCATAACCAGGCAGGCATATAATTAAAATCAGATGCATTATAGGAAGGGACATACACAATAAAAATAGTCAAGACCTAATCCATCAAACAAAAACAGAGAACCATCCAAGCTATGCCCCTTAGCAACCAGTTCTTCCTATTAGGCTTCCCATAAAAAACCCCAGAAAATTACCTCATGTCCTTGAGTTGCCTCCATTGTGAGAGCCGGCTGTCAATCTTGATAATACAGTATTTTACCATTTCTTTGCTTTTGAATAAAGTTTCCTAGTTACTTTGCAGCCTGTGTGGGGTTTTTTTTTTTAATGCTTCCTTTTTTTTCTTTCTTCCCCCTCCCCGCCCCCCGGAGCTGGGACCGAACCCAGGGCCTTGTGCTTGCTAGGCAAGCGCTCTACCACTGAGCTAAATCCCCAACCCCCTGTGTGGGTTTTTTAAAATTCATTCTTGAATAAGAGGTGAAAAACCTGGAAACCCCCCAGCCCAGAACCTAACTACTGGTAACAACATCTGCACAGGAGCTGGCCAAATGCTCTGCTTCTGAGTTCACAATACCAGGCCCTAAATACTTTTAAAAAGGACTTGTTTATTTTTATTTTATATGTATGAATGCTTTTGGCTGCATGTGTGTACACTATGTGTGTGCCTACTGCCTATGGAGGCTGGAAGAGGACACTGGGTCCTCTGAACTAGAGTTACAGGTGGGTATGAAGTGCCACCTAAGTGCTAAGAATCGAATCTGGTTCTCTGCAAGAACAGTGTGTGCTCTTAACTTCTGAGCCATCTCTAGAGACCCCCTCATACTTTTAAATGTGATAGCTTTCATATTAATGTCATATGACTAATTGTGACATAGCCAAGGAGTATAAAGCTATACACACACTCATTTGAGAGCAGTCATTTTCTCTAGGGGGTCCCTGCCAGCCCCAGTGCTGAAGACTGACACATCACCAGAATTTTCTAGCCCCTATCCTTTATCATTTGTTTTATAATTTCAAGACATCTTATTACCTATGATATGGCAAATATAATTTTAAAACAGGATGTATAGGTTTATACATAACAAGGCTCTGGCATCAAAAAGAATCAGCTTCCAGCTCTGGATGTTACCTTTCTAGTTACTTAACTATGAAAATTCTATTATTTTTATTTTTAATATATTTTATTCTTATGGTGCTGGGAATTGACCGTACTGGGCTTTGAACATACTAGACAAGCACTTTCCCACTGAGCTACAAAAGGCAAACATTTTTATTTTTAACTTCTATTCTCTTTCTTTGTGAACTATAGGAAGTTGAGTCACCTTCAAATCTTTTCGGTAACCATACTTGGTTACTTACATGGGATTTTAGAACTCATGCACAGCTCAAGGATTTTTTAACTAATTCAACCAACACCTGACTACACTCAACCTCAACTTTTCCCTCACACCTCTACACAGTTTTTGCCCTACTTCTAACCTCCAGGAACCCCGTACCCACTTTCTGTCTTTGTGGCTTTCGCCTTTTTTAAGGAAAAGGAGATTAAGCCCAGGGGCCTGCGAAGCTAGTGCTCTATTACTGAACTACACCTTTGGTTCGATGGTTTTGGTTTCATAGAATCTCTGTTAAAAAAAAGAATAGCAGACAGCCATTGCAGTACATTGACCTCCATCGAGAGAGAGAGCCCTGGAAAACTGGGCTTCACTGAGGACAGATAAATAGAAGTGGAGCGTCCTGGCCCTTGGTGACGTCACAAAGAAGCGAGGAGAGATGGAGCAGAGCAGAGCGCAGGCAGCGGCGGCTTTATGAAAGGCGCCTGTTTAGCTGAAGGGAAATGTGCCACAAGAAAGATGAAAGCTCCATTCAGGGGAGGCGTCCCAGACAAAAAATAGCAAGAAAAAGGAGGGCAAGAAAGATGAAGGGAAGGGAGATGGATATGATTAGATGTGGTCCCAGCACAGGCACTGTACAGTTTTGTTGTTTCTTGTGTACAAAGCATTTAGCCACCCCTCCCCCCTCTGCTGGATACAACAGCACTTTGTTGTTGTTATTATTATTATTATTATTGTTATTATACTATTGATACAGGGTTTCTCTGGGTATCTCTGGCTGCCCTGAAACTCATTTTATAGACCAGCAGTCTGGCCTCCAACTCACAGATTCACATGTATTTATCTGCCTTCCCACTGCTGGGATTAAAGGTGTGTGCCACCCCTGCTCAGCTAATGCGAACTTTCTAAAGAAAAGAATCTGAAGCGCGAAACTGTGTCAAGTTTGTTTCTAACCTGCAATTTTCCCACCTCCGCTTGAGACAAGGTCTCACTGTGTGGCTCTCACTGGCCTGGAACTCACTGTGCAGACCAGGTTGACCTCAAAGTCACAGAGACTGAAAAGGCATGAGCCACCACAAGAGGCCTGCAATGTCTATTCTTAAATAAGTGGTGTGTGTGTGTGTGTGTGTGTGTGTGTGTGTGTTCCTGATACCTCCATACCTCACAATAACCACTTACATCGCTTGCTATTGGGGTTGTGAATTGACATAAGAATTTAAAGCTGCTGAAATTACACGGGGATGCACTTTGCAGTGTTTCCTGATGATGCTCATATAAATTAATTGTTCTGCTAGGTGATACCACTTTGTAATTGGAAAAAAAAAACCAAAAAACCTCCAGCATCAACTGTTTTGTTGATATTCTGAATGTTGCCAGGCAAATACATTTTTTTATGGGAAGGAAGGGAAGAATGAAAGCATGTACCCTTCTGTAGCTAGCTTGAGCACAATGTCAGTGCTGATGTCACCCGCGATTCTATTCTTCCTCTCACTTTTCCCACTTAGTAAGTGGTACTTCTAGTGGGGTCGGAAATTCAGAAGCCACATTTTAGCATCTTCTGCATCACCATGTCTGGCTTATTACCAATCCATACCAACACTGCTACCTCCAAAGTGTGTGTGTGTGTGTGTGTGTGTTTGTGTGTGCTTTGTTTCAGTCCTGGAAATTGAATCCAAGGTCTTGTGCATGCCAAGCAAGTATTCTCTCACTAATGGAATGCCAGTCCCAAAGGGTATGTGTGTGTAGTTAAAAAAATAAAATATATACCACCACATTTGACTCCAAATATATTTTGTTTTTTAAAATTTGACATTTGTTTTTATGATTAGATGTGGTCCTGGCACAGACACGGTACAGTTTTGTTGTTTCTTGTGTACAAAGCATTTAGCCACCCCTTCCCCTTCTGCTGGATACAACCGCACTTTGTTTATTATTATTATTATTATTATTATTATTATTATTATGTGTATGGCTATTTGTCTGCATGTCTGTCTGTGCACCCAAGGAGGCCAGAAAAAGGTACTGGATTCCCTGACTGCCATTACAGACAATTGCTAACCTCTGTATGAGTGTTAGGAATTGAACCCAGGACCCCTGGAAGAGCAACCACTGAGCTATCTCTCTAGGCCCCCGAAGCATAGTTTAAAACTACCAATCACTTCCTCTGTCTGCTGCAGCCATCTCACTCCAAGCCCCCTTAGATACTAAGATCCTTTCCATTCTGATATCTTTACTCTGCCTTCCACTTCACATGCAAGAACCTGAGACTTCCTCCAAACATGTGCATTAAATATGCACCCTCCTTGCTGAACAAGGCTTGACACTAAAACAGACTTTATGATTGTCTGTGCTAATATAAAATAAATTAAGGAGCTTGTGGAATTACTAGGACAACAGGAAATTAACCCCGGGCAGGGGCCTTTCAAGTATGGATCTCTTCCTAACTGAAAGCTCTGTGTGACGTAACAGGCCCCACCCATTACCGTGCTTCTGCCTGTACAGTATGTACAGTATGCTAAGGTCAAATGAGATGATTTGAGGAGAATCACCATAAAAATAGATAATCTTATTACCAAGCAAGCATGTATTCTAATTTATCCAGGTGGGAGGTTCAAGGTTTGGTAGAAAATCTGAATAAGTTAGCTTTAATATTTACCTCAAGTTTACCTGAATATTTTAGATGCTTTGATCTGAAAAGATAATCTGCAATTTTAAATAAATGTTATAATATTTCATTCTGTCTACTCTCAGGAAAAAAAGAAATTTCACAAATATCGTGGGGGCAGGAGAGATGGGTCAGAGGTCAGGAGCATGAGGACAAGGACTCAGCTCCTAGACCCTACATGGTGGCCATAGCCACCTGCAATGAGTTCCAGGTGATCCATGGCCTATGACCCCCCATGAGCACCCGTATTCATGTGCATGTCTCATACATCACACACACACTCACATGCACACTCACACCCACATGCACACTCACATACACACAGGCACACTCACTTGCATGCACACTCAGTTGCACACACACTCGCACGCATGTGCACACACACACACACACACACACAAAACCACGCTTAAATGGTGTGTGTGTGCTTTGAACTGATTTCCTTGCTCTCGTCTATCTAAGTGCTAGGATTAGAGGTGTGTATCATCAAATCCGGCAAGAAAAAACCTAAATATATAAATAGACTCAAACATATGAAAAGCCAATTATATTCACAGGATGAAATATACTAAAAGCCATTTTGAGATGTGTAAATCAGACTGACAAAAATTTATAGTTTGACAACACACTGTGTAGACTACAGGATAACAGGCTGTTTAATTTAGTGAAGGGGTGTAAAGTTGTGTGGCCTAAATGGAGCAAAATTGTTAAACCTTCCACTAAAGTGTCACATTCATTTGCTTCTTAACCCAGAAATGACACTAATAGGAATTTAACCTGAATATATATCTCAAAGATTAAAATAAAGGTTGTAATGCATGCCTTTAATCCCAAACTCTGGAGGCAGAGTCAGGAAGATCTCTGTGAGTCTGAGGTCAGTCTAGTCTACAGACTAAGTTCCAGGACTGCCAAGGCTACAAAGTGAGACCCTGTCTCAAAATAAAATAACATTTTAAAACTTAAAAAAAAATCTTAGCCAGGCAGTGGTGGCTCACACTTTTAATCCCAGCACTCAGGAGGTAGAAGCCAGCAGAACTCTGTGAGTTTGAGGTCAGCCTGGTCTATAGAGCAAGTTCCAGGACAGCCAGGGTTATATAGAGAAACCTTGTTTCACAAATCAAAAGAAAATGAAACAACAAAAAAAATGTCTTTAAAAGCATATGCATGTAAGTATATCAGATTATTCATTTTAGAATTATTTGTAATTGCAGAATATTGGAAACTACCTAAATGACAAGTTATAGATGGCTGAAGAGACTGAGGTAAGTGCACATACAATGGGATTTGTGAAAGTATTTTAAAAGGGAACAGGTTAACATGATTTCCAGGATATATAATTTTTGCTTTTGATACTGTGGAACAAACAATATCATTATATCAAACAACAACAACAACAAAAGCAATAAAAGGAAATGGAAAATGACTAGCCATGGCGGCACCTTCTGCCTGATGTTTGGAATTAAATCATCCAGGATCACATGGTGGAAGGAAAGAGTTGACTCATGTAGGTTATCATCTGAACTTCACACACACACACACACACACACACACACACACACACACACACAGAGGCACACACACACAGGCACAGACACATGCACATGTACACAAACACCCACGTACATGTATGCACACATATTTAAAATTGTTAAAAAAGAATCTAGATAAGGATTGCCTTGAGTCTTTGACTGTGCAGACATTGAAGATACTCCACTAGAGCTGGACATGAGTGAAAACCATGGAGACATAAACTGAAGACTTCTTGGAGCTCTTGGGGGCCTTGGAATGAATGTATAGCTTCCATTCAGTTAGAACAGAATTCCTTTTGACACTCACATCAATGAAAAAAGGTCAAGATTTAGTAGAGTTAAGTGAGCTCAAAGCGAAAGCTACTATAGACCAATCCTAAGAAACCTTAGAAGCATGAACCTGATCTGAAAAGTGCTTCTCCAAGCAAGCTTTACTCCTTCTTAAAGAAAGACAGTAAGCCCAAAACCCAACAGGGTAACATTCACAAAACATGTCATTCACTGACCAGACCAGCATCTGTCACAGTCAGCCATCCCCCACCCATCCCTCCTTCCTTAAAGGGTGGCTGGAGGTGAGAACAGCTTTGCAACTCAGTCCTGAGCTCACCCAAAACTGGCCAGCAAGGAGCACTGATCTCTGAAAGCAATGTCCAGGGATGTGAAAAGCATCTGGGGGCTGGGAACGGATGCTGAGGGTTTACAGACTGGACCTAGCAGGAGGCCAGGTTGTATTCATGTGCTACGCGCTCTCCCATCTCGTCCCTGTCTCTTCATGTTTACTCCTCCTTCATTTCATACCCAGGGCTGATTTAGTAGGCCATTTCCTTCCTGCTCTGTTCTTGCTCCCACCCTGTTTCTGCCTCTCTTTTGAGACAAGGTCTCACTATGCGGCCCTGGCAGGCCTGGAACTCATAGAGATCAGCCTGCTTCTGCCTCCCAAATGCTGGGATTAAAGAGGTGCATTGCCACACTCAGTGTAGGGTCTCTTCTGTCTCATCCTTCTAAGGAAGTGATTCTTAACCTTCCTAACGATGAGAGCCTTTAATACGGTTCCTCATGTTGGGTGACCCACAACCATAAAATTATTTAACTGCTGCTTCATAACTGTAATTTTGCTACTGTTATGAACTGTAATATAGATATCTGATATGCAGGAAATCTGATGTGTGACTCCAAAGGGGTCACAGCCCGCAGATCGACCCACTGTCCTGAGGATTATTTTACGTTACCCAATTGCATTTATTTTCCTCTCTCTCTCCATTTTACCCCTTTCCACTGATAAATACACTTCTATTATTTTACCTCCTAAACCAGCTATCTCTGAAGAAAGTTGGTGAGTTTTTTACACTCATTGATGCACATATGTGTGCTCACATGTATACATTCCTGAGTGTGTGTGTGTGTGTCACAGTGTACAAATTGAGTTCAGGGGACAACTTGCAGGTGAGTCCCAGGAACTGAACTCAGGTCATCAGGTTTGGTGGCAGGCTCAATCACCCAGTGAGCCACCTTGCTGGCTCACAAGTGACATTTCAAATGGACTACTGCTATATGCTCATAGTGGGCAGGTCCTTTGAGAGTGACTGTTTTTTCCTATGGTATACTACTCTGAGCAGAGTACTTGGGATCAAGCCTTGTGCCCTGAATGCCACACACAAAAAAATGGCACCTCAACCCATTACAATCTATTTCCTCTTGGAAATTGAAAACACTTACAGTAAAAGAAAAAGAATGGTAATATGTGGGGATCCGAGCTCAATTCCCAGCAACTACATGGTGGCTCAGAACCATCTATAATGGGATCTGATGCCCTCTTCTGTCTTATGCCTCTTCTGTCATGCAGGCATATGTGCAAATAGAGAACTCATATACATAAAAGTACATAAATAAATAAACCTAAAAAATACAGGAAACATGAAAGACCAAGACAACATGACCTCCCCAAAGAGTACTAACCCCACAGTTATGGCTTCCAATGATAGTCAATTAAATGAAATCTCAGACAAGGAATTCAAAGGGCTGGTTGTAAGTATGCACAAAGAGAAGAAAAATAAACCCCTGTGTGAATTACAAGAGAACACATATGAAGAGCTGAATGAAATGAGGCAGTCATCACAGGACATGAAGCTGAAATTTCGCGATGAGAAATGTGGAATTAAAACTAATTTGAAATACTGGAAACGAATAATTCAGTAAGTTGAAAAGCTCCAGTGAAAGCCTCTCCAACAGAAAGGATGAAAGGGTGGAGGGATGTGGGGGCTTGAAGACAAGACACAAGGTTCGGAAATTCCTCATGAACAGAGATAAAATGGTAGAAAGTGTATGTGGGGCACTGAGCTGTGGGGTAGATCAAAAAGGCCAAATCTATGGATTATAGGCAAAGAAGGAGGAGAAGGATTTCATGATAAAGGCTGGAAAACCATTTTAAATAAAAATCAGGGGGTTGGGGATTTAGCTCAGTGGTAGAGTGCTTGCCTAGCAAGCGCAAGGCCCTGGGTTCAGTCCCCAGCTCCGAAAAAAAGAAAAGAAAAAAAAATAAAAATCATAGCAGAAATATTCCCCAAATTTAGGGGGAAAGATGACCATTCCGGTACAGGAGGCATTTAAAACATGAAACAGACGAGATAGAAAAGAAAACCCTACATGACAATATAGTTAAGATGCTAAATATATAGAGCAAAGAAAGCATATGGGAAGCTGTAAGACAGACACCAAGTCACACATCAAGACAGGCCCAAAAAACAGCAGGTTTCTCAACAGAAACTTGAAAAGGTTAGGAAGGCCTGAAATGTGTTTTAAGTCCTAAAAGTCAACAACAGTCAACACAGACTATTATGCCAAGCAAAACTGTCATAATTGAAAAAGAAAGAGAAAGAAAAACATTTCCATTTCCAAAGAGCTAAAGAAACTCTTGACCATTAAGCAAGCTCTACAGAAGATTCTGGAAGGAACCCTTTGAGCTAAGGAAAAGCTAACCTAATCGTGAGGCCACAGGAAAGAACAAACTACTCTAGACCATTAGTTAAGCAAAGGAAGAATGTAAAAACACTAGATACTACAAAAATCTGTAGGACAACAGGGTTGGTACATACCTCTCAGTAAACTTGACGGATAAAGGTCTCAACTGACCAGTGAAAAGGCATTGGCTAACACTTGATTAACAAGCAGCATTAATCTGTGTGTTGCCTCTGAGAAACACACCTCATCATCAAAGACAGGTACTACTGTAGGGTCAAATAATGGAAAATGATCTTCCAAGCAAATGACACCAGAAAATAGGCAGATGTTGCTCTTCTTATATCTGACCAAATAAATTTCAAACCAAAGCTAGTCAAGAGAAATAAAGTTCAGTTCACATAGGTCAAGGGAACAACTAATAAAGAGGACATTACAGTTTTAGACCTACACACTGAATACAAACATTCCCAATTTCATATAACAAACACTATTAAATATAAAGTCACAGATTAACCCCAACACAATAGTGGGTGACTTCAGTACTCTGCTCTCACCAATAGACAGGTCACTCTGACAGAAACAGGGAAGCAACTGAGTTAGATGACATAGATGACATTAGATCAAATGGACCTCATACCCACCCACATGTTCCACCCAAACACTGCATAATGAACTTTCTTCTCAAGTGCCCATGGGATTCTCTCTAAAATGGGTCATATACTAGGATATAAAGCAGATTTAAACAAATACAGGGAAATTGAAAAACATTTTTATTCTATTTGACTACAGTGGATAAGACTAAAGATCAAGGGACTACAGAGTTGGCTCAGCAATAAGAGCATTTGTTACTCTTACAGAGGACCTGAGTTTGATTCTCAGCACTGGGACTGCTACCGAAGCTTTAGGGAACCCAAATCAATCTTCTGGTATCTACGGGCATCTGCAAACATATGTGCCCACACATCATGCACAAATTAATAATAATAATAATAATAATAATAATAATAATAATAATAATAATAAACATACCCCCTCCCAAATCAGCACTAAAAGGAACCATAGAACACACACAAACTCAGAGATTGAACAACACCTTACTCAATGAAAAATGGGCCACTGAAGAAACCAAGAAAGAAACATTTTCTAGAGTTACCCTGGACTATATTAGATTCTGTCTCAAACAAAGAACAAATAATCCTAGAATCGATTGCAAAGAAAACACAACATATCAAAGCCTATGGAATATAATGAAAGCAATCCTAAGAAGGAAGTTTATAGCTATAAGCACTTGTATTAAAAAAAAATCAAAGAGGGGCTGGAGAGAAGGCTCAGGGCTAAGAGCAGTTGCTGCCCTATTGGGGGACCTGAGTTTGGTTCCCAGCCTCCATCCATGTGAGGCGGCTTACAACCATCTTTAACTCAAGCTCCAGGGGGACTGGAGCATCAGGCTTCTGTATGTGTGCGCATTCAGGTGCACAAGCCCCCACCCAGAAGCACACATACTTACCTATGCATAATTCAAAATAATAATTAAATAGATCTTTAAGAAATGTATCAGAGGAGCCTCAAATAAGTAATTTAATGAAATACCTTAGGGTCTTGGGAAAACAAGAACAACTCAGACCCCAAGTTACTAGACAGAAAGAAATAATTATAATCAGGGCAGAAATGATGCAAATGAAATGGATAAAACACAAAGAATCAATGAAATAGAGTTGGTTCTTTGAAAAGATAAATGAGATAAACAAATCTTTAGCCACCCTAACCAAATGATCACTCAAATTGTTAAAATCAGAGAAAAGAGAGTCATTACAACAGGCAACAAATAAATTAAGAAAGTCATTAAGGAGATGAAACTTTTAGAAGGAAATATAGAAGAAAAGTCTTTAGGACTTGAGACATTTGAAGAGTTCTCAGCAGAAGCATGATCTATAGGGAAATAGATTCATAAGAGAAACGTCATAAATTAGACTTCGTTCAAATAAAAACTATTCTGCAAAAGTCCTGGTTAAAAGGATAAAAAACTATAGATCTCTCTCTCTCTCTCTCTCTCTCTCTCTCTCTCTCTCTCTCTCTCTCTCTCACACACACACACACACACACACACACACACACACACACACACACACATGGTTAGTTTATAGAAACCATCAGTCTTTTCCAGAGAGCTGTATCATTTTGCATTCCCACCAGCAGTGTTTGATATTCTCATCCATACTTGGATTTATGCACCAGGTTTTAAATAGCCCTGTGTGTTCTTACTGTGGTTGTAATTTCCATATCTATAGGCGACTGACACAGAGTATCTGGTTTGTCATCCATGTGTTTTCTTCACAGAAGTTTTTCTTTTGATCATTTTAAGTTTGGTCTTATTTTCATTGGAAAGCAAGGGTAAATGGTTTTATTATAACTCTCCATGCACACACACAGTGCACTGTCATCATATCTGCCCCATCTACTTCTAACTGAATTTTAGAAATTATTATAAATTTTGAAATTTTAGAGGTCTTTGGATATGCTAGATATGAGCTATCAGATACATATTTTGGAAAGTTTTCAAATTGAATAAAGGTATATTTTTATTCTATGTGTATGAATATTTTTACCTGAATGTATGCTTTCCTAGTGTCTACAGAGGTCAGAGGCCAGCATCAGATTCCCTGGGAATCTGTGAGCCACCATATGGGTCTGGGAACTGAATTCAGGTACTCTGCAAGAGCAACAAATGCTCATAACCACTGAACCAGCTCTCCAGCTCCCATTGGAAATGTCTTATTTTTTCTATTTTTCATGTGTGTGTAATGTGCACGTGTATGTATGTTTTGCACATGTGTGTGTGCATATGTGCATGTATAAGTCCAGGGGTGATATGGGGATCGTTCTTAGATGCTTTTCATCTTACTCACTGAGGCAGGATCTCTCAGTTGAACCCCAAGTTCACTAATATGACTCTGAGATCTTCTATGTCCACTTTGAAGCTGTATTTGTAAGAGGGCCACAATACCTACCCAGTTTATAACAAAGTAAACATAGAAGTAATCTGAGCATCTAACACATGTAGAAAAGCATTTGCCAAAAGTTAATACTAACTTTCTCATAAAATAAAACTCTCAATAAACCAGTGCTACTTCTCAACTCAGCTAAAAAAAAAATAGTGTGAGTGGAAACTTAATGGATAAAAACCAAATGCCTTCTCTTATAAAAGATCAGAAACGAAGGAAGGACACCTACTCACACCATTTCTACTTAATTCTGTCCTAGAATCCTTAGCTAATGCAGTAGGACAAGAAAAAGAAAGGGGTAACGGGAAAAAGGGCGGCATAAAATGTCTATTTGTTCATAAGAGAATGTGTTTGGGTGTTTACGAATCCTACGAAATCTCCTGTCTTGTCACTATTCTATTGCTGTGAAGAGTTACCATGTCCAGGACAATCCTATAAAGGAGAGCATTTAACTGGGGGCTTGCTTACAGTTAGAGAGGGTAGGTCCTCTTCATTGCAGAAGGGAGCAGCTGCTGAGAGCTTTACATCCTGATCCACAGGCAGGGAGAGACCTGGCCTGGTATAGGCTTTTGAAACCTCAAAGACATCCACAGAGACACACCTACTCTGATGAGACCACACCTCCTAATCCTTCTCAAACAGTTCCACTACCTGGGGACCAAACATACAAATATATATGAGCCTCTAGGGGCCATTGTCACTCAAACTGCCACATAAATACCATGAGTAATTAAGGGTCCAGTTTCCAAGTGTCAACTTGTGACAAACCTATAGTGATCTGGGAAGAGAGAACTTTAATTAAGAACAGTCCCTCATCAGGCCAGCCTATAGGTAAGTCTATGGCGGCATTTTCTTTATTGATGATTGATGTTTGAGGGCCGGCTCTCTATTGCTGGCACCACCCTTAGCCAGGTCCTGGGTTTAAAAGCAGCAAGATGAACAAGGCATGACAAACAAGCCAATAAGTAGCATCCTTCGATGGCTTCTGCTTCAGTCTCTGTTTTGTATCCCCTTCAATGATGAGCTGTAATCCATATGCTGAAATAAACCCTTTCCTCCTCAAGTTGGTTTTGATCAATGATTTAGCACAACAACACAAAGTAAATTGAGACATGAGGTTTGTAAAAAATTAATTATATGCCTCCTTTTAAAATGTATATTTTTATTAATTCTTTTAGAATTTAATACATTCATTAATGCATTTTTATCATATTCACCCCATTCCTCCCTCTAACTCCTCCTATACTTGCCTGCTGTCTCCTGTCTCCCCACATCATCCAAAAGTCATGTGTCCTCTCTCTCTCTCTCTCTCTCTCTCTCTCTCTCCCTCTCTCTCCCTCTCTCTCTCCCCCTCCCTCCCTCCTTCTTTTTGGTTGTGTGTGGTTTTTTTTTTCTTTTTTTTTTCCCCGGAGCTGGGGACCGAACCCAGGGCCTTGCACTTGCTAGGCAAGCGCCCTACCACTGAGCTAAATCCCCAACCCCTTGTGTGTGGTTTTTTCCTTCAGAAAAATGAACTTTCATTCTTGTACTATACCTAACATAAATATCAACTCAAAACTGATCCAAGACCACATTATAAAAAATAAAACTTCAAAGCCCCTAGAAGAGCGTACAGATGAAAGCTTTGTTTTTGGTAGCACAGATTCTTAGGTAGGACAAAATAAACCCAAAGGGGTTGGGAGTGTCACTCACGGGTTGGACACTTCTCTGTCATGAATGAAGCCTTGGGTTGATCCCACCTCTCACTTCATTTGTAAATGAGCATTCAAATAGGTTGGGACTTTATCAAAATTACAGTGTCTCTTCCAAGTACTATTGAGGGAATAAAAATTCAGGTCTGGGCTGGAGAGATGGCTCAGTGGTTAAGAGCACCCGACTACTCTTCCAGAGGTCCTGAGTTCAATTCCCAGCAACCACATGGTGGCTCACAACCATCTGTAAAGAGATCCGATGACCTCTTCTGGTGTGTCTGAAGACAACTACAGTGTACTCATATATAATAAATGAATAAATCTTTAAAAAAAAAAAGATTCAAAAATTCAGGTCTACATCTGGGACAAGAGGTCCACAAGACACCTGTGAGCAAATGAAGTCACACACAGGATACATTTTAAAAAGCTTTCATAATTCAGTTTTAAGAAGATGATCAACTAAGTTAAAGGGGAGCAGAGCGGAGGATTTGAGCTGTTAACTCAAGAAAATATAGCGGGAAAACACACTTAGCAACTGTTGTTGTAAAAATATAAAAAATAAAAAAGGTATGGTTGTCTTTTACCTCACTAGGTCTTGCACTGCAGTGCCCCAAGATATCTGCGAAACACATCCCAGCCACCCCATATGCCATTACACTTAAATCTACACATGCAAGAACACACAACACAATAATCTTTGACCCAACTGATAAGATATAATTGCCCACTTAAACATACAAAGCCGGGTACCATCCATCCCTTAAGAACATTGATAACAACCTGTAAATACACAGAGCAAGATCTTTACGTCAGCCTCCATCGTCCCACCACGGCTTCTCTCCTTCTCCTGTCTCTCCCTTTCCGTTCCAGTCTCCTCCTCTTCTTCAAACTTCTCTCTCCATCCTTCTTTCTCCTCCAACGACAGGCCTCCTTCTATCCTGTACCTGCCCCTCACCTGTATTTTACAAACTCAATGGGGAGAAGTTTCTGGTGAAGTCACAGGGGTCCTCAGTGACTAGGCAGCTGTCCTTAGGGCAGTGAAATTAGCATCAAAAAACGGATAACTCCAGGGCAAACCACACCAGCAACTGTAGTCAGTAAAGAGACTCGAATTGGAAACACAGTGAGATGGTACTGTGTTTTCACCAGGATCTGTAAGACTCAAGTTCGGCAGCTGGACAGGCTGGTGATGACTCGAGGCAGAATACTGTGAACATTTTCAGTAGGAATGTAAAGACATTCTACAGCTTTGAAAATAGTTTCGGTTTCTCATACAGTGAAGTGCATACGTCTCATGTCAGCAGGCAACCCTGCTTTTCTCACTGCTGCTATTATTCTTAAGAGAGGCTTGGGTAGCACAGGCTTGCCTGGAACTTGCTATGTAACTAAGGATAAACTTCAACCCCAGGTTCTCCTGCCCTCACCCCTCAAGGGCTGGGATTACCAGTGTGTGTCATTCTGCTTAGCTTAAATCCTGCCTTTGAGTGCTTATCAGAAAAGAAAGAAAGAAAGAAAGAAAGAAAGAAAGAGAGAAATCTACTTATATATACGACTATATATATGACTAACACACACAAATATATATATATATATAAAATAGGAGTATCTGCACACAGGTGTCAATACCACTTTAATGTACAGAAACTCCGAACTGGGAAGAACTCAGATGTTATAAGCAGTGAATGGATACACAAGTTGCTGTTTTTCCACACAACACAATACTGCAGATGAATGCAAAGAAGCAGGCTGCACACACACACACACACACACACACACACACACACACACACACACACACACACACACACACACACAACATCACAGATGAATTTCAAAATCACCGAGCAAAGAACAGTGCATGCAAAAGAAGCACACGCTATGCAACTTCACTTAGAGGAAATCCCAGAAGAGGCAGGGCAGCTGCTTTCTAATGGCGATCAGTCGATCAGTCATTGCCAGGAGCTGGGGATGAGGGGAATTGACTGCAGGGGGCGGGGAGGGGACTTCTGAAGGTGGCAGAGCTAAACTACGTGTTTACTGGGGCAGTGGCTACACAGATGTATAGAATCACACAGCTCAGTGAGCTGTACAGTTTCAAGAGGTTAACTTTTAATGTACATAAGTTATGCTTCAATAAAGCCAGTGAATTTTAAAGGCAAACTACACAGCAGTTCATACTGGCTATCCTCACTTTACACAACACCACAGGACTTTAAATATATCTGTGTGAGCTGAAACTGTGGAAATTAATCTTAATAATCAATGGAAAATATGTCATCATTCTGTGACCTTGTAACACTTTTTTGTTAAAATATCAAAAATTCTTATCATTAGTTACACATTTATATGGAAACAGCAAAATGAATATTTAATATGGTACAACATTTTAAAATTGGGACTACTGAAAATTTATTTGTAATAAAGACTGAGAATATTTTATAAAGTAAACTGCCACATTCTTTGTGCATTTGGACTAATCTTCAAATTTATTCACTTAACTTTCAATGTCATGAGCTTTCTCTGAAAATCCCTTTCAGGTGAAGGGCTCTGCTGGCCGGACTTCTCTGGGAGCAGCTTCACCCTTCCTCTCACAGCCGCTTCCCTCAGTGGTGTTTATATATTCAGCTTTACTAAGCTTTGGCTGCGTGTGTGTGTGCATGTGTACATCTGAGCATGCACACAGTCTTGGGAGCCAGAGAACGCCTGGTGTCTTGTTCTATAACTCCCTGTCTTCTTCCTTTGAGACAGACTTTCTCACTGAACCTAGCCTTATGCAGGTGGCTGGCAAGTCCCAGAGATCCTCCTGCATGGCCTTATGGCCCCCACTCCTGCTCTGGAATTACCACCACTTGAGTAAGCACTCCAGTCACATAGGTGCTGGGATCTGAACTCGGGTCCTCACAATTGCCTAGCAAGCTCTTAGCCTCAGAGCCATCTTTGCACATGGTGAGTCATTTGCTTTATCCCCTGTGGCCTCTGCATAACAAACAGTAATATCCCAGGACCAGTTGTCATCCCAGCAGTATTCTTAACCAACATTGTGTTTAGAGATACTCAGAGCCAGCATGATGAATGGCATACCCATGGCCAGCTCCGTCCTCCATAACTCCATTCCCTTCCAGTTCAAATTTCACTGAGAACACCATCACCCTTCTTTACTGACTAACTCCCTTTGTATAGTATTGTAAGATTGCCATGTGGGGTCCTGGGGCTGGTGAGATGGCTCAGTGCCTAAGGGCACTGGCTGCTTTTCCAGAGGACAACAGTTTGATTTCCGGCACCCACATGGCAGGTAACTCCAGTTCCAGGGGGTCCAACTGCCTTTTCTGAGCACTGTGCACACTGCATGCACATGGTGAACAGACATACATTCAGGTACACACTCATACACATAAAAATAAATAAAATCCTCCAGAAATGTAATACTATGTGAGTTTGTCATCAGAAGACAAAGGGGGTACCACAGTTACATGCTCTGTTGCCTGTGCACAGATTAACTGGCATGTACAGTGACCAATCACTGACAGATGTTGGAAGAAACCATTTATCTTGTCACTATCAGTTAGATCCTGTTATCTACAAAGTGGCGTGTACAGTGAACGGTTACCAACAAACTCAGTGCTTTATGCAGTTTCTCAGGGCTAACATACCACTGAGCTGTTTTAGGAGGTTGGTGCTATTTAAACTGTAGTAAGATTATTTTTTATTTTTATTATGAGGAATTTTTTATTATGAGAGGAAGCAAAACCAATGTAAACATAGATGTGTGTTTTATTTTTTAAAGAGAAATACAGGAAGGTAAAACAGAAATGAGTGGAGTCATCTAAAGCCTGTAGTACACATGAGGCAGAAGGGACAAGGGAGGAGTTATAATTTCCCGAGGACTCTTGTTTATTACTTATTTTTATTTTCAGTGTTTGTCTGGATGTATGTCTGTACACTGCATGTGTTCATTGCCCATGGAGGTCAGAGGAGGGCATCAGATGCCCTGGGAGATGTGAATACTTTGTGGCTCCTGAGAATTGAACTCCTGTCTTCTGGAGGAGCAGCCAGTGATCTTAACTGCCGAGCAGCCATCTTCCCATCCTCTGTATTCTTACTTTTACGCTTTGACTTTAGCTACGTTAATATTTTACCTACGCAAAAAACACAAGTGATGCGGTCCAGTTGGTAGAGGGCTTGTCTAGCACACAGGAAGCCCTAGTTTCTCTTTCCAGATCCACATAACGCCCAGTGTGGCAGCAAATGCCTGTGATCCCAGCACTCAGGTGGAAGCAGGAGGATCAGAAGTTCAAGGTCATCCTTAATTATGAACCAACCTCAGGACAGTCTAGGCCACAAGAAACCTTGCTTAACAAAACCAAAACAAGGGGGATGGAGAGGTGGTGCAGGGGTTAAGAGCACCAGGTTGCTCTTCTGGAGGATCTGGGTTCAATTCCCAGCGAACTCATGGCAGCAACATACACATGATGTAAGGACACACACGTAGACATAAAATAAAAATAAAATATTTAAATAACTTTAAAACCTCACAACAAAACAAAACAAAGCAAGACCTCAAATGAGGTTACTTCAAATGAATCACAAAATTCTACAAGCAAACTTTTTGCAAAGGACTCTGCACCATTCCCTCAATTACAAGCAAATGTGGAATCTTACAGGATGATTTTTCTCATTGGCATGGGTGTGGCAATGCAGAAACTACTTTCTATATCTACAGAATTGAGCAGAGAGTGATTGTGTGCATGACCTTGGCAGTCACGCTCTCACTGTTGGGAGAGAAAATCCGGAGGAAAGGGAGAAGGGCAGGAAGAACCTGAAAGGCATAGTGTGGTGCCATAATCTCGAGGGTGTGGGTGGACGGTTGGAGGGATGCTCCTGTTTTTGTGTTTCCTGGCTCTGCCTGCTGAAAGGCCTAGAAAGAGTGATAGCCACAAGGAGTCAGCACACAGCTCTTAGTTCTCAGGTCCTAAGTGCTATTCCCTCATAAAAAGAGGTAGGAGGTTCAGATACAGGTAAGATGGTCTATTTCAGGACAGGAGCGGGCCAAGTACAAGATGAGCCTGGGCTATCTTCTATACCTGAATATAAGGGATGGCTCAAGAAAAATGATGCCAGCATGGCAAGGGACACGGGGATCAGCTTCAAGAGGTGTTTAAGGACAAAACCTAGAGCAATTATGCCGGGCAATGGTGGCACAGGACATTAATCCTAGCACTCTGGAGGCAGAGGCAAGTGGATCTCCAAGTTCAAGACCAGCCTGGTTTACAGAGTGAATTCCAGGACAGTCGGGGATACACAGAGAAACCCTGTCTCAAAAAAAAAAAACAAAAAAACAAAAAACAAACAAAAAAAACCAACAAACCCCCCCCAAAAAACCCCAACCAAACAAAACAAAACAAAACAAAACAAAAACCAAAAAAACACACACACACACAAACCACAAAAAAACCAACAAAAAAACCCCCCAAAAAACCCCAAAAACAAAACAACCAAGAACAGCAGCAGCAGCAACAACAACAACAAACAAAAGCCCCAAATAAAACAAATGTCTAGAGCAATTCGAGATCAACATAAAGTACAGTAGTGATGAACAGATACACAACAACACATGAATAGACAAAGAAAAAGGGAAGTTCCCTCTTACGACACAGAAAACCATTGTAAGTGAACTGAAATCATCTCTCCTGAGTGTGTGGAGGACCGAATGATTTCATCTGTAATGATCTGAATATATTCACGGTAACATGTGTCACTTCAAATTGGGGTTCACATAAGCATTGTGGCATTTATCACACTTTTCCCTCTCTGGCTCCCTCCTTTACTTGTTTTGACGGAAGCTAGCTGTCATGATGGAGCTGCTTCACAGACAATCCACATAACAGACAGTCCACATAACAGACAGACAGTTCACATAACAGACAGACAGTCCACATAACAGACAGACAATCCACATAACAGACAGTCCACATAACAGACAGACAGTTCACATAACAGACAGTCCACATAACAGACAGACAGTTCACATAACCGACAGTCCATATAACAGACAGTCCACATAACAGACAGACGTTCACATAATAGACAGACAATCCACATAACAAAAAACTAAGTCAGATCTCCAGCTAACAGCCAGAAAACTTGGTACCTCATTCCAACAAATTGGTAAGAACTAAAGTTTACCCATAACTATGTAAGAAAATTGCCCAAAGAGATGCTTTGATTTCAGCTTTGTTAAAATGAGGCAGAGGCACCCAGCAAAGCAAACCTAGGTCCCTGACTCACAAAACTAATGAAACAATAAATGTTTTAATATGCTAATGTGGTGGTCCCATAGAGTCTGGTGTTTGAATGCTTGGCCTATAGGGAGTGGCACTATTAGGAGGTGTGGCCTTGTTGGAGTAAGTGTGGCCTTGTTGGAGGAAGTGTGTCACTGTGGGGGTGAGCTTTGAGGTCTCCTATGCTCAAGCTATGCCCAGTGTGGCATATGGTCTCCTTTTCCTGCTTGTGTATGAAGATATAGAATTCTCAGCTCCTTCTCTGGCATCATGTCTGCCTGCACACTGCCATGTTTCCTCCCATGATAATAGGAGATTAAATCTCTGAAACTGTAATCCATTCCCAATCAAAGGTTTTTCCTTGTAACAGTTGCCATGATCACGGTGTCTCCTGACAGCTATAAAGCTCTAACTAGTACAGATAAGTTTACATAACTTGTGATAGGACAATAAATATACTACTATCTCAAATACCTAGCTTAAATATAAAACATTTGGCAGATGCAAAGGATCCAGTAAAACAAATTCCTTAGAGTCTTTAGAAACTTGGTTTCAGATAATCAAAGGAAGGCTGAGGAACTGTTTCAGACTAGAGTGTACTAAAGACACACAATGACTAAATGTAACATATAATCCTGGATTCAAACCATCGCCCAAACAAAAAAAAACCAACAGCAACAAAAACCCACCAGAATAAAAATAACAGGAAGGGACTAGAAAGATGGTTTGGTGGATAAAGTGCTTTCTTTTAAAAATAACTTTTGAAATTTTAATTTAATTTATCAGCTCCCCTCTCTCTGTGTACGTGGGTGAGGTGAGCGAGTCGGGGGTGGTCAGAAGATAACTCTTCCTCCTACAATGAAGCAGTCTCTCATTATTACCAGTGCATGGTGTACCCCAGATGTGGGCTCCATATCCTGACTTAATGTGGCTGTTGAGGTTTGAATTTAGTTCATCAGGCTTGTGCCACAAGTGCTTTTACCTGCTGAGCCATCCGCCCGCCCAGGCTAACTATTCTCTGTGCATCCGGATACACTTTACCCAGGAGGCCTATCACCCTACCCTTTGTGGGCAGAGATGGGAAAGGCCGGGGGCTTGCTGGGCATCCAGTCTTGTCAGAAAATGGTGAGCTCCAGGTCTTGTTAGAGACTCTCAAAAATAATGTGGAACGTGACTAAGGAGCCTATTGCCCTAAGACATGTAAACACACCTCCACACATACAAATATGCCACGCACATACTAAACTTAATAAATAATGGGCTGCAGAGATGACTCAGCAGTTAAGAGCGTTTGTTGCTTTTGCAGAGGTCCCATTCAGCACCCAAATGGCCACTCACAACTGTCTGTGACTTCAATTCCAAGGTATCCAACACCTCTGTCTGACCTCCTTGGGCACGAGGCATGAACGTCTCACACACACACACACACACACACACACACACACACACACACACACACACACACATTCAGACAAACCTCATAAAATAAAATAGATCAAAAGAAGTAAAAATGAATGAATAAATAAATAATGGTAAATTTTCAACAGATTGTAGATGAGGTAATCATATTATATCAATATCATTTTCTGACTTATGAGTGTAATGAGATTATTTTAAAGGATGTTTTTGTTATTAGGAAATGCATAATGAGAGCAAAGCACAATATCTACAACCTACTCTCAAAAGGCTCATAAAGTGGTGCACACATACACACATGCATATGCATGTGTATGTGTTCTAAGTAACCACACATAATGCAAATCTACAGTCGGCCCTCTGTAGTTTTGAAGTTCTCTATATGTAAAAGGTCAGTCAACTGCAAATTGAAACATTTTTTTAAAATAATGGACTGCAGATATAGCCCAGTTCATAAAGTGCTTGCCTAGTGTCTTTGTTTTGTTTCCGTTGCTGAGATAGAACAAACTAGACAAACTAGAGGGGGAAAGGTTCTGTTAGCTCACATTCCAAGTTCTAGGCTATCATCACAGCAGGAGGAATTTGCAATCCCTGGTCACCTTTCACCCACAGTCAAGGGGAGAGGGATGGAGGAATGCACGAGTCTCTATCAGCGCACTTTCTCCACTCTCAATACCATTCAGGTCCTCTATCTAGGGAATGTCACCAACCACAGAGGGTGGCTTCTTATCATTTCCCACAGACAAGCCCACAGGCCAACCTGATCTAGACAATCAATCTCTAATTAAGACTCTCTAGAATAGTCTATATTTTGTCAGCTTGGCAACTAAAACTAATGATCACACCTAGCACACACAAAGCCCTAGGTTAGATCGCAGCAGCACAGAAACCAGGCACGGGTAACCCATGCTTCTACTCATCAACCCAGAGGTAGAAGCAGCAGGATCAGAAGTTCAGTCCTGCCAGCCTCAGCTATGTGATGCTGGAGAGAGAGAGGGGGCGGGGGAGGGAGGAGGGAGGGACTTGCTTAGCATGTTTGAGGCCTTAGGTTCAATTCCCAGCACAATACACACACACACACACACACACACACACACACACACACACACCCTCCCACACATGCATGCACACACACAAGCACATGTGTGTAACTTACAGATTTTAATTTTTACTCAGTTGCTTCCCCTTTTCCATTTGTTTTTGTTTTATTTTTTCTATTAATTATTTATTCATTCATATCCCAATCACAGCCCTGCCTCCTCCCAGTCCCCCATCACACAGCCTCTCTCTTTCCTCCCTCCCCTTCTCTGAGAAGGTGAGGCCCCTTGGGTACCAACCCACCTAGCACCTCAGGTCACTGCAGGACCAGGTACAGACTCTCCCACTTATTTTTGGCTTTGAGGCAGGGCTTCATTTGGCCCAGGCTGGCCTTGAAATCTCTGTGTAGTCAAGGATGGGCTTGAGATCTTGACCATCTTGCCTCTCCTCCCTGAATGCTGAAATTACAAGCATGAACCATCCACATGTGGTTTATGTGGTGGTGGACTCAATAGATGTGTCCCTGTCAAATAATGGAATTAGAAAAATTATTAGCTGGACATAGGGCTACACCTCTGAGACCCTAGCACTTGGGAGGTAAAGGCAGCAGAGGAGGAATTGAAGGCCAGCCTTATTTATGCTTAGCGTTGGAGGCCAGGCTGTGGTGCATGGACCCAGTCTCACAAACAAATGAGCAAATAAAATGATATAGATCAGCAAAATGGCTCAGTGGATAGATAAAAGGCCTTGCCATTCAACTTGATGACCTGAGTTTGATTCCCAGAACTCACACATATTGGAAAGAGAGAACTGACTCCTGAAAGATACCCTCTGACCTCCATATGTGCATTGTGGCATACACATGCATGCGGACATACACACATGTAAATTTTTTAATTACTAAGGATAGGAACAGGGTATACTGCTCAATGAAAAAGAACTAACATAACATGTACAAGGCCCTGGATTTTATTCCTAGCATTAGTAAATAAACATGTTAAGTTGTATGACAGTATAGAACGTATGCTATAAAATGATCCTCACTTGCACAAAAACAGCATTTACACTTGTATACACATAATGTACTAACTAGATATTAACACTACTACTTTTTTGAAGGGACTCAGGCTTGGAAGTAGAATCTGTTGTTTTATTTTCATAAATGTGTTTTAAAAATTGAGTTGTAAATCATATACAACCAAAATGCAGGAATCTTGGATTCAATGAGTTTTAGAAAATGCTTTTTGTTCACCTCTCTATAAAGATATGAAACATTTCTATCTTTAGGGGCAGAAAAGTTATATCATTAATTATTTTTTTTCTTTTTTTCCGGAGCTGGGGACCGAACCCAGGGCCTTGTGCTTGCTAGGCAAGCGCTCTACCACTGAGATAAATCCCCAACCCCCATTAATTATTTCTTGAGATAGGGTCTCTCTCTACATAGCCCTTGCTTGTCCCAGATCTCCCTATGTAGATCGGGTTGGGTTTGAACTCCCAGAGATTCTCCTGCTTCTGCTTCATGAGTGCCGGGACTAGGGCATGCACCACCACATCCGGCCTTATATTACTAGTATTATTGTTATCAACTTTAAAAAGCTGAGGATCTATGAATGTTTAATACTAAAGTTCAGTGGTATTTGAGTGATTGATAAGCTTCCTTTAATCTATGCATTCCTCCTAAATTTTACTATTTGTAAGATGAAAACAGATGACAAAGAAAAACAGATTATAACTTTCCACAAAAAGCTGTTGTTCAGTAGAATTTCCCTAAAGTATGCAAAACCCTGAATTTGAGATCAGCACCTAACAGAACATGCAGAACATGCAGTCATATGTGTGTGTGTGTTTGTGTGTGTGTGACACAGAGAGAGAGAGAGAGAGAGAGAGAGAGAGAGAAGAAACAACAGTAAAAAACAAACAAACAAACAAACAAAAGTCTAGACACGGTGGTGCCCCTTTGTAATCTCAGCACCTACAAAGTGAAGGCAGAGGATGATGGTAAATTTAAGGCCAGCATGGACTACATAGCAAGATACTTTAGTCATTGTTTTTCTTTAACCAACATTATATCAGTCAAGTAAGTTATAGTCTAAGTGGAATAGCAGAGGCAGGAAAAAACCTGAACACTAGGACTTGACTGAAAAGTGAACATTACGAATTAGACACAGTTGGGTATAGAGTGGCACAGGGTACTTCTTATGTCTTACAGACTAAGAGGAAAAATAAATCTGGGATAGGTCAGGAACCCCCAGAACATACCAGCATAGGGCTATGAGAAAGCTTATCTTACTCAGCCTTGTGAAGACCCACCCATCTGAAAAGATGACCACAATGGAAGAAACCATTAATTAAGGAAATGGTGACCCAATGTCCAAACACACACTTAATATCTACACTTGGCTGTTTCTCAGAATTTCAACCTGCTCTAAATCCATTCTCTAGACTTTTACATTTGACTATATGGTACCTTTATCCATCTAATTGCTCAATTTGAAAACCTGATGAGATGTTTGAAGGAGAATGGCCCCCACAGGCTCATACATTTGAATGCTTGGACCCTGGTTAGTGGAATTGTTTGGGAAGGATTGGAAGGTGTGGCCTCGTTGGAGGAGGTGTGACCTTGTTGAAGGAGTTGTGCCATTGATGAATGGTCTTTGAGATTTCAAAAGCCCACACTGGGACCAGTGCATCCTGCCTGTTGCCCCTGGCAAATCAGGATGTATGTAAGCTCTCAGCTACTTCTCCAGCTACTTCACCGTGCCTGCCTGCCACCATGATCCCTACCAGGGTGATCATGTACTGACTCTCTGAAACTGTAGCAAGCCTCAATAAAATGTTTTCTCTTATAAGTTATTTTGGACATGGTGCCTCCTCACAGTGACTAAGTTGCCCATGAACCACTGTAATTCCATTTCATTATTGTATATATTGAACCAAAAATATTTTATCGAGAATCTACCACTAGCCAGCCAATAATATTTCAGACACCAAACAATACAGTGATACACAAAACATTCCCTGCTCTTGTGGAGTTCATAACCACTTATTCCAATATTGCTTTATTGAATCTACTTTCTAAACACTACTTTCTAAATACTTTCCCAATCCACTTTTTTTTATTCTTTATTTGAGACAGGGTTTCTTTATGCAGCCCTGGGAATACTAGAACTCACTGTGTAGACCAGGCTAGCCTGTAACTCAGAGAAGCACCAGCCTCTGCCTCCCAAGTGCTGTGATAAAGGTCACTGCGCACAGCCTAGCTCACTCATTTAATTTTATCTCTTCTGTATATCCCTTTTCATATCACTTCATGTGTGGGGAGCACATCTGTGTGTGTGTGTGTGTGTGTGTGTGTGTGTGTGTGTGTGCGCGCGTGCGCATGTATGTTGCATATGTAAAGATCAGAAGACAACTTTTGGAATTCTCTTCTCACCTTCTGTCTTGTTTAGGCAGGTATCCCTTTTGTTTTTGCTGCTGTTCTGTGTACTTCAGGCTAGCTGACCCTCAGTCCTTCAGGCCATCCTCCTCTCTCTGCCTCCAACCTCACTGCAGGAGTGTTGAGATTACAGGTGCACACGGATAGGTTCAACCTTTTAGGTTAGTTTTGGGATTTGAACTTGGGTCATTGTATTCGTTTGGCTATGGCTTTTACCCCTGGGCCACCTCCCTCACCCTCCAGAACCACCTCTTTCTAGTGACATGGCCACTGTTCCCTATGAGCCTCCTGGAGTCTACTTATGACACCCATAGATCACATTTCCACACGAGAAGCAGAATTATCTTTACACCTTGAATCGTATTTTGTCCTTGTGTTATTTTAAAACCATTTAAGAACAGTTACAAGGCTCTGTCCGTCTTGTCTGTCTCACCTCCTGCTCCATGTCCAGTATCCCTAACTCTTCTCATGGGCGAGTCGCACACCTCTTCTAGTAGTAGGACATTGACACAGCTAGTCCTTTTGCCTGGCTACTTCTCTTTTCATGCTCCTTGTAACCTCAATAAACCTACTAATCCCTTAGACCTCATTCTAAACCACTCCTTCCTGACCCTGAGAACAGGCCTGGTTCCCTGATAAGATTGCTGCTTGTGCATTTCTACTTGATGTCATTTATCACACCTGTAAAGTCCTTGTAAAAGAATGGCACCCGGGTTGGGGATTTAGCTCAGTGGTAGAGCGCTTGCCTAGAAAGTGAAAGTCCTCAGCTCTGGAAGAAAAAGAAAGAAAGAAAAATTAAAAAAAAAGAATGGCACCTACTGAGTCAGGAACCTTGCATCCTTGTCACTTAGGACAGGGTTTTGCTAGTGTTTGGGGATCAATAAATATTTATAATATAGGTGAATTAATAAACTATCCATTGCTAGACTTAGGCTGACACCCATGGTTATTGCTTCTGGGTGGGATCTTGCAGCCTGAACACTTAAGGGAATAAAGCCTAACTTTGTGCAGGGATAGTCTAGGCTTACGTAACATAGCACGAGGATACAGCACACTGCACAATGTGTTTGTCAAGACATATAAATTGTATGTATAGCATTACCAGGCATTTCAGGATTATGTGCCTGGAATTCCCAAAGTTGAGAGGATGATGCAGAAGAATCCTAACGTCCTCATTCCAAAGCCAGCTTGCTTGGGCTATATAGCAAATTCGAGGGCAACCTGGGCTACCTAGTGAGACCCTGTCTGAAAACATCCATAATGGCAAAATGGTAATTTTCTGTAAACTAGAAACAAGACAAAAAGAATATAAATTAAAAAACAATACCAAGCTTTCTGCCAGGGCAGCCATCTTCCAGCCAACTGGCCAAAATGATGAACACAAAAGGAAAGAGGAGAGGTACTCGGTATATGTTCTCTAGACCTTTTAGGAAACATGGAGTCGTTCCTTTGGCCACATACATGCGAATCTATAAGAAGGGTGATGTTGTAGACATCAAGGGAATGGGCACTGTTCAAAAAGGAATGCCCCCTAAGTGCTGCCATGGCAAAAGCGGAAAAGTCTACAATGTCACCCAGCATGCCGTGGGAATCATTGTAAACAAGCAAGTTAAGGGCAAGATTCTGGCCAAGAGGATCAATGTGTGAATTGAGCACATCAAGCACTCAAAGAGCAGAGACAGCTTCCTGAAGCGGGTGAAGGAGAACGATCAGAAGAAAAAAGAAGCCAAAGAGAGCTGAACCTGGGTGCCAGCTGAAGTGCCAGCCTGTGCCACCCAGAGAAGCCCACTTTGTGAGGACTAACGGGAAGGAGCCTGAGCTGCTGGAGCCCAGTCCATACGAATTCATGGCCTAATGTACACAAAGTAAATAAAGGACCTGGACTGCAAACAAACAAACAAACAAACAAACAAACAAACAATACCAAGTATGGTAAAACAAACAAACAAACCCCATATTTAGACAGTTTAATGGAAGATATACAAGACACAGAACCTTTCATCTTAGTAACAAAAATATGGTACCTATGCTATTCAAACACAAAGGATGAAATCTTGCCATTTGTGACAACATGAATGGAATTGGAACTAATCGTGTTAAGTGAAATAGGCTATAGACAAAAAGACGAGCACCACATCACCTTATTTGTATCTAAAGTAGTCAATGTCACACGGGTTAATAGTAGAATTGTACCAGGCATGGTGGCTCATACCTTCAATCCCAGCGCTCTGAGAGATAGGCAAGGAGATCTCAGTGAGTTCAAGTTAAGCCTGGTCTATGTAGCAAGTTCTAGACTAGTCAGGGGATACACAGTAAAAAATCTTGCTTCAAAAAAGGTATGGGGGTTGTATTCACCAGAGACTTGGAAGAATGGGGGTAGGACAGAGAAAGGCTGATCAATGATGACTAAATTGTAGCAAGATAGCAGCCATAAGTGGTGGTACTATTCCACAGTAGGGAAACAAGAACTAACAACAATGTAATGTATCAAAAAGCCAGAAGAAAGGACTGACTTTGCATTTTATATATTTTACCTAGGTTGGTTCTTTAAAGGTAACTACTTCTCCCCCTCCCTTCCTATTATATCTTAGTTTATATCTTTACCTCTGTACAGGTAGTAAAATACTTATGGAACAGGGAAGTTTGTTTGCAAGCCTCAAGTCCGTAATTTTTAAGAGTTCGTATAGTATTGGTTCAGTGAAATGCCAAGAGAAAAATGATTACTGAGATTACCGAGAAAAATGATATTTGAGGAATAGATACATTTGACTGGATTTGAATATCTTGCAATGGGAATACATTGAAAATCACACAATTCCCTCAATATCATATTCAAATTTTATGTTTCAATATATTATTTAAAAATGAAAGTTAAACTGGCTGGAGAAATGGCTTAGTAGTTAAGAGCCCTGGATGCTCTTTGTGGGACTGGGATTTGGCTCTCAGTGTCCACACAGTGGCTTACAACATCTGTAACTCCAATCACAGGGGATCTAATGTCCTCTTCCGGCCTCCATAGGCGGCAGGCACACATATGGCACACATACATACATGCAAGCTCCCACATACACACATAAACAATATAAATCATTTAAAAAAGTTAGAAGCTCTCATCAGTAAAAATTATAAAATGAAGCTGAGAAAATTTTATAACACTTAGTTAAACAGAAAGATATACCATATTCATGGATTAGCAAATCTCAGTATTGTTAAAGGTGAGTCTCCTGCCATCCCAGAAGCGCTACAGATTCAATACAATTTAGTTAAAAAGCCCTGGAGGCATTTTGCACTTAGAGCTTATAAGACAGCTTTAATTCTTTGGAAATATAAGACCAAGAACAGTTAAAATAATATTTGCAAGGAATAAAAATGTCAGCAGACCTTACCTACCTGACTTTAAGGCTTACTATAAAACTATAATAATTCAGAAAATATAGTATTGGCAAGGTAATAGAACAATAGATCAATGTATGGAAACAGTCACATTTATCAGTGCAATAATTTTCAACAAATGGTGCCAAAACAAGACATAGAAGACAGTACCAATGTATGCTGCTGTGAAGATATAGGAAAGATCCCTGGTCCCT
Source organism: Rattus norvegicus (assembly GCF_021556685.1). Taxonomy (NCBI): domain Eukaryota; kingdom Metazoa; phylum Chordata; class Mammalia; order Rodentia; family Muridae; genus Rattus; species Rattus norvegicus. The sequence continues at coordinate 29,716,514 of NC_141551.1, read as the reverse complement.
ACGTCAGTGGATAGCCATCTTATACAGCAAGGAAAAGCCCATTTTAGTGATTTGCTTTATATTTTGTTTGTTGAGATGAAGTTTCACGCTGTAGCCCAGGCTGGCCTGGAATTCACTACCAGAACCTCAAACTCCTCCTGTCTCAGCCTCCTGGATGTTGGAATGACAGCTATGGTAAAAAGTAAAGTCTGTTTAAAATAGAGTTAATGAAAATGGAGCAGTAATTGTTAACACCTCTTTTCACCGGAAGTACTCACTCTCTTTACTAATAAACCACTAGAACACAGTGTTAAGGAAGCTAAGTTCGGCACATTCAGGCCATACATACTTGCTGATATGCTTGTTCTTTCTTGGTTGCCACTCTTTAGTAGATCCCACAGGTAGGATTAGCATTCAGGTTAAAGATGCTAAATTATTCACTTTGTTTAACTCTCTTTAGAGGTCAAAACCCAAGTCACATTTTCTAATGGAATCAGCACAACACGGACCTACCCTGGAATCCATGACAGTAAGGAAGCCAGTGTTTAGCAATCAGATAATCTTATACATCTCACCACTAATCTTATTTTACTTTTGATTTATCAGAATTCTCCTTTCAAACTTCCCAGAGTTTTGCCAGCACTCATGAGGCCAGACTGGTCTACATAGTGAGTTCCAGGATAGCCAGGGCTGTGTAGAGAGACCCTGTCTTTAAACTTAAACAAACTAATAACCCAAGACCCCCAAAACCAGAGTCTGCATTTTATGTACTTTACCTAGGTTAGATCTTTAAAGGTAACTAGTTCTCCCCCTCCCTTCCTATTTCACTTCAGCTTATATCTTTAAATCTTTCCAACTTAGGCAGTAACATACTTTTTTTTTTTTTTTTTGGTTCTTTTTTTTGGAGCTGGGGACCAAACCCAGGGCCTTGCGCTTCCTAGGCAAGCGCTCTACCACTGAGCTAAATCCCCAACCCCAGGCAGTAACATACTTATGTAACAGGGAAGCTTGTTTGCAAGTGTTAAGTCTGTAATCTTTAAGAGTCTGTAAAGGACCAGTTTAGTGAAATACCAAGGTCACACCAGGATCCATTTGTACAACCACCTGACTTCAAGGAACAGACTACAGCTAGCAGTAAAGTGCTGCCTCAACTTTACTTAAATGATTTGGATTGTTCTCATGTCCCAAGCCTCAAGCAGGGAGCAGGAAGAGAAGATATTACCAGAGGACGATGCAACAGACACGAACAGGAAAGCACAAAGCAGCCAGACTTGTAAGTGGTGTTGATAAGCCAGTTTGAAAAGCAAAATTCAGTGTGGAAAACTACCCAGAGTACCTATTAGAAGACATCGCCAAGGGGATGGTACTTTTTAAGGTTTATTCTCAAATTTCCTTAAATGGTTGACCTGATTCTTTTTATTTAGTTATGTGCATTTGTTTGTGTAATAGCCAGTGAGTGCAGGAACTCTTGGAGGCCAAAAGAGGGTGCCAGATTCCCTGGAGCTGTAAGTCAACAGCTGTGAGAGCAGGGAAACCATCTCCATCCTGTGCAAGCACAAAATCTGCTCTTAACCACTGAGCCATCATCTCTCCAGCCCTAGGCTGTCTTTGTGCAGTGAGAGTTTTCTCAGGTAGAAAAGGCCATGCATCGTGATAAACGAGGTTTGAGTATGAATCTTCCATGGCTCACTAAGATTTGACCCCATATATACACCAGTACACTCTGAATACCAAGGTCAAGTCACTAAATATAAAGTGTAAAATATGTAACCAAAATATCGTGGACTATCTGTTCCATTCATGCCTGACTGTGGCTACCCATGCTTGCCATGTCACGTTTCACCACAAGCTTTCAGTCGTTTTGCCAGAGTTGTTCTTCCCTGAGATTGCTGGAAAGAGCCCATGCTGGAAAAATATCTGTATTCGACTGAATTTAAGCTTCACTGAGAAGCTCTTGCCTAGAAGGATGAATTCTGCTTCCCTGCAATCAGAATGATCAGTCACCACCCCCTATCCCCGCCTTCAGTGAGATTTTGATTGAGCCCTGAGTAGTAGAGCTTCCAAGAAGAAATTTCTCTTGTCCATGAGTTCCAAGGAACAGTACACAACTGATAGGATTGTGGCATTTTAGACCAATAGTCACCCTGAAATTAAAACCTGGGGCCAAAACAGGGGAATGGAAGGCATCCTTAACACTTCAGAGTCAGCACAAACAGTGTAGCCAGGAAAGGTGACGCAGAAATGCAAATTGAGACGATCACCAGGTAGGAATTCAGATGGAGTTTTACCTAGTGGTTGTGAGATATGGCAATGCTCACCAAGGGTGTTAGCCAAGACAGGGTACGTCACAGACGTGGTTAAGGGGGACAGCTCTCCACCATCATCAGAGTCACTCAAAGAGGCCTGCTGGCAACTCCTTGTGAGAAAGGCACATCCTCTGCATATCTTGGCCTTGTTGGCAGCTACAGACTGAATCCCACCCAATCAACAGAAGGTCAGGCAGGCTTGGCGTCAGCATCTACCATCCATCAGGTGGCGAGGCTCTCGAACCCAAACTCTGTGCTCTCACTAATGCATAGGATGCAGCACTAGGGTCTCTGGTCGATGGTCGGTAGGAGACATTGCTGTTGGGAACCAAACTGGGATAAGAGGCTCTGGCTTGAGCAAAGGGCTAACCTCAGCTACGGAGGCCAAGTAAGAGATTTGATAGAAAACAGAACAGCTGTTCTTATCACTCATTCGATGTATTATTGTGTGACATTTCCACTAACCAGGATGCATTGCACTGTTTTCCTTGGTATTAATTACAGACTACTGCACTTAGTACATTCCATTTACAGCTTAATGTAAACGAAAGTTATGTGTTATTTACCTATCTATCTATCTATCTATCTATCTATCTATCTATCTATCTATCTGTCTATTTATCTATCTATCTACTACTATGGATTGAAGCTAACTAGCTAGGGCCTTGCATGTAGAAGACAAGATTTCCCACTTTGGACCTTTTGTTTTGAGATGGGGTCTCACTAAGACTGACCTTAAACTTGCTATCAACCTACCTGTGCCTCCTGGGTACCTGGGATTAGAATTGTAGATCTCTATTACCAGCCCTGGTTAAAATTAGTATTTTTCTATACATTTTTTATACAGGCTCAAATATTTCCTTTTGATATAATCACACAGGTAGAGCCACATGATTTCCTCTTCCTTCTCCTCTTTCTCCTCCCCCTCCTCCTCCTCCCCCTCCCCTCCCCCTCCTCCTCCTCCCCCTCCTCCTCCTCCTCCTCCTCCTCCTTCTGGTCTTTGTTGTCAAGATATATAAGGTGAAATTTGAATCTTGCATTATTCTTTGGGCCATTTTGTTTAGTTTTTTTATTACCTTTTACTCTCTAAGTATCACTAATTTCTTTTATAAATTTGGATTTAAATCTTTATGTTTTTTAATAGATAGGCAACACAAAAGAGAAAAAGCAAGTTCTAAAGAGACAGTATCTGCCCTTTCTATAAAAAATTTTGTTTGTAAAAAGAAAATTGTGGTGAAGGAAGAATATACTACAGGAAAGTTTCTTCAGAACAAAAAACATTCTCAAAGCATTTGAATTTTAAAGATATTTCCTCAAGAAATTCTTCACTATGTAAATGGCAAAAGTACCTCACCCTTGTGCTATGGTGGTGAATTCTACATATTTTAGATATCACTGGTGCAGGTTAAAATGGGTAGAAGGAATGTTCGGCTTTATTACTATATACAGATTGTACTACCGAAATGTGTAACCGAGGAAATATTATAGTCCCTTCTCATTGCAACACAAATTGTATATCAGAGAAAATTTTCAAGTGTGCAATAAATAAAATTAATCATGCTTAGAAGTCAAACAATTTAAAAACATGAAACTTCCTACACCAGGAAAGTATAAGCGCGGAGCTGAAGAGGTGCATGGGAGCTTACACTGCCTGCTGTGGATCTTAAAGCATGAGAATTTGGGTCTGTGCTGCCTTGAAACTGGCTAGGAGTCCCACAAAGGACTGTAACCCCCTTCACAGAGATCAGGGACAAAATTGCTGACCTCCTGCCTTCAGGGAAAGACTTTGTCTCAAAGAATTAGGCCGAAAGTGAGAGACTACCGAGTTACCTCATTCTGTGTATGTAAACACACACTGATGCATGCATACATACAGCTTCCTTATGTGTATACATACAGGCAGACACAGATGCGCATGTACAAATAACTTATAAAAGAAAAAATATATGTATGTATCCCTAGAGACCAGAAATAGCATGATTTAAAAGACACTAAATGCATTGTAAGGATTTACTAGTAGACTCAAATGCAATGAAAGGCCACTCTCTTGGGTCTGGGGATGTAGCCCAGGGTAAAGTGCTTAGCTCAGCATGAAAGATCTTGGTTCGATGCCCAGGAAGGGAATGGGTTAAAAACCAACAGCAACTGTACTTTCCATTAAATTCTGTTTCTTCACTCTAACGGAATTTGTGTTCCCTCGGGCTCCACTAGGGATTGAATCCAGGGTATCTTTTCTACACGCTAGGCAAGCACTCTACCCCTGAGCTCCGAGTTACACCCACAATTCAGTATTCTTAACAGATAAAGTGGCACGAGATAATCAACACAAAAATGCTTCATGGCCAAAAAGAATTAAAATGGAAAAGCATTATCGTTGATGAACTGAGTTACCGAAATATAGGGTACAGAATGTACAGTAGAAATTGTTTCTATATTATGCTATAGTTGCAAATGACAACACGTGTATGTTATCTTTTAAACCAAACAAGGTGACTAGATTGTTGTTGGTGGTTGCCATGTCTCTACAGAGGTGTTCTCAACTGCTTTATCGGTTCCAAATATCTATGAATCATCTATAGTAGGATAATAGTTTGTTTCAAGCTCAAAATAGACTCACCTGATTTAATGCATGATTGTCTTTAGAAAATACCAAATCACTCGATGGCAAAAGAGGCTCGGTTTTCTCGCAGCTCTCCTGGCTGATTAGCGTGTCTGCATAGTTGGGCTGCGGGAAAATCAAGTGACTCTTTCGGGAGCCCGCAGTGAGCGAGACCTCGTGCGAATAGGTCTGCAAGAAAGCTTGCACTCCATCTACGCCCACAAAACGAGAGGCTGCAACGTCAGCCAATCCGGGTCCCGCAGCCCGGAGCAGGCGCAGTGAGTGCCAGCGCCGCAGCCTGAGCGCCAGCAGCACCAGAACAAAGACCAGGAAGACCATGGAGACCGCTGCCACGGCCACCACCAGATACAGCGTGAGACCTGAGGTTTCAGAGGTGGTAGGAGATTCTAGATTGTCCAAATCTGCCAGGACGTCGGGGATACTGTCGGCGATCGCCACAGTGAGCGTGACAGTGGCGGAGAGAGGAGGCTGGCCGTGGTCCTGCACAGACACTACAAGGTTCTGCTTGAGAGCATCTCTGTCCATCAGGGCCCGAGCCGTGCTCACCTCGCCGGTGTGCAGCCCCACCGAGAAGAGTCCTGGCTCGCTGGCCTTTAGCAGACGGTAGGACAGCCAGGCGTTTTGTCCTGAGTCTCTGTCCACTGCCACCACCTTTGTCACCAGATAGCCAGGCTCTGCTGAGCGGGGTGCTAGCTCCACTCCAGTAGAACCATCGGTAGGGAGAGTGGGGTACAAGATTTCGGGGGTGTTGTCATTCTGATCCAGCACGAACAGGCTCAGCGACACGTTGCTGCTGAGCGGCGGCTCCCCGCTGTCACGTGCTATCACTTGCAGCTGTAGGTCTGGGAACTGCTCATAGTCAAAGGAGTGCAGCGCGTACAGGACACCAGTATCCGAGTTGATAGAGACATAAGAGGAAAGGGGCACGCCCTGGTGTGTGTCCTCAGCTAGGGAGTAAGTGACTTGGGCATTTTTGTCACTGTCAGGGTCGTGGGCGGTCACGGACGCGATAGAAGCCCCTCTAGGGTTATTCTCCTGGATATAGGCCCAGTATGAGGCCTGAAGGAAAATGGGCGGGTTATCGTTCGCGTCCGCTACATTCAGCGAGAGGTGAGTTTCGGTTGTCAGGGGCGGACTTCCCCTGTCAGTGGCGGTCACCGTGATATTATAACTAGGAACCTGTTCACGGTCTAGGACTGCATCTGTGAGTAAACTATAGTAGTTTCCGTAAGACTTTTCTAATTTAAAGGGCAGATTCTCTTGGATGGAACAGATTACCTGTCCATTTTCCCCAGAATCTTGGTCATTTACATTTAAAAGGGCTATTAATGTCCCTCGGGGAGAGTTTTCTGGAACGGGGCTGTTGAGGGAGGTGATGGCTACTTCAGGGGCATTGTCGTTCACGTCCAGAACTGTGACCAGGACCTTGGCCCGTGCAGAAAATCCCGCGTTATCTGTTGCTTGCACTTCCATCTCGTAGAACCCCGATTCTTCATGGTTCAGCTCCCCTATTGTTGATATTGTTCCCAAATTACTGTCTAGCTTGAAAACTTTAGCTGCCTTGTCATCTACATACCGGAAGGAATAGATCACTTCCGCATTGGATCCTTCGTCCCGGTCGGTGGCGTTGACCAGCAGCAGCTGAGTGCCCACGGCCACGTTCTCCCGCACATTCACGCGGTACTCGGACCGAGCAAACGCTGGCGCGTTGTCATTTGCATCTAGGACCGTCACAAGGATGCGCGCCGTGCCGGAGCGAACCGGGTCTCCCGCGTCCGAAGCGGTGAGGACTAGGAGGTGAGCGGCCTTTTCCTCCCGGTCCAGCGAGCTCTCCAGCACCAATTCTGGGTACTTGTTACCATCAGCTCCCTTCTGCACCTCGAGCGAGAAGTGAGCATTCGGGCTGAGCTGGTAGCTCTGAAGAGAGTTCTTCCCGATATCTGGATCCCAAGCGTGGGGAAGAGGGAATCGCATTCCAGCGGCGGCGTTTTCACTCATTTTTATTTCTAATTCACTTTCACGGAAGTAGGGTGCGTTGTCGTTAATGTCCCTCACTTCTATTTCTACTCCGTATATTTTCCCTATATCTTCCATTAGAATCTCTAGATTTAACTGACACTTGATGGACCCCATACACAGCTCCTCCCGGTCTATCTTGCCCGCGGTGACCAAGCTGCCGCTTCGAGGGTTTAGAGCGAAAAGTTGAGCCCTACCTCTGGAGACGATGCGGACCCCTCGCTCCGCCAGCTCGCGGGGCTCCAGCCCCAGATCCTTGGAGATGTTGCCCACCCTAGATCCTTTCTCCAGCTCCTCCGGAACGGAATAGCGTATCTGGGTGGATCCGGCTTCCCACAGCATCCCGAAGAAGACTCCCAGGAATACCAGCCCTTTGCAGTCCTCGGGCCTTTGCATGGGGATCATTGTCAGTTGAGGATGATTTCCAATTCTGCCTCTGACCACTGAAACCAGAATCCGCTTTTGAATGCTCGGAGCACGACAGTTAGGAGGTGGGACTCCAGGCCAGTTTGCTCCTAGAGGTGTTTTGTCTCAATCTATCCGCATTGTGCTTTAGGCTCGTGCAACGCGGGCTGGGCTTCGCTGCCTTTTCCTCCCCGTGGGTGAACAGCGGCGCTCAGAGTCCGAATCGATTACTGCACAGTCGTGAACTCCGGGAGAAGATTTTTGGGCTGTGAACCTTAAATAGCTCCACCTACTGTTCTTCATGTGGAGATGGAAACAGAAGACGAAACCGTACTGGGCAGTTGAGAGATCATTTCGGTGCCCCAATTCCCCCCGCCCTTCAATTCACTTTGAATTATTTTCAGTAGTCCCCCCCCATATGTTTTCAATCAGACAAGATTTTCAATAGATTTCTTGAAAATTCCTAAAGGGAAGAACTATTGTAACAAGTTGGAATTTAATGCTGAAAACAAAATTTCACAATCATATGAAAACCAAGCATGAGAACTCTTATAGTACACATTATCAGATTCGTACGTGGCAGTTAATCAAGCAATGGAGATGATTAACCCCTTTAGAGTGAGTGGAAAGACTCCGACCTGCATTAACGTGAACTGGAGATAGCATTACACAATTATACAGATGTACTGTATTGCAAAAAGGACATTTGGAATTGAGACTTAGTGAAAGAAAATTAGTAACCTGAATTATACGATAAAATTTCCTTCTCCTGGGTAATTCTAATAACTGAGAACTACTGGCCATACATTTAGAAGCACATCAGAATGCAGAAAAGATTCTAGGAGTCGATTGTCTGGACATTTTTCATGGGAATAGAAACGATATTGGAGAAGAGGCTCTTTTTGGTGACGGCTGCTGGACAGTGAGCCTTAGGTTATCACCAATGTGCAATTATAAACTCTAATTGAGCTACCCTCCAGTCTCTGGTAGCCATAAAATAAGATTAGAAGAAAACTTACTCATAAGACATAAAAGTGAGATTAAAAGAACCCCTGCTATATCTGAATACTATTACCAAATTATTATCACATAATTTTGAAAACTTTTTGTATATATTATTTCTCAGTTTATAATTAATACAGAAAAAGATCAAGATACTGATCTCCCAAGAAACTACCACAGAAAGTCAAAAGTATAGCTCAGCTAAAAATATTTGAGCAGGATCACCGAGAGACGGCTCAGGCAGTAAAGGTGCTTGCTGCCAAGCCTAACCAGCAGGACCCTGGGACTGCCGAAGGCGAAGGGTGATGGCCAGAATCACAACGAAAAGAAAGAGCACTGAGACTAAAGCCAAGGCCACCACCACCAGGTAAAACTGAAGCTCACTCTGGGGGTCAGACGGCAAAATTCCATTTCTGGAACCCACAATGGTAGAAACAGAGACCTGGCTCCCAAAGTTGTCGTCCTCTGACTACCAGATGTGCTCGCGTGCACACACACACACAAACACACACACACACACACAAAGCATAAAAATTTAAATTTCTCGAGTGGCAATGCATCGTAATACTTCTAAGTTCTGAGTTTTGGTGTACGTAGATAAAATATTTCCAAGTCCTTGAAGCCTAATAGTGCAGTTACTGGCATATAAAGACAGGAAAGAGCTTAGACTGTTGGTATAATGTGCTTTAAGATATTCATTTTAAAGCCGGTCATGGTAGAGGCAGAGGCAGGAGGATCTTTAAGAGTTCGAAGTCAGCCTGGTCTACATAGTTAGTTTCGGGACAACTAGTGCTATGTTGAGAGACACTGACTTAAATGTATTATAAAAAATAAATAAACAGACAAATATAAAATAAAATCTTTCCAAAGGATTTTGAAAATAAAACAACTTGCAAATGAACGGTTAATTGAAACTCACGTGGTTAGAAGCAATAGAATCAGAGACTATCTTGTTATTCTCCTCAGCGACACTCACTGGCACGGAAGCTTCCATACAAAGATCTCGCGGAGGGACCATTTCTGGCGTCAAGGTAAGAAATTGAGACGTTTTTTGACAATTGGAGGCAACATAGAGATTGTAGGAATAAGGAAGAGTCCCCTCGCTGTAGTTGAGAGAAACCCCTGGTCTCATCTTACAGCAAAGGCCTGACTGAAAACAGCCCGAAACAGCAGGACCTTGGGACTGCCGAAGGCGAAGGGCGATGGCCAGAATCACAACGAAAAGAAAGAGCACTGAGACTAAAGCCAAGGCCACCACCAGGTAAAACTGAAGCTCATTCTGGGGGTCAGACGGCAAAGGCTCATCTCTGAGTTCTGGGAGGACCTCCTGCAGGCTGTCAGCGAAGATCAGGTGCAGCGTGGCTGTAGCCGAGAGGGGCGGCTGTCCACCATCACGCACAGCGACCAGAAGGCGCTGCCGCGCTGAGTCCCTGTCTCCCAGGGCACGCGCTGTGCGCACCTCGCCTGTGCGCAGCCCCAGGCTGAAGAGCCCGGGATCGCTGGCCTGTAGCACGTGGTAAGACAGCCAGGCATTGTGTCCTGAGTCTGCGTCCACAGCCACCACCTTCGTGACCAAGTATCCGGGCTCGGCAGCGCGCGGCACCGTGTCGAAGAGCGCAGAGCCGTCGGGCTCGAGCGTGGGATACAGCACGCGTGGCGCGTTGTCATTGCGGTCGCCCACCAGCACGCGCATGCTCACGTTGGCGCTGAGCGCGGGCGATCCCTGGTCGCGCGCCTGCAGTGTCAGCTGGAAGGAGCGAAGCTGCTCGTGGTCGAAGGCGCGCTGCGCGAACACCACCCCACTGTCCTGGTTCACAGACACATAGGACCACAGTGATTTAGGTTCAAGGTCGCTGGCTATGATGGAGTAGGAGATGAGACCATTGGATCCCAAATCTGGGTCGGAGGCGCTGACCTGAGCAATGGAAGCTCCCGGAGGGTTATTTTCAGCTACTTGGATCAAATAGGAGGCCTGGTGGAAAACTGGAGCATTGTCATTGACATCCCCAACATGCAGGGTAACACTTGTGCTGGAAGAGAGAGGGGGCTTGCCTTTATCAGTGGCGACGATGGTGACATTGTACTCTGGAGTCTGCTCCCGGTCCAGGATCCCATCTGTTACAAGCTTATAGTAATTGCTGGCAGACGACTCAATTCTAAAAGGAACTGTTTCTTTTACGAAGCAACTCACTCTTCCATTTTCTTCTGCATCTTTATCGTATGTTTTGAACAGAGCCACCACTGTCCCCGGTTCTGCATCTTCGGTTATAGAATTGGACACAGAGGTAAAAACTACTTCTGGGGCATTGTCGTTCTCATCGAGAATTTCTATTACAACTTTACATTCTGTGGCCATGCCGCCACCATCCTTGGCCTCTATGTTCATGGTGTAAGTCCTCTTGGCCTCAAAGTCTATAGGGCCTTTGGATTTAATTTCTCCACTTTGATGATCTAGGATAAGCTTACTTCTAATATCTTCTCCTAGTGATTTGAAGGAGTAGGTGATTTCTGCATTGACACCCTCATCCGGGTCAGTAGCCATCACTGTTAGCACAGAGGTGCCTGAGGGCATGTTCTCTGGAAGACTGACTTTGTATGTACTTTGGCTGAACACTGGGGGGTTATCATTGGCATCAGTGACTTCGATTTGAATCTGAGCAGTACCAGTTAGGACTGGTTCTCCCCCATCCACTGCTGTTAGGACCAAGAGCTGGGAGCTCTGCTTTTCCCTGTCCAGAGGTTTCTCCAACACTAATTCTGGGGCATCCTTTCCTTCAGTCTTGTCCTTCACCACCAGAGAGAAGTGCTCATTCAAACTGAGCTGGTAACTCTGGAGAGAGTTCGGTCCTACATCTGCGTCTATGGCAGACTCCAGGCCAAACCTAGTGCCTGGAATTGCAAGTTCATTGATTTGCAAAACAATCCTATTTTGGAGGAAACGGGGAGGGTTATCATTTATATCTTCTATCACTACACTGACGTGAAAAACGTTTAGGGGATTTTCTGCCACAATCTCTAAGGGCAGGACACACAGAGGGCTTTGGAAGCAGAGTAACTCTCGATCTATTCTGTCGCTCACAACTATGTTCCCGTTCTCGGGGTTCACAGTAAGATACGGTTTCTCCGAGATAACTCTAAGATTGCGAATCAGTAAGTCCTGAACAGGCAGCCCCAGGTCCTCAGCGAGGTTTCCCACGACCGAACCCATGGCCATTTCTTCCGGAATAGAGTAGCGGACTTGCTCTGCAAGCCCCGTGCAGAACAAAGGCAGCAAGAAGGGAAAGAGTACTTGCCTCCACAGGGTCCTGCTCCCTAGCTTCACGCTGCGCTCCATCTTTCTCCTGCACCGGTGTGAAGGGAAGAGGCTTCACGAATTACTTCCACCAGGAAGAAAACCCAAATGCGCCAAGTTTGAGGATATCGCAGTCTCTAATCTGATTTTCCACGCAGGAAATTCAAGCCCCCCTCACTCTTTAAGCCTCCAGTGAATGTATACAATTTCAACCCGTAGAGCCTGGAGTCAGCTCTTATGGGTCAGCGAATTGGACAACAGCGGCGCCCAGAGTCCATTTATAAAATTGCAATCAGAACCCTTCGCAGACTCAATGGGATTAGGTTTAGTGAGCTATGTTGAGACATGGGGAGAAAAGGGATTTATGAGTTTAGAATTTGTCTGTTTTCCAGTGTTGCTACCAAACAAAGCTCCTCAGAGGTGTGGTAATAGCGTAAGTATTAACCCAGCGACGGCAGATTAAAAGGCCTGTCTTGTCTAAGGGACACTTGGGAAGAACCAGGAAAGTCTTTTCTCAAGATCACGTGGAAAAATAGCCCCACCAAGCGGTATAGGAAAACTTGACAGTGGTGAAATGACACCATACAGCTTCAGTCTGACGCATGCGCAATTAGCAGAGGAGAGGCACTCAAAACTATTAAGGGTACATTTGTAATAAAGATGGTCAATGCCGCAAATTATTTTCAGTTTTAATATAGACACATCATAAGGATTGTTAAATGTTCAATCACTGTTGCGAATCTCATGACATGAGATGGGAGAGAATTTTCTTTTTATCCTTTTATTTAAACTATATGTGGCATCCTAACTGATTCTCCTTTGACTCTCGAATCAACTTTCGGAGCCAACCTTTTCTCTTTCTGCAAGAGCTTTGCTGAGAGCCCCCAATTAGTTTAGATTGTGCTTAAAAATACAAATCACCCTCGTCTTACCAATCAGATGCCTCATAGCATTTTTAATAATCTAATTCAGGTGTAGTGCCTTAAAGTTCTTTTTCTTCCAAGTTTGGAATTTCATAAGAATAAAATCCCACAAAACATTCAAAGACTTTTCTTACTTCAGGACAAATTTAGGCATCTGTTAGGAAGAATTCTCTTTCCAACAGTTGAAAAAATGATCCTGATCACCAAATTAATAATGAATTATATTAAGATCAAACTTCTAAATGAGAAACATAAACTCGAAAGGAAATATTAATGAGCAAGTAGTTTGAACCAAATCTGTAGAAGTGACATAAGGATGTGGGGTTTGATTACGAAGGTGATTTCTGTGATCAAATCTTCATATCTTCATAGGTCTCTTTTCCTTGTTTACCTGTGCTTCAGACACTATGCACACCACTGGATACGTATCGAGGCTTCAATAACAAGCTTTTTCTGATTACAGCAATTGAATATGCTTAAATAAATGTAGTGCAAAATTAAGGAAAGAAAAAAGTATCTAAGCTGCTAGATAGAAGAAGAAGAAGAAGAAGAAGAAGAAGAAGAAGAAGAAGAAGAAGAAGAAGAAGAAGAAGAAGAAGAAGAAGAAGAGGGGTTGGGGATTTAGCTCAGTGGTAGAGCGCTTGCCTAGGAAGCACAAGGCCCTGGGTTCGGTCCCCAGCTCCGAAAAAAAGAACCAAAAAAAAAAAAAAAGAAGAAGAAGGAGAAGGAGGAGGAGGAGGAGGAGGAGGAGGAGGAGAAGGAGAAGGAGAAGAAGAAGAAGAAGAAGAAGAAGAAGAAGAAGAAGAAGAAGAAGAAGAAGAAGAAGAAGAAGAAGATTACATGAACAGACCGCTACAAGCAGTGTCAGTCTTTGTCTCCCCAGAAGGATGATAGGGATTGCACCAAGGGTCTTGTACATGCGAAGCACATGATCAACCACTGAACTATATCGAAGTCCCTAAATTAGTCATTTATGCAACTCAAATACCCACTCCAATCTCTAATTTTTTTCAATCTCAAATTTTTTACAAACCACATAAACAAATGTGCATTACATAAACACATAACAAAGTCGCACATAAACACGTAATAAATTTGCATTCCATAAACAAAAAGCATTCGAAAAGGAAAGGAAAAATAAAAAACGAACAAGAAAAAAAGGAAAAAAGGAAAAGCATTCGACCCAACGCTACACTAGAAGAATAAAAGGAAGCAATGAGAACTCAACAGTCTGCTTATTCTTCAGAACAATGATGTGAATTTGCAGTAGGGATGGATAGAAAGCATAAGAAAAAAAAATGCTCCTGCATTTCCTCTCCCAACAAAGCCTGGTAACTAAAACTTGGCCAAGTCTGTTTTGATAGGATGAAGCAATGATACAAAATAAAAATAATCAACAGGATCCCAATATTCCAACAAAAAGCAAAGCAGAACCAATCCGTGCTTTGAAGAAAAACTCATTACAAGCAGTGGGTAGACAAGTGAGGAAAAGCCGCAAAGAGCGTGCTATGGAGTTGAGTTCAATGTAAACATTAGAAGCAAATCATGATGGACTATACAGACGCTGTGAAACTGAATTTAAATTCTGTTTGTGCATCATCAAATTGAATCATAATTAGTTTGCCTTGATAGTCACCAATCGCGATGAAGGACAGACACTAGGGAAGCTAACTCACTACAAAGCAAGCGAAGATAATCGATATAGCCCTTCAGAATCAGAAGAAAATGCGCAAGTACCAAAAATTGACTTCGACAAAGCTCTTCTGAAAAGAAATGTTAATCTGTTGATGTAAATTACACAAGCCAACCGGTAGTGTTCTAATATGTATGGACTAGTTACACGCACCCAAGCTTAAATTTTCATAACCAGCTCAACTAAAGTCCCTTCAAGACTTGTGCCAAATCAGGAACAATTGGGAGGCAAAGAAATATGCATCTCACCTGAATATCGGTTGGCTCACATTTGCCTAAAACTGTAGCTGAGTCTTCAGGTATTAGTAGAGGCTCGCTTTTCCCACAGGTCTCCTGGCTGATGAGCGTGTCTGCATAGTTGGGCTGCGGGAAGATCAGGTGACTCTTCCTTGAGTCTGCAGTGAGCGAAACTTCGTGGGAATAGGTCTGGAGGAAAGCATGCATCCCGTCCACACCCACAAAGTGCGAAGGAGGCACGCCAGCCAATCCGCTGGCAGCCTGGAGCAGACGTGATGAGTGCCAGCGCCGAAGCCTGAGAGCCAGCAGTACCATGACAAAGATGAGGAAGATGCAGGAGACTGCAGTGATGGCCACCACTAGGTAGAGGGTGAGACTCGACTCATCCGGGTTGGCAGGAGACTCTAGACTAACCAAGTCCTCCAGAACCTCTGGGATGCTGTCAGCCACCGCCACGGTGAGCCTGACAGTGGCGGAGAGAGGAGGCTGGCCGTGATCCTGCACAGTTACAACGAGGCTCTGCTTGAGAGCATCTTTGTCCATCATGGCTCGGGCCGTGCGCACCTCCCCCGTGTGCAGCCCCACGGAGAAGAGGCCTGGCTCGCTGGCTTTGAGCAGGCGGTAGGACAGCCAAGCGTTCTGCCCGGAGTCTCTGTCTACAGCCACCACCTTGGTCACTAAATAACCTGGCTCTGCGGAGCGAGGCGCCAATTCCACACCAGTGGAGCCATCAGTAGGGAGAGAGGGGTATAGGATCTCTGGAGTGTTGTCATTCTGGTCCAGCACGAAAAGGGTCAGTGAAATATTGCTTCTTAATGGTGGGTTTCCACTGTCACTAGCGGTCACTCCCAGTTGTAGGGTCTGGAACTGCTCATAGTCGAAGGATTGCAAGGCATACAGCACACCGGTGTCTGAGTTGATAGAAACGTAAGAGGACAGAGGTGATCCCTGGATACTGTACTCAGCCAGAGAGTAAGTGACCTGGGCATTTTCTCTGCTATCCCTATCAATGGCGGTCACTGAGAAGATGGAGGAACCTCTAGGGTTGTTTTCAGGAATGTAGGCCGAGTAAGACGAGTGAGAGAAAACTGGAGGATTGTCGTTGGCATCTGCCACTTTGAGCAGGAGGTGAGTTGCTGTAGACAAGGGTGGACTTCCCTGATCTTTGGCGATCAGTGTAATATTGTAGCTCTCTACCTGCTCCCGGTCCAGTTCACTATCGGTTACCAATTTATAATAATTTCCATAGGTTTTCTCTAACTTAAAAGGAAGACCAGTAGGAATGAAGCAAGAGACCTGACCATTTTCTCCAGAATCTTGATCCTGAACGTTTAGAAGAGCAATTACTGTACCCGAAGGAGAATTTTCCGGCACTGAGTTGATGGAAGAGGTGACAGTTATCTCTGGAACGTTGTCATTCACATCTTCAACCGTGATCAGCAACATGGTGGTGCTCAACAACCCCCCACCATCTTGGCCTTGAATTTCCATCTCATAGAATCTATATTTTTCAAAATCCAGCGGCTTTCCGACTAGAACTTCTCCAGTTTGAGAATTCAATTGAAATATTTCAGAAGCTTTGCTTTTCATTTTCCGGAAAGTGTACATCACTTCCCCGTTGATACCCTCATCTGGGTCTGTGGCATTTACCACGAGCACCCGCGTTCCGGAGCTGAGGTTTTCAGGCACACTCGCTCTATACACAGACTGTGTAAATTTTGGAATGTGGTCATTTACGTCGAGGACCACCACGCGGATGGGAACCATCCCTGTGCGGATGGGATCTCCCCCATCCAAGGCTGTGAGGAGGAGGTGGTGGGATGCCTCTTTCTCCCGGTCCAGGCTCTCCTCCAGCACTAGCTCTGGATTCTTGTCCCCATCAGTCCCGCCTCTCACCTGCAAGGAAAAATAACTGCTTGGGCTGAGCTGGTAGCTCTGGAGGGAGTTCATCCCTGCATCTGGATCCCTAGCCTTAGGAAGTGGAAATCGCGACCCAGGACTAGTGTGCTCGCTGACTTTGATCTCTACCTCTTCTTCCCGGAAGCTGGGGGCGTTATCATTAATGTCCATTACTTCCACCTCCACTCCATAAATCTTCAGGGTTTCCTCCACGAGAATTTCCAAATTCAGCAAGCAGGAGGGCACCGTATCACATAGCTCTTCACGATCGATCCTACCCGCAGTCACCAAGCTGCCGCCTCGCGGATTCAGAGAGAAAAGCTGCGATTTTCCTCTGGAGACGATGCGGACTCCGCGGTCCGCGACCTCCCAGGGCTCCAGCCCCAGGTCTTTGGAGATGTTGCCTACGAAGAAGCCTTTATCTGTCTCTTCTGGAACCGAATATCGGATTTGTCCTGTCCCAAAGGTCAGCAAGGTCCCCAGGAAAATGCACAGCGGGACCAGCGCGCGGCGGTCCAGGCGCTGAAGCTGATTCGCCATAGCTGGGTGTGGGCGTTGTTCCGTGAGGGTCTTGCGCCGGTTTGTTTTTAATTTATTTTTTTCGAGTCAGCTTTTGTGTCTACGAGGTTCCAGGTATTCCGCATTCAAAACATCTTCCAAAGCGAACGGAGGTGTTTTTACTTCTAGAGTTAAGATGCGTGAGTATCCATCCCTTTCGGCTTTGTGTGGTAGAGGTTCGGGAGAAGTACTCAATAGCTTTGTCCTCCCATTCCCTTATTGGTCAAGAGCGGCGCCTAGAGCCCAATCTTATTATTGCAACACTAATACAAACCTGGTGTCTG
Organism: Rattus norvegicus; assembly: GCF_021556685.1. Classification (NCBI taxonomy): domain Eukaryota; kingdom Metazoa; phylum Chordata; class Mammalia; order Rodentia; family Muridae; genus Rattus; species Rattus norvegicus. Next base: position 29,699,301 of record NC_141551.1, on the reverse strand, counting down.
TTGCGGAGAAAACTGTCACACTCACCTTTTCTGTAGATCATGACATTTGTGAAGGTGGAAACAGCGAACAATAGCTATGTGATGTGATGTAAAATCTACCAAGAGCACTTACGAAAAAAGCAGGTCTTAAATGGACTTGTTTAATTAAAAACGTTTCGCAATAACACTGGAACTTAAAACTTAGTTGTGATTCCAGTTGGTTTTTTTTTAAATGTTTTATTTATTTATCATATATATGAGTACACTGTAGCTGTCTTCAGACACACCAGAAGAGGGCATCAGATCTCATTACAGATGGTTGTGAGCCGCCATGTGGTTGCTGGGATTTGAACTCAGGGCCTCGGGAAGAGCAGTCGGTGCTCTTAACCTCTGAACCATCCCTCCAGCCCCTCCAGTTGGTTTTACTAACTGAAGAGACACGGCGTTCGTGGATGTGAAACCACCCTGGTCCAGATGAAATCCTCAGGTAGGACTCATGGTTATTATTCTTACTACTTTTAATTCAAGTTTTTATTTTATTATTTTAATTATGTGTATATGCATGCGTTTTTATGAGTATGTGCACAGGTTCATGTGAAGTCCAGAAGGAAGTGCAGCTATAGTTGTAGCAGGAGTGGGTGCTGGGAACTGAACTCAGGTCCTCTCAAAGAGTAATGGTGCTTTTAACCACTAAGCCATCTCTCTGGATCCCACCAATGTAGTATTTTATTTATTTTTTATTTTTTTTTATTTTTTTCGGAGGTGAGGACCGAACCCAGGGCTTTGCGCTAGCTAGGCAAGTGCTCTACCACTGAGCTAAATCCCCAACCCCTTAGTTTTTTATTTTTAACGAGTTATTTTTTTAATGAGTATAACAACGATGGAATGTTTTATCCAAAATTTAAATAGTTTCATGTTATCATTTAAACAATAATAAATTATACCTGTATTTCATATCCATAACTGGAAGGCATTTTAATGAAAAACTGAAGTGAGATTTTAATATACTTGTGTGTGTGTTCGAGGCAGGAGGAGGAGGAGGAGGAGGAGAAGAGAACTGGTAATTGAAGCAGGACCTAGAGCACACAACATGCTCAAACATCAAAGAATTAAATATGATTGGATAGCAGAGTATTTCAGCACCACAAACCTTTTGTGCATACTGGCTAGAACTGGTACGAGTTTTGTCACTACGGCACACTCCCACACCCTTCCAAAAACAGTGATACCCAAGTTTGACCTACATTTCTCTTAGAAACGTAAAGCTCCTAAAATAGAGTCCAGCGCGGTGGCCCACCCCTTTAATCCCAGTGCTTGTGAAGCAGAGGCAGGTGGATCTATGTGAATGCTAGGCCCTCCTGGCCTACATAGCTAATTCCAGAACAACCAGGACTACATAGAGAGACCATGTCTCAAACAAAACAGGAAACAAAACAAACCATCCTTTAAAATTGCAGCTCTCTCTCTCTATACGTTGGCGTACCGGAATATAAAAAGCACAATATTAAATACCTGGTTAAAGGTCTGCTCGTCTGCTTCCACGCCAGGAGTTAAAATGCTAGCCAGCAGTGCCGAGGAGCTATCTTTGTTGAGAAGATCTTGTGCGGCAGGATAATCTCCAACGGATGTGAGAAAATTAAATTCTGGCTTAAGTTGATCTCCTGGCACGCACACATTATAGGCATAGGGCAATGTCCCCTCACTGGAGTTGGGTGGAAGTACTGGTCTAGACTTGGAACCAAGAACCGACCCAAAGCAACCAGTGGTTGATGGGCTGGAAGACTGTCGCAGGCGCAAAGCAATGGCCAAAATTATTGCGAGAAGGAAAAGCACCGAGATCAGGGCCAAGGCCACCACCAGGTAAAACTGAAGCTCACTCTGAGGGTCGGAGGGGATGGGATGATCGACGAGGTCTGGCAACGCTTCTTGTAGGGTGTCTGCAAAAACTAGAAGCAGTGTAGCAGTAGCGGACAGGGGTGGCTGTCCACCATCACGCACAGCGACCAGAAGGCGCTGACGAGCTGCATCCTTATCGCCCAAGGCACGCGCTGTGCGCACCTCGCCTGTGCGCAGCCCCAGGCTGAAGAGCCCGGGATCGCTGGCCTGCAACACGTGGTAAGACAGCCAGGCATTGTGTCCCGAGTCGGCATCCACAGCCACCACCTTCGTGACCAAGTATCCGGGCTCGGCAGCGCGCGGCACCATATCGAAGAGCGCAGAGCCGTCCGGCTCGAGAGCGGGATACAGCACGCGTGGCGCGTTGTCATTGCGGTCGCCCACCAGCACGCGCATGCTCACGTTGGCGCTGAGCGCAGGCGATCCCTGGTCTCGCGCCTGTAGAGTCAGCTGGAAGGAGCGCAGCTGCTCGTGGTCGAAGGCGCGCTGCGCATACACCACTCCACTGTCCTGGTTCACAGACACAAAGGATGACAGCGCTTTTGGTTCTAGGTCGCTAGCTATGATGGAGTAGGAGACGAGGCCATTGGATCCCACATCTGGATCCCATGCTCTGACTTGAGTTATGGAGGTACCGGGCTGGTTGTTTTCTGGTAGGTTTATTAGGTAGGCCTGCTGTTGGAAAACTGGCGCATTGTCGTTGACGTCAGCGACATTCAGAGTGATGGTTGTGCTGGAGGAAAGGGGCGGCTTGCCCCTATCTGTGGCTGTGATAGTGACGTTGTACCCTGGTGTCTGTTCCCGGTCTAGGATGCTATCTGTTACTAACTTGTAGTAATTATTGGAAGAAGAATGAATCTTAAATGGGTTGTTTCCGCTTAAACTGCAAGTGACTTCTGCGTTTTCCCCAGAATCTCGATCCCGTACCTTGAAGAGGGCCACAACCGTTCCGGAAGGGGAATCCTCCAAAATCTGATCCGAGAGAGAAGTGATGATTATTTCTGGGCGGTTGTCGTTCTCATCTAGAACTTCTATAATTACTTTACACTGCGAAGAAAGAGATCCTCGATCCTTCGCCTCCACGCCAATCGTATATCGTTCTACTTCTTCAAAATCCAACGACTGTAGAGTTATTATATCTCCTGTTACGGGATCCAGAGAGAACTCGTGCTGGGCTTTGTTAGCCACACCCAGGAAGGTATATGTGAACTCTGCATTGATGCCCTCGTCCTGATCCGTGGCCTTCAGCCTTAGGACGGTCGTCCCTGGAGGCAAGTCTTCTCGAAGGCGGACTCTGTACACTTCTTGGCTGAACACTGGGGGGTTATCATTGGCGTCCACCACTCGGATTCGGAGCTGAGCTGTGCCACTTCGGGGCGGGTCCCCACCGTCTACAGCTGTCAGCACCAAATGGTGTGTGCTCTCTGTTTCTCGGTCCAGCATCTTCTGCAATTCTAATTCTGGGTATTTGCCACCCTCTGGATTGTCTTTCACCAATAATGAGAAATACTCATTAGGACTTAGTTGGTATTTACTAAGAGAATTCACATCAATATCAGGATCATTTGCAGACTCCAGAATTGTTCTCGCCCCTGGGCTGACGGATTCACTTATCTCTAGGTTTATTTCATCTTTTGGAAATTGAGGAGCGTGATCATTAACATCTTCAATCTCCACAACCACATGAAAAATATTTAAAGGGTTTTCCAGCACGGCTTCCAACTGTAGCTCACACCTTCTCCTCCCTTTGCATATCTGCTCGCGGTCTATGCGGTCCTTCACCAGTAAGTCCCCGCTCTCGGAATCCACGATGAAGTGCATCTTCTCAGCGCTAACCCGCAGCTTCCTAGCCGACACTTCCAGGACACTGAGCCCCAGATCCTTAGCGAGGTTCCCCACCACCGAACCGCGGTCCAACTCCTCAGGGATGGAGTAGCGGACGGGCTGGCCCAGCGCGGGACAGAACAAAGGCAGCAGCAGGGTAAACAGTACCTGCGGGCGGCCGGGGCGCTGCCTCCGCGCGCTGCTCCCTCCCATTGTTGGCTCGGGTTCTCTGTAGTGCTGCCTACCGCGGTGGAGGCGCGTTCAGCCCCGGACAGCGGGACCCCGGTTTGTGTCCGGGAATCGATGTCTTAGTCTGTGTGAGTGAGAGTTTCCCCTTGATGTGTATTCGTTTGTGCGTAGGAAATTGCAGCTTAGAGACTGAGGGATCCGGGACAGCGGAGCTTGCTCTGCACTGGCCGACAGCGGCGCCCAGAGGCTCTGAGTGGAATTGCAGTCTGGCGATTCAGATTTTGGGGGAATCTTTTATTTTCTACAAGGGCAAGTTGATAGTCAAAATATTTGAATTTTCTTTCTCATTGATTTTGTTTCCCTCGTGAAATTTTTTATTAATAAATATTGTTTCATATGTAAAAATTTCTACACATTTTGGGTAGATTGAAAGTGTATTTTCTTCAAATTAAAACGCGTGAAAGAAAGTAAAGGTCCACAGAACCAATGGCCCAATTACCCAAGTCTTTCATCCATAGCAAATGACTGTCTCTCTTTTTGAGGGTAATTATCTTTTGCCATCAATGCTAGCTCTTGTTAGTTAAAAAGTAAATACCCTTCCATCCGCATTTAGGCGCTGGAATGCCACCCTGACTGTATCCAAACATCCAGCGGGTTCAGCATGGCTCTCAAGATTTTAATAGAACATTTGCAGCGTCAAAAGAGTGCTCTTGAAGCTTGCACTTTTTCAAATAACAGAACTGAAATATGCACGTAATTATTATTACTCTCATGGGACAAAGATGTAGGACAAGAGCTTCAAGGAATAAGTAGTATTATAACTGTGGAGGCTGTACTCACCTTCCATGAATCTATGACTAGCCAAGTGTTGACACAAATGTGCCTGGGTCTCAGGCATAGAGCACTCTTTGTTCAAGTAACTTCTGTAGAGTAATAGTGAGTCCAGAGAGTGAATCCAGTATGTGGCTATCTTCCTTGAACTAAATGTGCTCATCACTTCCTTCACTAATCACCTGTTTAGAAGTTTCGTGTACAGCTTTGCTTAAGTTCTGATCCCACGATGAGCTGCCAACTCTTTTCTTATGCTCTTAGCTCTTAGTTTATTTTAAAACTCTGTCACCGCACTTACAAGATTCCGCCGGCTGAGTTCTCTTCTACATTAAGGAGGAAATGTCCTCATCATGTGGTTAACTTTTGTTCCTGGGAACTCGAGCAATGTTATCCACCCCCAATCCACATTTACATTTTAGCCTTAATAGATGGCATTATAATTTTCAAGGAAAAAAAGACAAAGGGAAGAAAAATCCTCAATTTAACCTTGCATAAATTCTTGGAATCATCATTGGGCAAGAAAAATGAAATTAAAAGGCTATATCTTTCATATAGTAAGACGTTATGTAATCATATGCAGAAGGAATGCCACTGAGCTAATGGGCATGGTTATGGTTATAAAGATTCTAAGCACATAGTTATGACTTGTTGGTTGAATATTAATGAAAAACGTCAAATATCTAAAGAGTATATCCAGTCATTGTTTGAAAATGTAACTGCAAAGACACATTGCTTTATCTCTAAAGAACACCAATGAACAGCCTTGGACTTTGCTTATGTGTCTGGTGAGGCCAATGCATTTGTTTCTGACATTTACCTAATTTTAACATCTTGCCTTCAAAAGAGCTCCAGCTTCCTAAAGTGGTAGCATGTGGTCAGTGAGGACTCATACACCAACAGACACTGCCACATGAAGTTCCCTTCCAGGAACCGTCTATGTTGTACTCAGCAACACAATAAAACACAAGGTTCTGCAAAAGCTACTCATACAACCTTAGGGCAACGTAGGCGATTTTCACCACAGTTTCCAATACAGTCTTAACTACCAGATTCTACTCTGTAATGTTTTAGCAAGAGGCAAGCATCGCTGGAAACTGGAACCGAGGGAAGTGGTTTTAAAATAGAGGTCTACTATTTCCAGCGTTTAGGTTCAAGCCACAAAGTAAATCTGATAGTAATATTTTAAAATAAAAGTAAAATCAGAACTCACTGGCACCAAAGGGGCATCTTCTACAGGACACTTCGAATCGTCTAACAAAGACAAAGGATCTTTTTTCTCACAGCTCTCCTGGCTGATGAGCGTGTCTGCGTAGTTAGGTTGCGGGAAGATCAGATGGCTCTTCCGCGAATCAGCAGTGAGGGAAACCTCGTGCGAATAGGTCTGCAAGAAAGCACGCACCCCGTCCACGCCCACATAGTGAGAGGCAGGCACGCCAGGCAATTCATCTCTCGAAGACTGCAGCATGTGAGACTTGTGCCAGCGCCGAAGTTTGAGTGCCAACAACACAATGACGAAGGCGAGAAAAATGCAGGAGACCGCTGCCACTGCCACTACTAGGTAGAGTGTGAGGCTTGAGGCCTCAGAGTCCTTTGGTGGCTCCAGGTTGCTCAAGTCTGCCAGAACATCAGGGATGCTGTCAGCTATTGCAACAGTCAAAGTGACCGTTGCGGAGAGAGGGGGCTGGCCGTGGTCCTGCACAGCCACCACTAGATTCTGCTTGAGAGCATCTCTCTCCATCAGGGCTCGCGCTGTGCGCACCTCACCTGTGTGCAGCCCTACCGTGAAGAGTCCTGGTTCGCTGGCCTTGAGAAGACGATAGGAAAGCCAGGCGTTCTGTCCTGAGTCTCTGTCCACTGCTACCACCTTTGTCACCAGATAGCCCAACTCTGCTGAGCGGGGAGCAAGCTCTACCCCAGTGGAGCCGTCAGTGGGCATGGTGGGGTACAGAATTTCTGGAGAGTTGTCATTCTGATCTAGCACGAACAGGGTCAATGACACGTTACTGTGGAGGGGAGGCTTTCCGCTGTCGCTAGCAGTCACTTGCACCTGCAGTTCGCGGAACTGCTCATAGTCAAAGGACCAGAGCGCATAGAGGATGCCAGTGTCTGAGTTGATGGATATGTAAGAAGAGAGTGGCGCCCCCTCGATGGTGTCTTCAGCCAGAGAGTAAACGATCTGGGCATTCTCTTTGCTGTCTGGATCGAGGGCAGTCACTGAGAAGATGGAGGCACCTCTGGGATTGTTCTCTGGGATGTAGGTAAGGTAGGAAGTATGAGAGAAGGTGGGCGGGTTGTCGTTGATATCCGCCACTTGTAGAGTGAAGTGAGCTTTGGTTGACAAAGGTGGGTTTCCTCCATCAGTGGCTGTTACTGTGATGTTGTAAGAGGGTACCTGCTCCCTATCAAGGGCTGTTTGTGTCACTAGCCTATAGTAACTGTCAATGGACTTTTCTAATTTAAAGGGTAGATTCCCAGAGATGGAACAGGTTACCTCTCCATTCTGCCCAGAGTCTAAATCGTGCACGTTTAAAAGGGCGATGACAGTTCCCACCGGCGAATCTTCTGTCACTGGACTGAAGAGCGATGTGATGGTCACCTCCGGACTGTTGTCGTTGACATCTTCTACGGTAATCAGCACCTTTGCAGTTGCAAGGTAGGCCCCTCCGTCTTCGGCTTGGATTTCTATTTCATAGAAACGCCTTTCTTCATAATCTAGATTTTCAGATAGTTTTATTTCCCCGGTATTTTTGTCTAGTTGGAATTTGGACAGTTGTGCGTCCAGTGATTGTCGGAATGCGTATGTCACTTCTCCATTGGCGCCTTCATCTTTGTCCGTGGCGGTTACCTTTAGCAGCTGAGTGCCCACAGGCAGGTTCTCCGGAACGTTCACGCGGTATTCAGTCGAGGTGAAGATCGGAGCATTGTCATTTGTGTCAAAGACGGTCACAGTGATGAGGACAGTGCCAGATCTGGGAGGGTTTCCTCCGTCAGAGGCCACGAGGACCAGGTGATGAATCGCCTCTTCCTCGCGATCTAGGGCGCGCTCCAGCACCAGCTCCGGGTACTTGATGCCCTTAGCACCGCTCTGAACGACTAGGGAGAAGTGCTTATTGGGACTGAGCTGGTAGCTCTGTAGAGAGTTCACGTCCACATCCGGATCAGTAGCTTCCGGGAGAGGAAAACGCATTCCCGGAGCGACATTTTCATTAATTTTTACATCTAGAGTTTCTGCTTGGAATTTTGGCGCATTGTCATTGACATCCGTTACCTCTATCTCTATCCCGAAGAGTTTCACCCTATCTTCTACAAGGATGTTAAAGCTCACGACACAGGGCGCGCTCTGGGCGCACAGCTCCTCCCGGTCTATCCTGCCCGCGGTGACCAAGCTGCCGCCTCGCGGGTTCAGAGAGAAAAGCTGCGACCTACCTCTGGAGATGATGCGGACCCCGCGCTCCGCCAGCTCGCGGGGCTCCAGCCCCAGGTCCTTGGAGATGTTGCCCACGAAAGAGCCTTTCTCTAGTTCCTCAGGAACCGAGTAGCGGATCTGCCGGGCTGCAGACTCCCAGGGCATCCATAGGAAAAGGAGGACCAGTTTGGTGCGCTCTGAGAGATTCCTTTGAGCGGCCATTGTCTTCTGACTACGGGATTCTCTCAAAGCTCTTCCCGATCGGCCAAGAGCGCAGTGTGTTTCACCTGGTTCTTTTCTTCTTTCTGTGTCCCCTGGAGTCTCCCGCAGTTGGAGCACCTTAAATTCCGGGGTGATTTTCGTTGCAGCCCCGGAGCGGGTTTGCCGGAACTGAGGCTTTAAGCTTTTGGACCTTGAGAATCCCAACTGAGCTCCGGCGGCATTTTGCTCCTGGTAGGTGAACAGCGGCGCTCAGAGTCGGAAGAAGTTACTGCACCCACTGCAATATTTCAGCAAATGCATTTTTCTGTTGAATTATTTTAATTTCCTTTGATTTCTCTGTTAAATTTGTTGAGAGGGCGTGAGATTGAAAGCAGGGCTTCCCATATACGCAGACAAGAGCTCTAATAGTGAGCTGCATCAGAGTCCTTCTTAAGGTTTCTTATTGGGGAGTATTGTAAGCTAAATTGATAATATTTGCACTTTATTTCCAACAGATGCACACCCACTTAAAACATAGTAAAGTTTATTTTGTGTTGAAAATCTTACAACTTTGATATTCATTCACATGGAGACAGTTATATTTCTTTTAATAAAATTCACTTTGAAAGATTATTTTAGCTTTAATTTGAAGATTATTTCTTTAATTTGACGGTTGTTTTATTTATAATCCTGTAAGAGTCTGGCGAGATGGTCTACTAATCCTTAACATTTTTGAAAGATGAACTTTTTCTCATTTAGGATTTGTATTGAAATTTTAGGCTATTTAGAAATGAACTCATCAAATAAGTAGGAAGTAAAAGGAGCAAACCCTACAGTTGCCCACTAATATGTGTTGTAATTGGAAGATCAGCATATATATATATATATATATATATATATATATATATATATATATATATATATATATATGCATTTCAGGCACAAATCTGAAACAAAACCAAACTCCAGTGATGTGAGTTTTTTTCGGTGTAGGAAATCAAACAATAGGCGAGTGCTCTACACTTAAGCTAAACCCCAACTCTGGTGTAGAGCTTTGAATAAGCAAGTTTTTATCCAAGTGTCCTATTTTATCAGAGCATTGATTGATACAAATGTCAATAATGTCTTCTCCTAGGCAGTTTACTGGGAAGTGTGAAGAAGGTGGACTTTCTTTTGTATGCATTTGGGGTTTAGCCTGCCCACCCACACCATACGGGGAAGGAGCCAGAGGCTTACTTTTTTCATATTGAAAATAGGTTGCTTGTAAGTGTTTCAGTCAGTGTGTCACTCTTCAAATATTTTGTTAGAGTTTTGAAAGGCAGAGTCTCGCCCCCTGAGCATTGGAATCTAGGCAGATGCTGGCCAGATCCAATCATAGATTTTTTTTCTTTCAAAGATCTTAAATCACAAACATACTGAAAGCAAAAGGGCAAGAGGATCTCACAGTTTTCTTGAAAATTGTTTCTTTGGATGTAAAGGAAGAGATTGAGGAAAGGCACAAAAGCAGTTCTAAGAGAAAGGAAGGATAATGGCCTGGAAAAAGGCCCAAAGAACCAGAAGTAGAGGAGAAAATTCCTCCAGGGCAGTTTTGGAGACCACAAGATCTTGGAAATATGAACAAAACTTCAAATCACCTCTCAAGAGAAGCGTCGGTCACCGAGCTGGAAGACTGTAAGCTGATACCCCAGTCATCTCTCCAAGTGCTCACGGGTGGACGAAAAACGTGAAAGTAAATGGAGACACCAAAAGGCGGCAGAAATAATTCACAACCAATGGTTTCTGGATGGGAGCACCATTCTGATCTTTCTGTCTGCTTCAGCATTTCAGACACTGAGACATAGAACTTAGATGCATAAATTCATTTTAAGTAGCAAGCTTGGATAGGTTATTCATTTATTTGATTAGACACCAAAATTACTGCTTAAAAATTGCTTTATGTGTATGAGTGTTTGGACCTCATCATTGCATATGCAACACCTGCGTGCCTGGAACCCAAGGAAGAGAGGAGGAGGTGTCAGATTCCCTATCCCTGGAATCCTTAGTGATGGATGGTTGTGAGCCACAGTGTAGGTGCTGGGAACCGAATCCATGTCCTCCGCACGAGCAACACGTGCTCTTCACCCACCCTTGACCCAGCTTTCCAGTCACAAGACTTTTACTGCTATTGTTGGCCGATCAGAGCCTTACGAGATATCTCCAATTTGTCAACGTTAGTTTCTCCTACTAAGGGAACTTACGAACTTTTGAACAAAATATCATCATTTCACCATTGAGAAGACAAGGTGGTGGTTAGTTACTGATTTTTCAAATGTGAACCTAGATACGAAAATGAAATTACTACACCTGAAATAAGAGAAATCAGGATTGTTAAGGAATAAAATGAAACTTACCGGTGTTAACATCTCAGGATGTGCTGTCGGATCATCCCCAAAGTGAATTGGAATTAAGGCCCCAGGAGAACTACCGCAAACAATTTCTTGAGCAGAAGGCAAAGGTGCGCTACACTTCAGAAACTCCGCGTTTCCCGTTTGCCCAACGCACAGATTATAGGAATAGGGTAGAGTGCCCTCGCTATAGTTGAGAGAAACCCCTGGTCTAGTCTTAGAACAAAGACCAGACTGAAAGCAGCTCCAGACAGAGGGGCTGGAGGAGTGTCGCAGTCGAAGTGCAATGGCTAGAATCACAGCCAGGAGGAATAGCACGGAAATCAAGGCCAAGGCCACCACCAAGTAGAACTGCAGCTCGGCTTGCGGATCAGGGGGCAGTGAGCGGTCACTGAGGTCTGGCAGGGCCTCCTGCAAGCTGTCAGCGAATACTAGAAGCAGCGTGGCGGTGGCTGAGAGGGGCGGCTGCCCACCATCGCGAACACCAACCAACAGGCGCTGCCGCGCAGCGTCCTTTTCGCCCAAGGCACGCGCTGTGCGCACTTCGCCTGTGCGCAGCCCTAGGCTAAAGAGCCCGGGGTCGCTGGCCTGCAGCACGTGGTAAGACAGCCAAGCATTGTGTCCGGAGTCGGCGTCCACCGCCACCACCTTGGTAACCAAATATCCGGGCTCGGCAGCACGAGGCACCATGTCGAAGAGCGCAGAGCCGTCGGGCTCGAGCGCGGGATACAGCACGCGTGGCGCATTGTCGTTTCGGTCGCCCACCAGCACGCGCATGCTCACGTTGGCGCTGAGCGCGGGCGATCCCTGGTCGAGCGCCTGCAGTGTCAGCTGGAAGGAGCGAAGCTGCTCGTGGTCGAAGGCGCGCTGGGCGAACACCACTCCGCTCTGCGCGTTCACGGTCACATAGGACCACAGCGATTTAGGCTCCAGGTCACTAGCTATGATGGAGTAGGAGACATGACCATTAGATCCCAAATCCGGGTCGGAGGCGCTGACTTGAGCGATGGAGGCTCCAGGTGGATTGTTCTCTGCCACATGGACGATGTAGGAAGACTTCTGGAAAGCCGGAGCGTTGTCGTTAACATCAGTGATGTGCAGAGCGATGGTGGTACTGGAAGAGAGGGCTGGCTTGCCTTTGTCCGTGGCGGAGATGGTGACATTATACTGTGGGTTCTGCTCTCGGTCTATGGCTCCATCGGTTACTAACTTGTAGTAGTTGCTAGAAGAAGCCTGGATCTTGAAAGGCAAGTCTTTGCCTATATCACACGTAACTTCTCCGTTTCCTCCGAAATCCCGATCTCTCGTCTTGAAGAGGGCAACCACCACTCCTGGAGGAGAATTCTCCAAGATATGATCAGAAAGGGAGGTGATGGTTATTTCCGGACTGTTGTCGTTTTCATCTAGTACTTCTATGATGACTTTGCACTGTGAAGAGAGACCACCGCCATCCTTCGCTTCCACTTCCATGGTGTACCTCTCTATGTCTTCAAAATCCAACGACTGGTTATTCTTGATCACGCCTGTTTTCTCATCTAGTGAGAACACGTGTCGTGTGCTCTGGGCAGTGCTCCGAAAGTAGTACCGTATCTCAGAGTTGACACCCTCATCCTCATCAGTGGCTGTCACTTGCAACACAGATGATCCTGGGGACAGATTCTCACTAATACTGGTCTTATATTCCTCTTTGCTGAACACTGGAGGGTTGTCATTGATGTCCTTTACAGATATTTCTATCTGAGTGGTAGCACTGCGGGGCGGGTCTCCTCCATCCAAGGCAGTCAGTATCAAGCGATGAGACCTCTGTTCTTCCCTATCTAGGAGCTTCTCCAGAGACAACTCTGGGGTTTTGCCACCATCAGGATTAACTCTAACCATTAATGAGAAGTAAGAGTTGGGGCTTATCTGGTAATCTTTAATTGAATTCAAATTTATGTCGGGGTCAGTGGCAGGCTCAAGGGGTATTCGTGTACCAACCGACACAGATTCTAAGATTTCCAAGCGCATTTCTTTCTTCTCGAATTGAGGAGCGTGATCATTAACATCTTCAATCTCCACAACCACATGAAAAATGTTTAAAGGGTTTTCCAGCACGGCTTCCAACTGTAGCTCACACCTTCTCCTCCCTTTGCATATCTGCTCGCGGTCTATGCGGTCCTTCACCAGTAAGTCCCCCCTCTCGGAATCCACGCTGAAGTGCATCTTCTCAGCGCTAACCCGCAGCTTCCTAGCCGACACTTCCAGGACACTGAGCCCCAGATCCTTAGCGAGGTTCCCCACTACCGAACCGCGGTCCAGCTCCTCAGGGATGGAGTAGCGGACGGGCTGGCCCAGCGCGGGACAGAACAAAGGCAGCAGCAGGGTAAACAGTACCTGCGGGCGGCCGGGGCGCTGCCTCCGCGCGCTGCTCCCTCCCATTTCTGGCTCGGGTTCTGGGTAGATCTTCGGTTCTTCACAGTAGGAGAAAGAGCAGCCTACCGAGATGGAGGTCCGTTTGGCCCCGGACAGCGGGACCCCGGTTTGGTGCCAGGAATCGGTGTCTTAGTCTGTGTGAGTGAGAGTTCCCCTTGGTGTGTATTCGTTTCTGCGCAGGAAATTGCAGCTTAGAGACTGAGGGATCCGGGCAGAGGAGCTTGCTCTGCACTGGCCGACAGCGGCGCCCAGAGGCTATGTGTGGAATTGCAGTCTATCATGTTTGGAAATCCTGCCCCAAAATGTATGTATTGCTTGGGTTATGAAATAGCCTCACATTTTAATCGCACAGTGGGACTACAGTGGATATTTATATATTAAAAATTTTAAATAAAATTATTCATAAATTGGAAACATACCACACCATGGAATATTATGTATTATGTTGTGAATCTTCACATACAGATCAGACCAAATAACTTCAACAACAGTGATAAGGATAAGGAAAATTCTTTGTTTAGTGTATACTGAGCTTTCTGGTTATTGAGGAGAAAATCTAAAACACGCAGAGCCATTTAGCATTTCTTTAAAAAAAACTAGACAGAAATACCAGTACTTTCATTTTTCGGCCTAGTTATATTCTAGAATCTGTTGTCCACACACAGAGTCTAAGAGCAGTCGGGCTGATCACTTGCAATACTCTTCCCGGTCATCAGTGTACTTACCTGTGTTGTGTTTTTAAACTAAAGAACAGTTGGGTGAGGAATCATTTGTCTGCAAGCACGAGAGTAGCCTGGGAGGCACAATGACAGAGACCCTGAATCAAAAAGCCAGCCAAACCAAACCGAACCAAAATATCTTCACTGTGCCTCTGCAAACAACTCTAATAAGAAACACAGGACCTCAAGTAGGAGCAGGGCTAGTTGGGAAGAGTGGGAAGGGGTGGAAGCAGGAGGTGGCAATGTAAGTGTGATTGAAGCTCACTACACACAAGTGTGGAAATGTCATAACTGATACAGTAAAACCATTGAAAAGAGAAGTGATGTTTTGTGATAACTGTTACCTACTTACCACATCATAGATACATACACCATGAGTATATATGCTGTTATTCTTTTCCCCAAATTAACATGCTTTTAAATTGCAATTTGAATATAGATATGGCTCTTCAGAAGAGAAATTTTTAAAAAATTCATGTCATTAAAAAATAAGATCCCTAAAGATTTCTTACTTTTTCCTATCAGCTTAAGTAAGAGAGAATAATTTCTTTTGCTTTTTTCCTAAGGTGCTGCAGATTGAACCAGGAGCCGTGCACAACTCCTCTTCCACGAGGTCCATCGTAGTACTGGAAGAATGCTTGAAGAGATTAAAATGTCTATGTATTATATTATATACCCAGGATATACCTTAATATCAACATCTAGACATTTAAAACTCCATATTAAGGTCACAATTCTCTACATCTATAGAAGCGCCAGCATCATCAATGCATCTATGCAACATACGCTTACAATAGGAAAAAAACTTTTATAGACAAGGTCTCTCTACATAACCCTGGCTGTCTGGGACTCACTTTGTAGACCAGGCTGGCCTTGATCTCAGAGATCTGCCTGCCTCTGCCTCCTTAGTGCTGGGATTAAAGGCGTGCACCACCACATCAGGCCGTAGATAGAAATTTGCAAGTTTCTTCTCTTTCCTTTTCTTTTTCAGACACAGGTTGAACCCGGTCTCACACATGACTCTGTCACTGAGCAATGCTCCCCTCTCCAAGGAGTATTTTCAAGCATTCTCTCTCCTATACGTCATCTGTTACTTGAATGCTGACACTATGTTTAAAATCTAAGTAATATATCTTTTCCCTAATAGCTAGAATTCAGGGAAATCTTTTTAGAACCTCTTCCTGCATGCCCTGAGAATAATTTCTAACTTACACCCCATGTTCAGGTTCATTTCTACTCCCAGAGATTGGAGAATTGAACTGGAGCCAACATTTTGATTATCCATATTAGCGACTTCTCTGGTGCAAGCCTACATTTGAAAGAAGAGTGTTAAACTAGTTTTCATAGCTTGATACTATAGCATCAGGAAACCCAAGCCTTTAACGCTATTATCATAATGGATGCTACCATTTTCACCATTGAAAGAACAAAAGCTTTACTGGGGTTTGGAAATGGTAGCTGAAGTTTGGCTCCTCCTCAAAAAAAGATCTTTAAACCCAAATAGTTTCTACAAACTTAGGGTCTGGGAAAGCAATAGTTCATTGAGATATTTTCCTGTCCTAGAAACAGAAATGTGGAGGTTTTCAGTTGTTTCCCTAAGGAAGGGGAACTTTTTGGTTCACCCCTACAAAAGCATCACTCTAGAAACTATTTTAGGAGCAAGAGCTACGAGTGGCTTTGGGAATAACGATCAATTCATCTCAGGAAAAGAACAGAAGCTGTAGAGATTGTAGAGAACCACTGTAACCAACCAAGGCACTCTATCTGAACAGCCCCCTCCATGCAAGGCAATGAAAACTGAGTGAGAGTCATCTCAGTGCGTCCGACCATGTTGTGGGCGAAGCTTAGACTCAGTGAAAACTTGAATGGTTACAGATATGTAAATATCAACTTACACAAGACTAAGAGCAAATTATCATAATAAAGGAAAAACCCAGAACTCACAGGAACCAAGGGAGTGTCATCAATAGGAAACTTGGACTCAACCGAGCTGCACAGAGGCTCGCTTTTCCCACAGCTCTCCTGGCTGATGAGCGTGTCGGCATAGTTGGGCTGGGGGAAGATCAAGTGGCTCTTCCCAGAGTCAGGTGTGAGGGAAAACTCTTGAGAATAGGTTTGTAGGAAAGTCTGAACCCCATGCACACCCACAATATGTGATGTTGGTACCCCAGTGGATCCACCTATTGCATCCTGCAGCAGGCTCGACGCATGCCAGCGCCGTAGCCTAAGTGCCAGCAGCACCAGTACAAAGAGTAGGAAGACACAGGAGACCACAGCAACTGCTACCACCAGGTAGAGAGTAATATCGGAATCAGGGTCTGCAGGAGTGCTGATACTGCTCAAGTCAGCCAGGATGTCGGGGATGCTGTCTGCCACAGCCACTGTGAGAGTGACCGTAGCAGAAAGAGGGGGCTGGCCATGATCCTGCACAGCTACCACGAGGCTTTGCTTGAGTGCATCTCTCTCTAGCAGGGCGCGAGCTGTGCGGACTTCACCTGAACGGAGCCCCACTGTGAAAAGTCCCGGCTCACTAGCCTTGAGCAGGCGGTAAGATAACCAAGCGTTCTGTCCAGAGTCTTCGTCCACTGCTACCACCTTGGTCACCAGATACCCAGCCTCGGCAGAGCGGGGAGCCAGCTCTACACCAGTGGAGCCATCAGTCGGGAGGGAGGGATAGAGGATCTTGGGAGCATTGTCATTCTGATCCAATAGAAACACAGACAGGGACGCATTACTGCTGAGTGGCGGATGCCCGCTGTCGCTTGCCTTCACCTGCATCTGCAGATTTCGAAACTGCTCATAGTCAAAGGATTGCAGAGCATAGAGCACACCGGTGTCAGAGTTAATGGAGATGTAGGAGGTGAGTGGTGCCCCCTGGATGGTGTTTTCCACCAAAGAGTAAGTAACCTTCGCATTCTCATTTTCATCAGGATCATGGGCGCTAACTGAGAAGATGGAGGTGCCTCTGGGGTTGTTTTCAGGGAGATAGACTGAGTAGGAGGTTTGAGAGAAGGCAGGCGGATTGTCGTTGATGTCCGCCACATACAGGGTGATCTGAACCTCTGTGGACATGGATGGGGTTCCCCTGTCTGTTGCTGTCACTGTGATGTTATACTCAGAAGCCTTTTCTCGGTCAAGAATCTGGGCTGTCATCAACCTATAGTAATCGTCTACTGAGTTTTCTAATTTAAAAGATGGGTTCTCCTGGATGGAACAGACAACTTGCCCATTCTTCCCAGAATCTTGGTCATGAGCGTTGAAAAGGACGATTACTGTCCCTGGGGGCGCATCTTCCCTTACTGGGCTAAACAGAGATGTAATGGTCACTTCCGGCCGGTTGTCATTTACATCTTCTACCGTAACTACCACTTTGGTCCGCCCTTTCAGTCCCCCGCCATCTTCAGCCTGTATTTCCATTTCATACAATGAGCATTCTTCATAGTCCAGAGTTTTCGCTACTGTCATTTCCCCCGTGTTTTCATGAAGATGGAATAACAGCGACTGTTTTTCATTCATTTTCCGGAATTTGTATGTCACCTTCCCATTGGCACCCTCGTCCGGGTCGCTAGCTCTCACTGTGAGCAGCAGGGTGCCCGGGGCCACGTTCTCGAGGACTTTCACGCGGTAAACCGGTTGGTCGAAAGCAGGGGCATTGTCGTTGGTATCCAACACTGTGACCTGGATGAGCGCTGTGCTGGAGCGGCGCGGGTCGCCGCCATCGGAGGCGGTGAGGACCAGGTGGTGAGAGGGCTCTTCCTCTCGGTCCAGGGTGCGCTCCAGCACCAGCTCTGGGTTTATTGTTCCGTCGTCTCCCCTCTGAATGTCCAGAGAGAAGTGCCGGTTGGGGCTGAGCTGGTAACTCTGGAGGGAGTTTATGCCCACATCTGGGTCAACCGCTTCTGGGAGTGGATACCGTGCTCCAGGGGCAGCGATTTCGCTGATTTTTACGACTAAATTTTCGGCTTCAAATTTTGGCGCATTGTCATTGATATCAATCACTTCTACTTCTACCCCATAAAGTTTCACTCTGTCTTCAACTAGGACTTTAAAGCTTAGGACGCAGGGAGCGATCCGAGCACACAGCTCCTCCCGGTCTATCCGGCCTGCGGTGACCAAGCAACCGCTCCGCGGGCTCAGAGAGAAAAACTGGGTCTTACCTTTGGAGATGATGCGGACTCCACGCTCCGCCAGCTCACGGGGTTCCAGTCCCAGGTCCTTAGAGATGTTTCCCACTGTATAGCCCTTTTCTGTCTCTTCTGGCACGGAATAGTGGATCTGCCTGGCCCTGGCCTCCCACAGCATCCCCAGCAGCGCACACAAGAGGACCAGTCTTGTGCAGTGCGGGCGTCTGGCTGGGGCAGCCATTGTTGCTTTCGCTACGGAATTTTCTCAGAATGCTCGCTAACTCCTTAGGCTCTTCTTTTCTTCTTCCAACTGCCAGATGATACTTATTCCTCAGGAGAAAGCAGGAGGGTTCCAAGTTAGAAGGTTGAGTTTTGCTATAGTCCGGGAACCAGTTTGTAGGACCTGCAGAGCTTTGTGTGACAGGAAAATCCGGATGGAGCGGGGAGTTTTTCTTACAGTTGGTGAACAGCGGCGCTCAGAGCCCTAAGTCGTTACTACACCTGAGACATCACATCTCCCTCCTTCGCTCTATCCTGTTTCTCTTCCTTTCTCTAATCCCCTCTCTCCCTCCCATTTTCTCCATTCTTTCTTTCCTTCGTTTCTTTCTTCCTTCACCCTTTCTCTTCCTCTTTGACCTTTTGTCCTTTGGAGAACATGTTTTACAAAAATGGAGGCGCTCAGGCTGGTCTTGAAGGCTGGTATTCAAGCCACCCTCCTGCCTCAGCCACCAGAGCGCTTGGTTTTACTCGTGTGCTCCCCTTCAATAATTGATTATAGATGATTGATAAAGAAACTAGTACTCTCTACTTATTGTGATTTTAGATTTTCTAAGCATTTTCTTGCATTTGTACTTCAAAAGCAGCCACCATTTGTGGATATCTGAGTTGTAAATGAAGTGGAATATTTCTGTATTAACTCTCCAAACAGTTTTGAATTTTGGTTTGTACTCCTCCCCCTCCCCCTCCTCCTCCCCCTCCCCCTCCTCCCCCTCCTCCCCCTCCTCCCCCTCCCCCTCCTCCCCCTCCCCCTCCTCCCCCTCCTCCTCCTCCTCCTTCTTCTCTCTCTCCCTCTCTCTCTCTTTCTCTCCACACACACACACACACACACACACACACACACACACACACACACGTATATATATATATAAAATTTCATTTTATGGTGCTTTGTTTTGAATATATCTTTATAACTTTTAGAAATAACTGGTTTGGAGCTTATAGAACATTCATATTTTCTTTATACTTTATGATATGTGTGTTCATTTCATAATTATATTTAATTCCATTTTTTTCCTGACAGGGCCTCATTATGTAGCTCTGGCTGGCCTTGAACTGCTATATAGACCAGTCTGGCCTCAAATTTACAGAGCTCCTCCTGTCTATGCCTCCAGAGTGCTGGGATTAAAGACATATACCATCAAGCATAACTCATAATTAAACTGATGAGTATATATAGATCGATTATCCACATAAGACATAAGATTTATCCAATAAAGTTCATGGTTTCTTTAAAACTTTGGTGTTATACACATAACGCTACTTGGACAGTATTTATACATTTTCTTACCTTATCTACTAATGTTAAAATCTCAACAAGATTATGTTGGCCTCTCTCTCTCTCTCTCTCTCTCTCTCTCTCTCTCTCTCTCTGTGGTGGTGGTGGTGGTGGTGGTGGTGGTGTGTGTGTGTGTGTGTGTGTGTGTTTCAAGAATGGGCCTCACTGTGTAGCCCTGGCTGTACTGGAACTCAGAGAGGTCCTGCCTGCCTGTCTTTCCAAGTGTTGGGTCAAAGGTGTGCAGTGCAGCCACCATGTCAGACAGATTCAGATATCAAATTCCACAGTCACGTAACTATGTCAACGTTTCCACTAATTCACACGGGGGTTAGCTTTTGACATGAATACATGACCCATGTACAAGTATTGGGAAAATAAAAGTTAATATTCAGAAAAAAAAGCAAGTTTCCATTTCAGTCCTTCAGAGGGTGGGGGAAGATGGAATCTAGAACCTCAGTATTCTAGGCAACCACTGAGCTCCATCGTCAATCCCCACAAAGTTTCAAGGGCAGGGATGTGGCTCAGTAGAAAAGAACTTGCCTAGCATGCATGAGATTATGAGCTCAATTTCCACGACAAGAAGAAAAGAAGCAAGAAATCATGTGATTTTTAAAATACCCACACACTTCTTATTCTTAAGGTCACTTAAACTTAAGTAATCATTTACAGAAAAAAAATAACCACAAAATATAGAGCAAGTGTTTACTACTAAGAGGTAAATGGCAAGTGGTGTTGTGTAGGAAGAAATCTGTGTGTAAAGATGCCGTTTACTGTATTTTACCGTCAGAGGAAACAAAGCAAAGACGTAGTATAAAATGGGAGTTTCCTGTGCACACCTGACCATAGCTTCTGCCTTATGAGGCAATGACTCAGAATTCCCCACTACAACGATGGTTGGAAAACCTTTGTGGCTTCAGATAATATGATGAATCCAGTGGTTTCCCCTCATCCTTTTTTCTTCAAAGATTATATGTGGAGAACCAGAGGGAACGCTGAAGAAATGACTCAGCAGTTAAGAGCACCGACTGGTCTTTCAGAGGACCTGGGTTCAATTCCCAAGCCCTACATGGTGGTTCACATCAACCTATAACTCCAGGCCCAGGGGATCCAACACTCTTCCTTTTCTGGCCTCTTCGGGCACTGGGCATGCAAGTTCAGACATACATTCGAACAAAACACTCATGCACACACAAAAATAAAAGAACCAGAACAAATGAAATGGGAGTGATAGAGTCTTCTCTTCTCTTCTTTCCCCAGCTTCCCCTTCTGTGCTGGGCATTAAACTAAGGGCCTAGAGCATCATGTGATTGAGCTCTACCACTGTGTCCCAGTCTTTCCTTGTCTTCAGGATTTCATAGTCCTGAAAGCTGATTGGACTTAGTGGAGTCTGAAGAACTCAGCGAGTCTTCTTCATTCCACAAATACACAAAGTAGTTTACATTCATTTTAGTCATGAATCTGTTCGGTAAGTATAAGAACCACGGGGAATAAACGCAAGAAAGGAATCCGTCAGTAAAATCAATGAAGAGACCAAGGAGTAGCTTCATGCAGGCTTTCTCTGTGTGGCCCTGGCTGTCCTGGAACTTGTTCTATACCATGCTGGCTTCCAACTCAGAGGCCTGGCTCTGTCTCCTGAGTGCTGGAATTATGGGCATGAGCCACTATCGCTCAGTGATAAATTTAATGCCAGACCTGAAATCCAGCATCCAGGAGGCTGAGACAGGAGCATCTCCAATCTCATAGTATAACTTCCAGGCCAGCCTGGGATACCCTGTGAGTCATGTATCAAGGCCACCCTATATACTACACACAGGAAGACTATCTCAAGAAAGTGAGAATCAACAGGTAAATTTCAGTCACTTTGAAATAATTGTGCACTTGTTTTGCTGTGAGGCTAACAGCACACCCACTACACTGTGACTCTGTAACCTTTAATTTCTTTCCTGGAATTTATTTTATATCATAATTCGCCCAAACTATACTGACGAAAGGAAACAGAACTTTCACATTAACTTATCAAAGAGGACTCACAAGTCCTGAAAATGTGTTGTATTGCTATGTAAACATAGACGCTTGCGTAGTTCAGGAAGAGAGAAAGAAGAAAAGGTTCAAATGGAACTCACCGGAGGCTCCGGGTGGGAAGTCGGCTCACTGGAATCACAAAGTGGAAACAAGGCCCCGGATGACTCAGGGCAAAGAAGGCCTTGTCCTGAACTCAATGGCTCACTACATTTTAGGAAATTACACTCGGTCTTTCCGGCATGTGCACCATACAGATTATAGGAATACGGCAAAGTACCCTCACTATAATTGGGGAAAACCACCGGTTTAGATTCAGAACAAAATCCAGGCTGAAAGCAATTCCAGGCAGAGGGGCTGGAGGAGTGTCGCAGTCGAAGTGCAATGGCTAGAATCACAGCCAGGAGGAAAAGCACAGAAATCAAGGCCAAGGCCACCACCAAGTAGAACTGCAGCTCGGCTTGCGGATCAGGGGGCAATGAGCGGTCACTGAGGTCTGGCAGGGCCTCCTGCAAGCTGTCAGCGAATACTAGAAGCAGCGTGGCGGTGGCTGAGAGGGGCGGCTGCCCACCATCGCGAACACCAACCAACAGGCGCTGCCGCGCAGCGTCCTTTTCGCCCAAGGCACGCGCTGTGCGCACTTCGCCTGTGCGCAGCCCTAGGCTAAAGAGCCCGGGGTCGCTGGCCTGCAGCACATGGTAGGACAGCCAAGCATTGTGTCCTGAGTCAGCGTCCACAGCCACCACCTTGGTGACCAGGTATCCAGGCTCGGCGGCGCGCGGAACCATGTCGAAGAGCGCAGAGCCGTCGGGCTCGAGAGCCGGATACAGCAGGCGTGGCGCGTTGTCGTTGCGGTCGCCCACCAGCACGCGCATGCTCACGTTGGCGCTGAGCGCGGGCGATCCCTGGTCGCGCGCCTGCAGGGTCAGCTGGAAGGAGCGGAGCTGCTCGTGGTCGAAAGCGCGCTGGGCGAACACCACTCCGCTCTGCGCGTTCACGGTCACATAGGACCACAGCGATTTAGGCTCCAGGTCACTGGCTATGATGGAGTAGGAGACATGACCATTGGATCCCAAATCTGGGTCGGAGGCACTGACTTGAGCGATGGAGGCTCCAGGAGGGTTGTTCTCGGCTATGTACACCAAGTAGGAGGCCTGGTGGAAGAGCGGAGCGTTGTCATTGACGTCACCAACGTGTAGGGTGACTTTTGTGCTGGAGGAAAGGGGTGGCTTGCCCCCGTCAGTGGCCATAATGGTGACATTGTATTCTGGAGTCAGTTCTCGGTCTAAGGTTCTATCTGTCACCAACTTATACGAGTTTTTGGAAGAAGAGATAATTTTAAAGGGCGCCTCACTGTCTAGTCGACAATTAACCTCCCCGTTTTCCCCAGAATCTCTGTCATGTATTTTGATCAAAGATATCAGTGTTCCCGGAGGTGCGTTTTCTGGAATCGTTTCTAACAGAGAATGGACTGTAATTTCTGGCTTGTTGTCATTTTCATCTTGAATGTTAATTTCAACTGTACATTGGGCAACCAGGCCTCCGCCATCCCGCGCTTCCACTACTATAGAATATTCTTTGGTTTCTTCGAAATCCAGTGTTCTCTGTGTTGTAATTTCTCCACTATTCGAATTTAGGCCAAACACTTGCCCAGCTCTGTGGAAGGAATACGTAATCTCCGAATTCACGCCCTCATCCTTGTCTGTAGCTGTCACACGTGCTACGGTTGTGCCTGGGGGCACGTTCTCCGGAAGGCGGACTCTGTATACTTCCTGGTCGAACACAGGGGGATTATCGTTGGCATCAGTGACTTGGATCCGAAGCTCGGTGGTGCTACTTAGGGGAGGATCCCCGCCGTCTAAGGCTGTCAGGACTAATCGGTAGTAACTCTGTTGCTCGCGGTCTAAAGTTTTCTCCAATACTAATTCCGGGTATTTACGACCGTCTTGTTTTTCTTTATTCACCAGCGAGAAACTAGGGCTAAGAGAGAGCTTATAATTCTGTAGGGAATTTAAGGCAATATCTGCATCTTCTGCTACTTCTAAAATGAACCGAGTACCCGGTTGAGCAGACTCACTTATTTGCAATTCAAAAGATGTGTGCGCGAATTTTGGTGTGTGGTCATTAATGTCCTCCAGCTCCACGCTCACGTGATAAAAGTTCAATGGATTTTCAGCAACAGCCTCAAATTCCAGAGAACACACCAGCTTCTTCCCGCAAATCTGCTCCCTGTCCAGCCTGCTGCTCACTAGCAACTCCCCGCTCTCTGAGCTCACAGTGAAGTAAGGCTTCTCAGAACTGATGCGTAGCTTTCGCGTCGGTAACTCCTGGACACCGAAGCCCAGGTCCTTGGCGAGGTTTCCCACTACCGAGCCGGTGGGCATTTCCTCGGGGATCTTGTAACGGATCTGCTCAGAGAGCGCGGGGCAGAACAAAGGCAGCAGGAAGGGAAGGAGCATTGGCCGCCTGTGTCCCCGGCGTCTCTCAGCAGCTCCCTCCCGCATCTTTTTTGCTCCCCTTTGCTTGCTCACCAGCCTGGAGACGCCGGGTTATGAAGAAGTTCCGTGGTGCGGATATTCCGGGCTCCAAACGGACTTTGGTACCAGTTCTAGTCCATGAAAGGATTCTTCTTTTGCTCGGAAAGAAGCGGTGCAAAGAAGGCTGAGAAAGGAAGCCTTGGAAAGCGCTCTGCGGCTGCGCAAGAAGTGGAGCTTCAGTCTCTTCAGTCAGGCCAACAGCGGCGCCCAGAGACCGCACTACGAAACTGCAGCCTCTGCTGTTTGGTACCTTCCTCTCCACACCCTCAATAATATAATTGTGCATAACTACAAAGTCTTATTTTAATATTCACATATCTTGCAACAAAATTTCAATACCTCTTTTATATGCCTTTTTTATTCTTTCAAGATGCTTGAAGCGTCGCTTTGACTTTTTTATATAAAACTACATTATAATGGTCCATTCTTTGGTTACCGTACGTGCCCTGCACTTTTTCTTAAAGCAAAGTGTTAGTTACCCTTTTGAATGAGAATTTAACAACTAACGTGCCATTAGTCTTGCCTCGGTGTCTACTAGATTATGAATTTCACAAATCATTTCTTTGTTGGTTATGGTATGTTGAAACTACTGTTACTCTTTTATTTATTGCAATAATTTGTCTACATTACTAGGTAATCAATGTTGTTTCACAGTGTTTGGAATCATCAGTTCCGTTGCAAATGATTTGTTTGTGTTTGGGCAGATTGTCCCATTCCTCAGACACCCTTTCTTCCTGGTAATGTTAGCATTGTGATTAGAAAAACAAAGAGAATATTTTTTTTTTCCTTCGGAGCTGAGGACCGAACCCAGGGCCTTGTGCTTACTAGGCAAGCGCTCTACCACTGAGCTAAATCCCCAACCCCCCAAAGAGAATCTTTATTGCTTCTTTAGGAGATACTCATTTGAGAAGACTGGCTCAGTGACGTAGCACAGATACAAGGCAACCTGCTAAATGGCTTTTTTCTCATTTCCATATTGTATAGTTTCTATTCTACTCTTTATACTACATCAATTCATTCTGAAAAGTTTCTGGGGAAATGATTCTCCATGTCCAACACAAATAGACTACATTGTTTCTTTACCCGTGGGCTACACTGTTATAATGCAATGTCTTTGGAATTGGGGAAATTGATCTCATGGTAAGCCCATTACACAAAGTTACTGAACACAGTGACATTTGGTCCAACCCTATACTCCATTAATTAGTTTTTGAAGTGCTGGAAATCAAACCAGGACCCCACACATACTAAGCAAGAGAAAATTTTCCTTACACGAATACCAAAATGCCAAAGTACTGACGATGTAGTTGTCTTTTCAAATTATTGTGCTTCAAGAGGCTACAGAAAGTATGAAGTTGATTTCTACTCCCATGTATATGCAACGTAGAATGGAATACTGCATTACTTGAGAAACAATCTTCTCCACAATCACAAAATATTTATCATATCTTCCATTTTTGACTGGTGATAAATTAGGAATTAGACTTATGGTACAAGGAATACTGATAATACCTATACTTTACTATAAATAATTTTTGTGGAATTGGTTAACTTATTTGGAATTTGTTTATCATTCATGAGTTCTCACCATTTCGGATGTATGTACAGCCTAAAATGATCGTGGTTAGTCTACTGAAATGGATTCTTCACTCTTTTACGAGTTTGTTTAAGATTATATTTTTCTGTTTTTCTTTTGGGGGGAGACTAATTTCGAACTGTTGCTTTAGATGCAATATTTCCATTGGTATAGACCTTGAGAAGGCTGGCCATTCACACACACACACACACACACACACCCACACACCCACACACACACACACCACACTCAACATTCATACACCAGTTTCACTTTCCACCAAGATTGCATTTTAAAATGTGCTTGTGGCTTGAAGTGTAGTCAGCAGGTATAGTAAGCAGGAGCGATACAGAAGTAGACTTCAAAAGATGTTTTAAGTCAAGAAGTCTTGCAGTGCCTACTTTTTGGCTAATATAATTGCCTCACATATTTGGTGATTTCTAAGGTGATAACTAAGAATTTGGAAATCCCAACTGCTTTTCTAAAGTCCTAACTTAGAATACACATGTGTGCAAGTAGAAAACATACTGTGTGTGGTAGGTGATCGGGGAGTGATAAAAACAATCGTATGTTTTAAAAGTTGAACAATGTCTCATCTAAGCTTTGCAAATAAAGTCTTTTCGGTGTTTTGAGATGGAGTCTCACACAGCCCAGTGTATGTGTTACTGGGGATCAAACTCAGGATTTGTGCAAACTAGGCAAGCTCTCTAATAACTAACCTACAATTCCAGGCCTTGTCCAACCATTTGGAAAATGAACTAAGTGACAGCCTACGACTTTTAAGTGTTCAGTTTTTGCATTACTGTCACTTAAATATATGAAAGAGTTCGGCATGTCTCAAAATCCCCCAGAGAAGTCATAGAACAAAACTTACCGGGGCGCAAGCATCTTCATCCTTACTCTCATGAAAATCTATGGATGTTAATAAGGAATCATTTTTCTCACAGCCTTCTTGGTTAATGAGCATGTCTGCATAGTTGGGCTGAGGAAAGATAATGTGGCTTGTCTGGGAGCCTGAAGTGAGCGAGACTTCATGAGAATAGGTTTGTAGAAAAGCCTGTACCCCGTCGATGCCCACAAAATGTGATGGAGGTGCAGGAGCCAATCCACCTTTGGAGCCCTGGAGCTGGCGAGACTTCTGCCAGCGCTGAAGCCTGAGAGCTAGGAGGACAATGACAAAGACAAGGAAGACACAGGAGACCACAGCCACTGCCACCACCAGGTGGAGCGTGATATCAGAATCCTCTGGTACCCCAGGGGTCCTAATGCTGCTCAAGTCAGCCAACACCTCAGGGATGCTGTTAGCCACTGCCACAGTGAGAGTTACAGTGGCCGAGAGAGGGGGTTGGCCATGGTCCTGCACGGCCATCACCAGATTCTGTTTGAGAGCATCTCTGTCCAGCAGGGCCCTCGCTGTACGCACCTCACCCGTGTGAAGTCCTACAGAGAAGAGCCCAGGTTCGCTGGCCTTCAGCAGACGGTAGGACAGCCAAGCATTCTGTCCTGAGTCTTTGTCCACTGCCACCACTTTGGTCACTAGGTATCCAGGCTCTGCAGAGCGGGGTGCTAGTTCCACACCAGTGGAGCCATCTGTGGGGAAGCTAGGATATAGAATCTCAGGTGCGTTGTCGTTCTGGTCCAACACAAACAAGCTCAATGACACATTGCTGCTGAGAGGTGGGCTTCCACTGTCAGTGGCAACAACCAGTAGCTGCAAGTCTTGTATCTTCTCGAAGTCAAAAGAGTGCAGTGCATACAGGACACCAGTATCTGAGTTGATGGAGATATAAGAGGACAAAGGCACTCCCTGTATGGTGTCCTCAGACACAGAGTAAGTGACCTGTGCATTTTCCTGACTGTCAGGGTCATGTGCAGTCAGTGAGAAGATGGAGGCGCCCCTCAGGTTGTTCTCTGGAATATAGGCTGTGTAGGAGGTGTGAGGAAAACGAGGAGGGTTGTCATTAGTGTCTGCCACAATCAGGGCAATGTAAGTTTCAGTGGACAGAGGTGGGGCTCCTAGATCTGAGGCTATCACTGTGATATTGTAGATGGAGACTTTTTCTCGGTCCAAATATTTCCATGTCACCAATCTATAATAATTATCTATTGACTTTTCTAATTTAAAAGGTAAGTTATCATGCGTGTAACAGACAACTTGGCCGTTCTTTCCAGAGTCTCGGTCATGCACATTCAAGAAGGCAATTACTGTCCCGGGAAGAGAATTTTCCAAAACCGGGTTAAACAAGGATGTAATGGTCACTTCTGGCCGATTGTCATTTACATCTTCTACCATAATTACCACTTTGCTCCTCCCCAGAAGCGCCCCCACATCTTCAGCCTGTATTTCCATTTCATACAATGAGCATTCTTCATAGTCCAGATTCTTTGCTACTGTCATTTCCCCCGTGTTTTCATGAAGATGGAATAATAGCGATTGTTTGTCATTGATTTTTTGGAATTTATATGTCACTTTTCCGTTGGCACCCTCATCCGGGTCGCTAGCTCTCACTGTGAGCAGCAGGGTGCCCGGGGCCACGTTCTCGAGGACTTTCACGCGGTAAACCGGTTGGTCGAAAGCAGGGGCATTGTCGTTGGTATCCAACACTGTGACCTGGATGAGCGCTGTGCTGGAGCGGCGCGGGTCGCCGCCATCGGAGGCGGTGAGGACCAGGTGGTGAGAGGGCTCTTCCTCTCGGTCCAGGGTGCGCTCCAGCACCAGCTCTGGGTTTATTGTTCCGTCGTCTCCCCTCTGAATGTCCAGAGAGAAGTGCCGGTTGGGGCTGAGCTGGTAACTCTGGAGGGAGTTTATGCCCACATCTGGGTCAACAGCTTTTGGAAGTGGATACCGTGCTCCAGGGGCAGCGATTTCGTTAATTTTCACCTCCAGATCCCCAACATGGAACTTCGGATTATTATCGTTAATATCAGTTATTTCGATTTCTACTCCAAAGAGTTTCCCTTTCTCCTCAACTAGGATGTTAATATTTACAAGACAGGGAATACTCTGGGCGCACAGCTCCTCCCGGTCTATCCTGCTCGCGGTGACCAAGCTGCCGCCCCGCGGATTCAGGGAGAAAAGCTGCGACCTACCTCTAGAGACGATGCGGACCCCTCGCTCCGCCAGCTCGCGGGGCTCCAGCCCCAGGTCCTTGGAGATGTTTCCTACAACAGTGCCTTTATCTGTCTCTTCTGGCACCGAGTAGCGAATCTGACCTACCCCGATCTTGCACAGCGTCCCCATCAGCGTACAGAACAGCACCAGCCGGCCATGACGGTGTTGATTCTGGGAAGCAGCCATTGTTTATTGTCAAAAGAATCCTCTCAGTCTTCACCGGGCTCAGGTGCCTGGATTACCTTGGCTTGTGATGATGGAAATGATAATCTTACGGAAAGCTGGAGAGCCATACACGGAGGGACAGAATTTCTCCGCAGTTCCGCCGTTGGACTCCGGAACCTGCCAGTCCGATTTCATCAGCGCTGAGAATTCGATGGTTTTCCGGGTGCATCTCTCTCTCTCTTAGCAGGTGAACAGCGGCGCTTAGAGTCCTAAATTGTTACTGCACGTAGACAGTTACTTAAGCTTTGCAAGTGAATTGTTTTCATTCCTTTAAATTAAAATTTGTTCCTAAATACATATTTTAGAAGAAAGTGCAAATGTGTGTTGGATAAAGTGTGGTTATATTAACTATCAGGTCCGTGGGCTAGCATTGCTTCGAATGACAGGTCCACATTCACGCCTCTAAAAGCAAACAGGGCAGTTTTACCTCCCATTGTTTCCTAGCTTTGTGTGACTGGTTTCAACATACACCACTAAATTAAGAATTCTAGTTGTTACTGGAAGTTAATTCATTCTCAGAGTAAACAAGATCCACTGGAGATGATCGTTTGGAGAATTGCTCTTCTGGTTTAAACTGATCAGCATAGTAGCTTTCCACAGAGGTGTTGCTTTTATGCTTTCTTATTAGATGTTATTTTAATTACACACCAGTAAATTTTCAGATTAACGTTGCAAAATTTGAGCAGGATGAATACTTTTACAATTCATTTTTAAAAATCAGATTCTACTGACTTGTTTTATTTTAAATCTATTCCTAGTTGAAAAATACTTGGAAGGGGCAGCTAAAGACACAATTAAAAGCAAAAAGCATATATATGGAGAGAGAGAGAGAGAGAGAGAGAGAGAGAGAGAGAGAGAGAGAGAGAGAGAGAGAGAATGAATATGAATGTTGGTCTGCTAGGTAGATCAGGCGCTGGGATTAAAAGTGTGCATTATCAAGTTTGGCAATAGTTGCACTTTAAATAAGATGAGTGTTTAAGGGAGAAGCACACACACAACACACACCACACACACACACACACACACACAAATACACACACACGCACACATTAGGTTAGCCCTACCACTACCACTTTCATCCAAATAACAACAAAAAGCGAGGAACATATATAATTATTATAAAAAAGACAAAGATTAAGGCCACCATGAAAATGCTATCAACTGTTTGAAGTAGTAACTGAAGCAGGTGCTACAGATTGCCCAGAGAGAGTGACACAATGTAGTATGACCTTTCGTATGTATTAATAATTGATATTTGCACAGCAGATTGGCAAGTTTGTCTAAACATTGAAAACTTCAAGACTATTTCTACTCATAGGTAATCTAATTTGTAGAAGACCTCTAGGTATCTTAATTTAGGAGCACAAAGGAAAGATGGATGCTAGTGTCCATCCAGATGGCTCAGCAGACAGGGACCTTGCTTTTTAAGCCTTGAGACATGAGTTATATCCTTGGAAGGCATATTAAAGGTGAAAGAAAAAAAAAACCCAAACATTCAAAGTGCAGGCCACACTCAGACGCACAGATCTGCCTACCTTTGGCTCCCGGGCACTAAGATTAAAGGTATGAGCCACCACTGGTCAGCTACCACTACCAATTTTAAAAATTATATTCTGGAGTGTGTCAGGAAGGAACAGAGGAAAGGCATTGTCCATCTCTTCAATGGTGGAGCCTATTGGATGAACTTCAGAACAGATAAAGTCTCAAAAACCTATGCTTCAAGGGACAACAATCTGCTGTTGACCTTCTGGGCTTTTGGTTGTTGGTTTAGAAAGGGTCTCATATAGCCTGGGCTGACCTTGCCTCTGTCTCTCAAATGCTGGCATTAAACACATGTATTATCAAGCCTTTTGGTCTCTGATGAATACTGAACCTTCTTTTAAGTAACTGATTACACAAAGTGTATTGTATAAAAGTTACAAGGGGTCATGGACATAGAGCTGAGTTTAAGAGATCTTATTCTGGGGCTGGGGATTTAGCTCAGTGGTAGAGCGCTTACCTAGGAAGCGCAAGGCCCTGGGTTCGGTCCCCAGCTCCGAAAAAAAAGAACCAAAAAAAAAAAAAAAAAAGAGATCTTATTCTGGTAGTCTTTGGGGGGAAAGGGAAATTATCATAAAAACTCAAAACATTTTAGAAGCTATAACAGCTAAATCAGTAGAAAATATCATTTTTAGTGTGTTGTTGACTTTAATGATTATTTCAATGACTTTTTGCTTTTGTTTTTACAGACAGGGTTTCTCTGTGTAGCCCTGGTTGCCATCTTGGAACTCTTTCTGTAGACAAGACTGGCCTCAAAGTCCACTTGCTTCTGCTTCCCAAGTGCTGGACTTAAAGATGTAAGTCATTTCACCCCACACCCAACTCAATGACCGCGTTAATATTTATATTACGTTCAAGTTACAACAAGCATTCATCTTATTAAGCATCAGGGAGAAAATTCAGGACGAAATGTCATTAAATTTTAAGGAGAGCCAACACTGCACCTTTCCACACTGGAGGATAAGGGTACTAGCAGAGAGCCTGAGGTTGGCGTGTTACACCTGTAAGGCATGCACGTGCCCTTACTTTATCTATTCTTTGAAGAATCATATGGTCATAGTTCAGATTTATTAAATGTGTAGAGGTGTTTTGTCTGCATGCATGTCTATGCACTGGGGGTGTCTGATGCCCTCCAGGGCCAGAAGAGGGCATCAGATCCCTTGGAACAGGAGTTTCAGACAATTGTCAGCAGTGGGTGCTGGGAACCAAACCTGGGTCCTCTGGAAGAGTCTCTCTCCATCTCCCATGAACACATTTTTACCAACTTAGGGACTGCATCATCATACTAGGCAGGTGATCTTAGTCACTTAGCCACATCACTAACTTTTCATTATAACTTAAGAACTGGTTCTATCTGAAAAGTATGTATTTCCTGAGACTATGAAGAACTGATAGAAAAGAGTACATTATGCTTGCAGGACACTTACCTGATGGGAGGTTGACTCATTGGAATTACAAAGTGGAAACAAGGCCCCCGCTGAATCCGCAAATAGTAGATCTTGTCCTGATTTCAACTGATCATTACATGTTAGGGAGTTAAACTCTGCCTTCCCCGTGGGTGCTGCACACAGGTTGTAAGAATATGGCAAAGTTCCCTCGCTGTAGTTAGGGGGAACCACCACTTCTGATTGAAAGCAGCCCCATGCCTTCCTGCTGGAGGAGTGTCGCAGTCGAAGTGCTATGGCTAGAATCACAGCCAGGAGGAAAAGAACAGAAATTAAGGCCAAGGCCACCACCAAATAGAACTGCAGCTCTGATTGAGGGTCCGGGGGCAGAGGGTCATCGCTGAATTCTGGGAGGACCTCCTGCAGGCTGTCAGCGAAGATCAGGTGCAGCGTGGCTGTAGCCGAGAGGGGCGGCTGTCCACCATCACGCACAGCGACCAGTAGGCGCTGCCGCGCTGAGTCCCTGTCTCCCAGGGCACGCGCTGTGCGCACCTCGCCTGTGCGCAGCCCCAGGCTGAAGAGCCCGGGATCGCTGGCCTGCAGTATGTGGTAAGACAGCCAGGCATTGTGTCCTGAGTCTGCGTCCACAGCCACCACCTTGGTGACCAGGTATCCGGGTTCGGCAGCGCGCGGAACCATGTCGAAGAGCGCAGAGCCGTCGGGCTCGAGAGCGGGATACAGCACGCGAGGCGCGTTGTCGTTTCGGTCGCCCACCAGCACGCGCATGCTCACATTGGCGCTGAGCGCGGGCGATCCCTGGTCGCGCGCCTGCAGTGTCAGCTGGAAGGAGCGAAGCTGCTCGTGGTCGAAGGCGCGCTGCGAGACTACTACTCCGCTCTGCGCGTTTATAGTCACGTAGGACCACAGCGATTCAGACTCGAGGTCGCTGGCTATGATGGAGTAGGAAACCTGGCCATTGGCCCCCAAATCCGGGTCACAGGCTGTGACTTGAGCGATGGAGGCTCCAGGCGGATTGTTTTCCGCAACATGGACTAGGTACGAACCCTTCGTGAAAACTGGAGCGTTATCGTTCACATCGCCTATACGCAAGGTGATACTCGAGCTGGAAGAGAGAGGCGGGTCACCTTTGTCGGTAGCTCTGATAGTAATGTTGTATTCCGGGTTCTGCTCACGGTCTAGAACTCCATCCGTCACTAATTTATATGTGTTTCTTGAAGACGTGAGTATTTTAAACGGGGCACCGCCTTCTAATTTACAGATAACTTCTCCATTGCGTCCAGAATCTTTGTCACGGGTTTTAAGCAGAGCGATGTACGTTCCTGGCTCAGTATTCTCCATTATGAGGTCAGGTAGAGATTGGAATAACACTTCGGGGACATTGTCGTTCTCATCTAGAACTTCTATTTCCACCGTACATTGCGCAATCATCCCCCCACCATCCTTTGCTTCCAAAACAAGGGAATATTCTTTGACTTCTTCGAAATCTAATGTGTCTAGAGTAGTAATTTCTCCGGTGTTAGAATCCAGGTTAAATTGGGTAATCTGGCCAGCTTCGCTGAAAGAGAACGTGATCTCGGAGTTGACACCCTCGTCTTGGTCTGTGGCCACCACCCGAAGCACGGTGGTTCCTGGGTACACGTTTTCCGGAAGGCTCACCCTGTATACGTCTTGGCTAAACACTGGAGGGTTATCGTTGGCATCGGTCACTAGGACCTGAATCTGTGCAGTGCTGCTGAGGGGTGGATGCCCAAAATCCAAAGCAGTCAGGACCAAGCGGTAGAATTTCTGCTTTTCCCGGTCTAGAGCTGTCTTTAATACCAGTTCAGGGTACTTACTACCATCTGACTTCTCTTTATTCACCAGTGAAAAATGATCATTGGGACTAAGCTGGTAATTCTGCAGAGAATTGGTTCCGATATCTGCATCATGGGCGGATCCTAAGATAAATCGTGTCCCCGGTTTTGAGGACTCACTTATTTGCAATTCAAAGGATGTGTGAGCGAATTTTGGTGTATGGTCATTAATGTCCTCCAGCTCCACGCTCACGTGATAAAAGTTCAATGGATTTTCAGCAACAGCCTCAAATTCCAGAGAACACACCAGCTTCTTCCCGCAAATCTGCTCCCTGTCCAGCCTGCTGCTCACTAGCAACTCCCCGCTCTCTGAGCTCACAGTGAAGTAAGGCTTCTCAGAACTGATGCGTAGCTTTCGCGTCGGTAACTCCTGGACACCGAAGCCCAAGTCCTTGGCGAGGTTTCCCACTACCGAGCCGGTGGGCATTTCCTCGGGGATCTTGTAACGGATCTGCTCAGAGAGCGCGGGGCAGAACAAAGGCAGCAGGAAGGGAAGGAGCATTGGCCGCCTGTGTCCCCGGCGTCTCTCAGCAGCGCCCTCCCGCATCTTTTTTGCTCCCCTTTGCTTGCTCACCAGCCTGGAGACGCCGGGTTACGAAGAAGTTCCGTGGTGCGGATATTCCGGGCTCCAAACGGACTTTGGTACCAGTTCTAGTCCATGAAAGAATTCTTCTTTAGTTCGGAAAGAAGCGGTGCAAAGAAGGCTGAGAAAGGAAGCCTTGGAAAGAGCTCTGCGGCTGCGCGAGACGAGGTGCTCCAGAATCTCCAGTCAGGCCAACAGCGGCGCCCAGAGTCAACAGTAGGAAACTGCAGCCTCTGCTCTTGGAGGTTTTTAATTAGCAATTTCCATACATTTGATAACGTTCAAAATTGTATTGTCAGAAATGCCTTTTGTTACAAATTTCTAGGATCATGCCGCTAAATGAATAATATACGTTGGCATAATCATGCTTTAATCTTTAATACACAAGTAGTGAGCCAAACATGACTGTAACACGTTCTCTGCCTCAATAATCTCAGAGAGCAATAACATTGCATATTTATTGAGCATCGATATGTGGGATACTTTTCCTTCTGTTTTATATAATTTTTAATGTTCTTCTTTCTTTCTTCATGTTCCTCCTTTTTTTTTTTTTGAAGTAGGGTCTATTACATAGCTTGGCTATCCTGGAAGTAGGTAGACCAGGCTAGCCTTGAATCAGCAGAGATCCACCTGCCTCTGCCTCTCAAGTGCTGGGATTAAAGTCGTGCCCCATCACCTGGAGGAAATGTGTTTTTTCAAAACTGCAATTCATATTCATCATCCAAGTCATTTTATTTTCCAAAAATTCTCTGAGCACTTGGCGAACAGCGATATTTTCTGATCCTCACAGGTAAAGGGATGATGCAAGCTGAGCAGTCAGACCACCCATGTCCATCACAGTTATTCCTACTAGATAACATCAGCACTCGAATCACCCAGGGAATATGACTTGACCTTGCGACACAAAGGGACTAAAGTTCATGGGCTGGTCGCTTCCTTTGCACTTGCTTTATGTTTCACGGTAACCTTGGAATCGGCTGGAAAACCACCCTGGAAGGCTGGCTTTCAATAGATCCCTCTGTTTAGTGCTGACTTCTCTCTGTTTAAAATACATCTGAGAATCTAATAAGTGTTGATTAGGGCAGTTTCTTCTCAATGTGTCTAGATACTCTATTTACACCAGTGTGTCTTCCCCCAAAGATTAATTAGTGCCCTCTTCTTGAGTGAGTACACATTGGAACGCTATAGGAGTAAACTATTCTCTCGTGCTACTAAGTGCTGGTCCATTGGCAAACACTACAGACCGTAACCCTTTTAATTAGCACTCAGAAGGCCCCAGTCGTCATTATCGCCTTGTCATATTCTTCTTCTACATAACTGTAGTACAAGAGCACTTTGTGAGGAAATATGGAGGTAGTCCTTCCCCTTCCTTAGTTCTAGTCTTTCCCCCTCCCAGAAGAATGGATAAATGAAGGTGAATATTGATCTGGGGTTTGAGAGTATGAGGTGGTTATTTCATAAAGCCTTCTTACCGGTATCACCTCCCAACCCCCACCCTGGGAGGACACAGACGTTTCAGCTGGAATGCCACCAAAAGAATACGTTGGCGTTGTGTGTGAAGACAGGCAATTGCCCATTTCTCAATAGGGTTACAGCATTTGAAGCGATACTGGGGTTTGAGATTGAAAAGGCTGGCCCGAAGTTCTTGTTTGTCCTGAGTGTTGTTGCGATAACAAGCAAAACCACCACACCTACCTTGGAATAATATGACATATATTATCGGAGATTGAATCCATTTCGACCAATTAATTTTAGTGTAGTATTAGATACCATGACTGCTTTATATAGATCTCATTGATATTTGACACATTTCATTCTTTTGTTTGAGGGGTGTGTGTGTGTGTGTGTGTGTGTGTGTGTGTGTGTGTGTGTAGGCCAGTGGTAAGTATCAGGCACTGTTCTGCAAGAGCCACCTACCTTATCTTTTTGAGTCAGGGTCTCTCACTGGCGGTTGGGATTTCGCCAGTTAAACTACGCTGGCCAGACTCATCCCAGAAACCGGTGTCTCTGCCTCCAGCACAAGGATTAAAAATGCACCACCATAACCTGCATTTTTCTTATGAGTATCGAGAATTGAACTCAGGTATTCACACTTGTGCTGGACACATTTCATCCTCAGAGTATATATCTAATATTCTATGAGCAACCCAGCTTTAGTAGGTGACTGTGCTTTACACAGTTGAGCAACTAAAGCTTTAAAGTCCGCTAATTTCAGTTACAGAGAAGCAAAACAGAGAAAGGCTTCAGACTGAAAAATCATTAAGACTCTTTTATAGATGTGAATTCTAAGGAGAACCCCAGGAGGGTGGCTAAGGAATGCTTCACTCTTAACGAAGGGAGAGACTCAACAATTCATTTTCATTTAGAGGATATTTGAGTTCAGAAAATGAAGTTGGAATTAAGTACATAGGACAAAATTGTCTTAGTCTATCTATTTACATGCTTGTAAAATCTAATTAAACCACACTGTTTAATGAAAAGATATCCCAATCCATGTGCTTCTTGCTAAAGTAAAACCACTGAAACAAACTGGTGAACTTTTCTGCACCATTTAAAAGTTTTTAAATCTATATTTTTCAAGTTCTTGTTTTTGCAAAATGATAGAGACATTTCGTGCAAAAGATAATCCTTGTGGAAATTATGATAAAGGAAGAGAGGCCTTTGGAGATGGTTCATGGATGAATTAATAGACTTGAAAGTGTGAGAGTCACCGTTTGGATCCCCAACCCCTGTGTGTAAGTACCAAGTATGCATGATAATCCACCTGTGATCCCAGAGCACGAGAGACAGAGACAAGGCATCTTGGCGCAAGCTGACTAGCCACGTTAGTCAAATCAACCAGCTCTGGGTTTAAATAGGAGACCCTCCCAAAACAACAGAAGAAGAAACCTGGCATCACGAGAGTACTGCACACACACAGGCACACAGAAAAAGTAAAGAAACGAACTCACCTGGGTACTCGGGGTTTCACCCTTACATTCTTGAAAATCTATGGATGTTAACAAAGAATCGCTTTTCTCACAGCTGTCTTGACTGATAAGTGTATCCACGTAGTTGGGCTGAGGGAAGATAATGTGGCTCTTTCGAGAGTCTGCAGTGAGTGAAACCTCGTGGGAATATGTCTGTAGGAAAGCCTGGACGCCATCCAAGCCTACAAAGTGTGAGGCAGGCACATCTTCCAGCCCACCACTTGAAGCTTGTAGCATGTGTGATTTGTGCCAACGCCATAGTCTGAGAGCCAATAACACAGTGACAAAGACAAGGAAAACACAAGAAACAGTGGCCACTGCCACCACCAGGTAGAGGGTGATATCTGAATCATCAGGTTCACTGGGGGTCCTAATGCTGCCTAGGTCTGCCAGGACATCAGGGATGCTGTTGGCCACAGCCACAGTAAGTGTCACTGTGGCTGAGAGTGGGGGTTGGCCATGGTCCTGTACGGCTACTACAAGGTTCTGTTTAAGTGCGTCTCTGTCCAGAAGAGCCCTTGCTGTGCGCACCTCACCAGTGTGTAGCCCTACTGAGAAAAGCCCTGGCTCACTGGCTTTAAGCAGGCGGTAGGACAGCCAAGCATTTGGGCCTGAGTCTTTGTCCACAGCCACCACTTTGGTCACTAGGTATCCAGGTTCTGCAGAGCGGGGAGCCAGCTCCACCCCTGTGGAACCATCAGTGGGGAGGGCA